>NC_057738.1:28539934-28676392 GCF_004010195.1 Chiloscyllium plagiosum
CCTTCATCACCGCTCCCTCACCACCAGACGCCTGGAGGAAGAACGCCTATTCTTCCGCCTCGGAACAGTTCAACCCCAGGGAATCAATGTGGACTTCAACAGCTTCTTCATTTCCCCTTCCCCCACTTCATCCTAGTTTCAAACTTCCAACCCGCACTGTCCCCTTGAACTGTCCGGACTTGTCCGACCTGCCTAACTCTTTTTCCACCTATCCACTCCACCCTCTCCTCACTGACCTGTCACCTTTATCTCCTCCCCCACTCACCTATTGTACTCTATGCTACTTTCTCCCCACCCCCACCCTCCTCTAGCTTCAGGCTCTCTGCCTTTATTCCTGATGAAGGGCTTTTGCCAGAAATGTTGATTTCGCTGCTCCTTGGATGCTGCCTGAACTGCTGTGCTCTTCCAGTACCACTAATCCAGAACCTGGTTTCCAGCATCTGCAGTCATTGTTTTTAACTCTATGCATGTTGCTCATCTGTATATATAGGTTTGTGATCTGGTGTTATCATTCGTTAGATCATGACCCACTCCCACTCTCATCCCCCCTTCACTGTTGCGAGCCATTTAATGCAGGAAACCGCTATTGTCAAGTTGAATGGTGGAAGAGAGTTAACAGGGTGAATGATTTGCTTGCTTTTTTCTCTCTCATTTTCACCATCACCCTCATTGAAAACTCCTATATTCTGGCTCCTGCATACTGTAGGTGAAAGGTTTCACATGCATTTCCTAGAGGGGAGGAGACAATGAAGGGGGAAGGAGAGCAAATGATAGAGGGGGGAAGGAGTGAAGGAACTGATGAGCAAGCAAGTGGCAAATGTGTTCTCCTTCAGGATTCTATGCATTCCTGCCTCTGCTAGAGGGAACCAACCCAGTTATCACAAGGTTACTCTCTCCAATTCAATGAGTTATGATTCTCAACAAAGATACTGTGCAGGTTGAAGGGAAATCTTCCTTGTAACTCCTCGAGTTTTCGATCTTTGCTTCTTGCAGTAATTTAGGGAGGCTTCCTTGCTGTAGATTTCTCGGTTTAAATATTATTTTCCAACAACTCACCAGAAGAAGCCAGGATTTCTTTCTGCAGAGTAATGTCAACCATTCAGTGCTAAAGGTTTGTCAATATTAGCCTCGGACATTCTCTACTAGTGTCTGTTCAGGGTCTCAAATGGAGGACATTTCATTGTTCTTCCTGGCAACTAAAAACATTAAAGGTAAACAGAATATTCTTCCTGATCTAAACAATGGAAACCATGAAATAAATATACGATCTGAACCATTGGACAAATCTTTGGAATCTCTGTTTGATGCCCCTAATTATCCAAAGCTAACACTGGACGTAAAAGGTTAAAAAATGTTACCATTTAGAGATTGGCATCAGCTATCAATGATTTTGGCAGAAACTATTTGACCTGTCAAGATTGGGTTTAACCAAGAGAACTTTATTACCTTTTAAGTGTTCCAGTATGAATAGATGATTACAAATGGTGTGGTGAACAGATGTGCATTTATATTCATCTCCCTCTTGGCCTAAAACACTCCTCTGCATAATATCTGTTGTATTTTTTAAGATTATGTATATTCCTTGTGGATTTTTTTCCTATAACTTGAGATTTCGACACTGTATTTTTCTTCTTTACGCAGCATATGTCAAAATTGAAGTTCTTTGTTTCTGAATGCTCAGTGTGTACAGCTGCAAAGTCAATTGTTCGATTGCTGAGGCAATCACTGCACACTCCTGAACTAAAGTACATACATCCCATCGTCTACTGCAGCTGATATCAAATATGTTTTACTTTTTTTCTCAAAAGACAAACATTGATTCAAGAAGAAAGCATGTTTCCAACTTGTTATTGTCGTTAGTTTAATTGAATATTGCTAAAAAGAGAGACATTTGGCTGAAGTTCCTTTAATTGCAGTTAGCAGGACAAACACCAGAATGTCAAATTATAAACAGGCACCCACAATTTATACTATAGGAGGAAATAGATATCGATTGCTTGGTATTGGTTAAAGCAATAGGGAACTGTAGGCTCCTGAAGCTCTTGGCTATACAAAAAAAGCTGTGAGCCTTCAATATATACCTTTTTATGTGTGTATGTACATTGCTTATCTCATATGTAAATTGGGACATGTTACAAGCTTGACTTCTTAAACTGGTTGTTAATATAGCAGTTAGCACACCCATCACCAAACATAGACAGAAATCTGAATTTAGAGCAGGAAAAGATCATTCTTTACCTCAATCCTGCTCTGCTATTAGACAAGACGATGACCAATCTAATTGTAATCTTGTTCAGGATTGTTCATAGAACATAGAGCATTACAGCGCAGTATAGGCCCTTCGGCCCTCGATGTTGCGCCGCCCTGTTGTACTAATCTGAAGCCCATCTAACCTACACTATTCCATGTATGTCCATATGCCTGTCCAATGGCGACTTAAATGCACTTAAAGTTGGCGAATCTACTAACGTTGCAGGCAAAGCATTCCATACCCTTACTACTCTCTGAGTAAAGAAGCTACCTCTGGCATCTGTCTTATACCTATCTCCCCTCACTTTAAAGTTGTGTCCCCTCGTGTTTGCCATCCCCATGCTTGGAAAAAGGCTCTCCCTGTCCACCCTATCTAACCCTCTGATTATCTTGTATGTCACTACTAAGTCATGTCTCAACCTGCTTCTCTCTAACGAGAACAGCCTCTAGGCCCTCAGCCTTTCCTCGTAAGACATTCCTTCCATACCTGGCAGCATCCTAGTAAGTCTCCTCTGCACCCTTTCCAAAGCTTCCACATCCTCCTTATAATGCGGTGACCAGAACTGTACACAATACTCCAAGTGCGGCTGTACCACAGCTTTGTACAGCTGCAGCATAACCTCCTGGTTCCGGAACTCAATCCCTCTATTAATAAAGGCCAAAACACTGTATGCCTTCTTAACAACCCTGTCAACCTGGGTGGCAACTTTCAGGGATCTGTGTACGTGGACACTGAGATCTCTCTGCTCATCTGCACTCCCAAGAATCCTACTATTAGCCCAGTACTTTGCATTCCAATTACTCCGGCCAAAATGTATCACCTCCCACTTGTCCTCATTAAACTCCATTTGCCACCTCTCAGCCCAGCTCTGCAACCTATCTATGTCTCTCTGTAACCTACTACATCCTTCGTCACTATCCACAACTCCACCGACCTTAGTGTCGTCCACAAATTTACTAACCCACCCTTCTAAGCCCTCATCCAGGTCACTTATAAAATTGACGAACAGCAGTGGACCCAATACCGGCCCTTGCGGTAAGTCGCTAGTAACTGGATACCAAGATGAACATGTTCCAGCAACTACAATCCTCTGTTTTCTTTCAGCAAGCCAATTACTGATCCAAACTGCTATGTCTCCCACAATCCCATTCCTCCGCATTTTTTATAATAGCCTACTGTAGGGAACCGTATCGAACGCCTTGCTGAAATCCACATACACCACATCAACTGGTTTACTCTCATCTACCTGTTTGGTCACTTTGTCAAAAAACTCAATAAGATTTGTTAGGCACGTCCTACCCTTCACAAAACCGTGCTGACTGTCCCTGATCAGATTATTCTTTTCTAGATGGTTATAAATCCTATCTCTTGTAACCTTTTCCAACACTTTACTAACAACTGAAGTGAGACTTGCTGGTCTGTAATTACCAGGGTTGTCCCTTCTACCCTTTTTGAACAAGGGAACCACATTTACTATCCTCCAGTCCTCAGGCACTATTCCTCTAGATAATGATGATTTGAAGATCAATGCCAAAGGCTTTGCTTCCCAGAGGATCCTAGGATAGATCCCATCCGGCCCAGGGGACTTGTCTATTTTCACACTCTGCAATATTTCTAATACCTCTTCCTTGTGAACCTCCATCTCTTCTCGTCTAGGTGCAAGTATCTCTGTATCTTCCTTGCCAACATTTTCATTTTCTATAGTGAACACTGTTCAAGTAGTCCTGTCCAATCATAGAATCATGCTGATTGGTAGATGTTCTGTTTTGGGATTCTGTAAGGGCAGGCTGGTTGAGAAAAGTCTGTAATAATATGGTTGCTGTTTCAAATCTTTCTCTCCATTCCCAATGTTCCATTCTATGCAGTGCGCTGCCTATACAGTACTCTGGGCTTTTGATCCCTTCCCTTAAAACTGAAGTCCTTAGCTGACTGTCTCTCTTCCACAACTTGCGCACTTTGGAAAGCAACACATTATTTTTTTAACAAAATGATCTGGTCTTAATTTGCATTCCTTTTACTTCTGAAGGTTTCTTTGTTATATGCCGTGAACCTTCAATTTAAGACTTCTCTAAGTTAAAGTGGCTTTATCTGTAGTGTAAACATGTGTGTGTATTAGAGGATGATTGACCGGATGCATACATCTCTCTCTACCTTTAGAGCCATAAGTTGCTTGCCCAGATGGAACAGCCACATAGATATTTTCTAATGAACCTGTTCCGAGATGTTATTGCACGCCTCTGGAGCAGGGATGACTTGAACCAAGGGATCCTGATTCAGAAGTAGGGACGTTATCCCTGCCCTGAAAGAGCCTCTTGGAACAGTCACATTGCCTTGAGGAATTGGGCATCTTTCTCCAGTTCTTTCAACCGGAGAAGGTTAAGTTTCACTCTTGCCCTCCAACTTTCATAAAGGAAAGCAGTGAGAGACTTCAGTCTCAAGACCTTTCCAATGACTGGTCTGTGCCTAATTCTCAAGACTGGGGGTCAGTTTAGCTCAGTTGGCTGCATGGCTGGTTTGCGAAGCAGTGTGATGCTGACAGTGTGGTTTCAATCTCCACAGTGGCTGAAGTTACCATGAAGGACTCTCCTTCTCAACCTCATTCGTCTTGCCTGAGTGTTTTGACCTTCTGGTTAAATCACCACCAATTGTGTGTCTCTAATGAGAGTACAGCCCTATGGTATGGTGAGACTAAGGCAACTTGACTTGATTGTCAAGACTGTCCTGTGATTGTCTTCTACGAAGAAACAGGATAGAAATTTCTAGAATTTACTTCAGCCATGAAATGGAGCCTTTCATCTGGATCCCAAGTCCCAAGATAATTCTGTAGGTCAGCTTATTCTAATATAAGTTAAGGTTGGGTCTTGGTTCATACTCTCTCCAGTTGACATTGTGTAGGTATTCACATGAGGTTTAAGATTAAATGCCTCTAATGCTACTGCCCTGAAACTAACTAAATGTTAATTACTGTTGTGTTTGAAGCAAAAGAAATTCACCAAAAGTCACATGCCATAGTTCAGCCATTTATGGATCTACATTACTTGTTGCATAACCATGTGACTGACTGCTCAGTTATTGGTGCAGCATGGATGACTTTTTGTAATGTAATCTAAACTGTTATGGAAGGTTGTGATCCATAAATCTAAATATTCTTAAAATCTGATTTATTATTAGATGACCATTCACATACTTGAATAAACGTCAGAATTTGTGACCACCCGAGAATAGATTAAATAATGTTGCTTCAATATTTGACAATCGTTGCAGTTATGTTTCTGAGATACCAGCTGTTTATGCTTCACCATGACCCGCTCTGAATCTTAAATAAATGCAATTGCTTTTGTTTCTGCAGCTCTTGGCCAGATTATGCTGTATGTGGATGGAATGAATGGGGTGATTGACCACAGTGAAACTATCCAATGGCTCTACACACTCATAGGGTCAAAGGTAAGATGCAATAACAGTACCGTAAAACCCACAGCAGAGTATTGAACAGTTAGTACTTTCATTGCTGCAATCGAGGTGATTGCAGTATGTGTCCTGTTTACTTAGATCAGATTCCAGGAGGCTTGATTGTGCAAGTTGGGTAGGTTTGTGAATTATATAACATTTGCTCTCCCACAGCAATTTGTCTTGTATAGTTGGCTTTGCACAATGTTGGAGTTATTGTTGTATGTATTAATGATTTTCCAAACCAGTATTAGTGCTCTCAGCAAATTCCTGTGGTAAGATAGCACTGAGCAGAACCACTGACTGAAAAGACTGAAGATAAAGAACAAGAGGCTTCCTCTGTACATACAGCATCAATAACATGGAGCGATCATTTTCACCCTCTCCCTCAATACAGCATAATGAAAGAAAGGTGCTGATAACAACCAATGCTGGAATTCACAGCAGGTCAGGCAGCATCCACTGAGAAAGAGCAAGCTAACCTCTCTAGTTGAGATAGCTTCATCAGAGCTCAAGTCATCCAGACTCTGTTAGCTTGGTCTTTCTCCGTGGGTGCTGTCTGACCTGCTGTGAATTCCAGCGTTGGTTGTTATCAGTACAGATTGCAGCATCTGCAATAATTTGTTCCTACATGAAAGAAAGGTACTTGAAAGATGAATCAAATACAGGAAATGTCCTCTGAACTCCATTTATTATAGTTTGCCTGCATTAGGCAGATATAATGGAACATTGTACAAGCAACAGTTGTTATACTGGGTTCAGAGCCAACAAGATTTTGACTTTTTAGTGAATATAGTTTGTCAACTAAACAGAATTGGTCAAACCACTCTCTGAATCAGCAGTTAAGGGTGGTAAACCAGAAACAGCAGAGAGAAAACTGTCAGAATCGTGGCTATGTTTGGAATGGGTCACAGCCTACTCCGACTGCAATTTGAAATATTTTGGCCTATTAACTTGTCTCTTTAACGACCAAACTCCTGAGGCAGAGCTGATAATTCTCCAAGTTTGATGCTTTTCATCTCCACTCTTCAGCAACGCAAACATTTTTCTTGGTTGCGTGCAGCTGTGAAAATTGCAGAAGTTGTTGGTGTATATCTGAAAGAAGTTGCCTACTTTCGATTTAACAATGGGTTAAGGCTGTAGTGTAAAATAAACACTAATTAGTATCCGTTGATAGGTTTCTGGAAAGATTGCATAGACCTGCTCTGCACTTGGATGATGTAATGCTCTTGCAGAGCATTGAACAGTTAGTACTTTCATTGCTGCAATTGAGGTGATTGCATTATTGCCCTGTTTACTTAGATCAGATTCCAGGAGACTTGAATGTGCAAGTTGGCTCATTGTGTTTGCATTGGTAAACCCAGCTTGCTTTTATTTGACAGCGTATCCCAAAAACAAATACAAAGAATGCAAGTCTGCCATCAGATTCAGGAAGGCTAATTTTAGGAGAAGAAATATTGATGGGCTGGCATCTGCACCAATGAGCACCAATATGAATGCCGGAGTCTGGATTCGATTAGAACAAGTTTATAATCAAGTTTAATTGAAGAGTTGGTATCTTTTTTGATCGATGGTAGCAGTGTGGCTGCTTGGAGAGTTGTAAAGTGGCCATGTCTTGTCAGTGGTAAAGGAAAGCCAGCTGTCTATGAGCACATTCAGCATCTACACTGAATAAAACCAGTTTGAAATCCACAGTCAAACTACATTTTAAATTCCATTGTCCATAAACTCCCACATTGCCTTCCCACCTACTCTTGTCCAATCAGTAATTTTATACCTGCCCAGTTGACACCCTTTAACGACCAACTGCTTATTATCTGAAGCTTCTTTCTATCCTACCACCATGTTTCAATGATTTCTGGGAAGCCTTATAGGGCACCTGTCTCAGGCATTGGATGAGAGGGGTTGAGGAATGACTCCCTCAAGGTTTCTCCTCGGTGCCAGGGCTTTCGGGCAATGAAACAATCTTGCAATGTTAAGGAGCTGCTCCTCACTGGACATAACTCGTGCAGTGTAAGCAGAATTAAGAGGAAAAAGAGAGGAACACAGCTAAGTTTGTCCTAGCCACGTGAACATTAGTATTACTAAAAAGTGAAGCGTATGGAGTAGACTATAGGCAGTAAAGTTTATGGGATGGTCTTTCAATAATGTAACAGTAAGATTAGTGCCTGGTATCCCTCTGAATACCATTGTATTGTTGTATTTGGGTCAAACTATAATAAAGAAGCTCAAACCTGAAACCAGTTCTTGAAAAAGCAAGATCGCTAAGTCATCTTGAGCCCTAGCTCATGGATGTGGGCAACAAATCTCACAACCAAAGATAATGATGGAGACTGGATTCACTGCCTGGAAAGCTGTTGCAGGTATGAAGATCAGGAAACGGGCCTCAAATCATTTGCACTAAAAAAAAAATCATTGTTTTTTCCTCCAAATATTGTTGGGACAGCTTTAAAAAGAACTAACAGCCAGAAAAGCCACAGCTGCTGTGGAGAAACATTTTCTAAACAGAAACCTCTGCAGAGAAATTACGACAATCCGCTGTATTTCAGAATGGTGCATTTTTACAACTGGTGATAGGGGAAATGAGCAAAGCAGTGAGAGCACTTAAAAGTGCATTAGTAACCAGGGAGAGAAATCTGGGTTGATGACCCATGAAAAGAGGCCGATGACCGGACTCCCAAATCCGATCTGATCCTCAGAGGAAAGAAAAAGTTTTTGCTTCTGTCCCATGTTCTAACCATCTTTCACAATTTCTAAACAACTTACTTGGTGACCGTTAAAAGCAAGCAAGTGAAAAAACATTCTTCAGACAGGCTTAAAATAAATCAAAGAAAAAAAGGGGAATAAAAATAGTTTTAAGAACAGAAAATGCTAGAGAAATCCAGCAGTTTCTGGCAGCAAATGTTAAGATTTCAACTCCAGTGTTTGGAACCTGAAGACTTTGGAAGGGGAATCATACTGGAGTTGAAATGTTATCTTTGTTTCTCTCTCCAGATGCTGCCAGACCTGCAGGGGCTTTTCCAGCATTTTGTTTTCATTTCAGATTTCCAGCAATCACAATATTTTGCTGTTGACTAAAAGTTTATTTTTGGAATTCAAAGTTTAAGGAGCCCCAATGGTGTAGTTTAGTGTTTCTGTTTTTATTTCTGATTTACAGCATTAGCAGTCCTTCCTTTTATTTCAGTCTTTTATTTATTAATTTGACAGTTTGAATGAGAAATTAATCAGCAATTAAGCATTTTCACCAAATTTTAATTGCTTTAAAAACAAGTTGAAGATAAAGAATGAAAGTATGAATCTAATCACACAGTTTGGAATGTGGCTTGAAAATACCTCCAATATTTTCGGAGGTCAAAGCAGCCATCTTTGATCTAATTAAAAATTCATTGATTCTTATTAATTGACATCATTTTGGGAGTTTCTACCATAAACCTTTCAGATGTTCTCCGACCATTCGATAAAGGGAGCCCAACCTTATGTTGAGAACAAAAATAGACTAGCAGAAACTTTTTAGCACTACTACAACAATATTTAGAATAACAAAGATTTAACAACAATTGTAATCAACTAAGAAATCAAATGGGCGTAGTCCAATGTAATCAGATTAGTAACAATTTATCACACAGGTCAAAAATAATCGTTAGCTTCAAGTACATATCAATAATCCGGCATTATAACAAAGTGTACCTGTTTTGTCTTTCCACCAGAAAAATTCAAGCTATTAGAACCGTATGATAGATCGGCAAATAGGAAAGCACAATTCTGAAGATTTCAAGTAGCTTCAGGATTGGATACCAAATCAAGTGCACAACAGATTAGCACACTTTTCTGCTTTTTAAAAATATACTGCCTGTTTTCCAATCGATCTGTTCAGAGATGTTATTACACACCTCTTGAGCAGGTGGGCCCTGAACCTTGGCCTCCCGGTTTAGAGATAGAGGCATTAGGAGTGAGCCACAACAGGGCCCCGTATATCAGAAGAACATTAGATCATGTGTTACACAGACAACAGATCAATGAGAAACCAGTTATGTTTGACAACCACCTACTAGATTTTAATCGGTATTTCATTTTGAGAACAAATTGGACAGTTTAAGGACAGTCTTCAACAGCAGATGCTAACTCCCAAAACAGTCTGGAGATACTAATGAAGCTGTCTGAGCCATGAAGCTCTGGAAACCTATATCCAGAGATGTCTTGCAACCCAAATTGTCATTGATGTTTGGATAAATCGGCCGCTGATGAATTAGACAAAACAGGATCTAGCTCAAGGATGAGCTATCCAAGCAGCAGTGAATAGGGAGTCCAGAAAATTGTTCAAGAAGCATGGTTCAGCAAAAGTTCTATTAAATGCAAAATATTCTATAGAATGGTTACTATTTAAAGCATAATAGAGCATTTGACAGAAGAAGAGCAATCTCTCACCTGAAAATGATTGTATGTGTGAAACCATCAGTACAGAATCTGAGGCGATCTTAGCACAGGTGTGGTTTCAAAACCTCATCTCAGTGAAACCAAAGCTGTCCGCCTATAATCCAAAAATGTAATCATTGTGGCAAAAGAGATCACATCTAGCGGTTAAGCAAAGGTTTAAAGAATATACTCAGCATCAAGCCAAATAATTTCCGAGCTGACTTGTATATTCATGCCTTGTTTAAGAAGCTTGAAGGACAGGCCAGTGCTAAAGCAAAGCAAGTTTTTTTTTATACAGGAAACAGTTACCTGTGGACAAGCAACATCACTCTTTTCTCATTGAAATTGTACCATCATGTGATCCAGATGTAAGTGACAGTGAAGCACTTTGTCAGAAAAAGCTATCTGATTCACTGATATCCTTACCTCATCTGGCCTGCATGTGATTCCAGATCACAACAGTATGATTGACACTTAACTGCCCTCCAGGCAATTAAGGATGGGTAATAAATGTTGGCCTAGCCTGTGATGCCCATATCTTCTTTTTTAAAAATGTAACAACCAAATTTTTCCATACATTTCTGCATCAATGCAAGACACTTGAGCAAGCGCTGCTGATCTAATGCAAGCCAGCAGACTAACACATCACTCGGGTAACACTCTAGGGACCTGGGTTTGAATCCTGCCGTGGCACATAGTGGAATGTGAATTCAATAAAAAATTGGAATCAAGAGTCAAATGGTCATGAAACTATTGCTGGCTGTCTGAAAAAAAAACCCCATCTGGTTCACTGATGTCCTTTTGAGGAAGGAAACTGTCATCCTTACCTGGTCTGGCCTACATGTAACTCCAGACCCACAGCAAAATGGTTCACTCTTAATTGCATCTGGGCCGTTAGGGATGGGCAATAAATGCTGGCCTCGCCAGTGATGCCCTCATCCTGTGAAACAATTTAAAGAAAGCAACTTCACCTCTGCAATTTCCATACCTTGTCACTGACTTTCCTTACTCACCTGTCAATATAGGTGAATCACATGAAAGACTTGGGGGCAGTGTGAGCTATAATGTGCAGTAAATGTTTGTTTTAATAAGTAATCTAGATCAGTGTATGAAAATCAGGATTAATGACCAGGGAATAAAATGCTTGAATGTGCAAGGACTTCAGGGCCCTGGAGGAACCTTATGATGATGTCATGAAGCTGCTGTTCACTGGGTGTAAATACTATGGGTGGGCTGAGGAGAAAGAAAATCGTGCGGTGAATTGGTGGGACATCTGAAGTCTTAACCGTGTGCGTGTCAGAAACACATGAGCGTTACTAATCAGCACAACTATTGATGAGCATTAGCTGGGAGAGTTTATTGATTGGTTCTGCACAGAGTCAAATAGTTTTTACATTACAGAATGAAGCCATTTGACCCATCGTGCCTACACCAACTGAGTATTTTGATTTACTGCAAATTTCCTGTCTTTCCTCCATATCCTTGCAATTTGAATGGTTATTTAAATCAAAACAATCCCCTCTTGAATGCCTCAATTGAACCTACCTCGACTACACTTCCAGTGAGTGCATTCCCAGACCCTAACCACTCATTGTGAAAATGCTCACTCTCATCTTGCATTTACTGCTTTGCAAAACAGTTTTAAAATATGCCCTCTGGTTCTTGACCCTTTTATGTGCAGGAACAGTTTCTGCCTTGCTACTCTGCCCAGATCTAGTGTGATTTTGAAAAACATCAATCAAATCATGCTTTGTTTCTTTTTCCTTTCCTCCAAGGAAGACAGTCCCTGTTTCTTCAATCTGAGCCATAACTGAAGTTTTTCATCCCTGGAACCATTCTGCTAAACTTCTTCCACATGCATTCATTCTTCCTAAAATGTGTTGTCCAGAACTGCACATATTGTTACAGCTGAGGTCTAGCCAGAGTCCTATTAAAGATCAGCATAAACTCCCTGCTTTTTTACCTATATTACTATTAATGGAGCAAATTAACTGTATGCTTTATTAACCGTTCTCTCTACCTGTCCTGACACCTTTTTAGTTACTTGTGCACACATACATGTAGGTCTATTTGCTTGTATACAGCCTTCAGAATGCTATCCTTTGTTTTTAGACCATCTTTCAGTATTCTTCATGCCAAAATGTATATTTTGATTTTTTTTTATTCTCACATGTACTGAGATACAGTGAAAAGTATTGTTTTGCATGCTAACCAGGTAAATCGTACAGGACTATATTAGAATAATAGAACAGAATGCAGAATATAGTATTACAGTTACAGAGAAGTTGCAGAAAGTTCAATTCTATTCTATGTGGGATCCATTCATAAGTCTGTTAACAATAGGGAAGAAGCTATTCCTCAATTTGTTGGTATGTGTTTTTCAAATTTTTATATCTTGTGCCTAATGGAAGAGAGTGAAAGTGAATAACTGGGGTGGGAAGACTCTTTGATTATGTTGGCTACCTTTCAAAGACAACAGGAAGTGTAGATCGAGTCAATGGATGAGTCTGATTTTCATGATGGACTGGGCTATATTCACAGCTCTAATGTTTTACGGTGTTGGGCAGAGAAGTTGCAGCACCAACAGTTGTGATTTATCCAGATGGGATGGTTTCTATGGTGAGTTTTTAAAAATTGGTAAGAGTCGTTGTGGATATGTCGGAATTCCTTAGCCTTCTGAGGAAATGGAGGCGCTGGTATGCTTTCTTGACCATAGTGTTGAAGTGGATGGACTAGGCCAGATTGTTGGTGATATTTACTCTGAGGAACTTGAAGCTCTCACCCACCTCCGCCTCAGTATCATTGATATAGACCAGGGTGTGTCCTCTACTCTGCTTCCTGAAGTTGATGACCAGCTCCTTTGTTTTGCTGACTATTGAGAGAGAGATTGCTGCCTTTATACCGTGCCATTAAGGTCTCAACCTCTTTATCCTGTACCGAGTCATCATTGTCTGAGATCTGACCCACTACAGTGGTGTCATCAGCAAATATATAAATGTAGTTTTAGCTGAATTTGGCCACAGAGTTATAAGTCATAGAGATGTACAGCATGGAAACAGACCCTTTGGTCCAACCCGTCCATGCTGAGATATCCAAAAGTAATCTAGCCCCATTTTCCAGCATTTGGCCCATATCCCTCTAAACCCTTCCTATTCATATACCCATCCAGATGCCTTTTAAATGTTGTAATTGTATCAGCCTCCACCACTTCCTCTGGCAGCACATTCCACACACTTACTATCCTCTGCATGAAAAGGTTGCCCCTTAGGTCTCTTTTATATCTTTCCCCTCTTACCCTAAACTTATGCCCTCTAGTTCTGGACTCTCCCAACCCAGGGAAAATACTTTGTCTATTTACTCTATCCATGACCCTCATGATTTTATACAACTCTACAAGATCACCTCTCAGCCTCTGACGCTCCAGGGAAAATAGCCCTGACCAATTCAACTTCTCCCAATAGCTCAAATCCTCCAACCCTGGCAACATTCTTGTAAATCTTTTCTGAACCCTTTCAAGTTTCACAACATCTTTCCGATAGAAAGGAGACAGGAATTGCATGCAACATTCTAACAGTAGCCTAACCAAAGTCCTGTATAGCTGCAACATGACCTCCCAACTCCTGTACTCAATAAAGGAAAGCATACCAAACACTGCCTTCATTATCTTGTCTACCTGCAACTCCACTTTCAAGGAGCTATGAACCTGCACTCCAAGGTCTCTTTGTTCAGCAGCATTCCCTTAAGTGTATAAGTCCTGCTCATTGGCCCATCTGATCAAGATCCTGTTGTAATCTGAGGTAACCCTCTTCGCTGTCCCCTACACCTCCAATTTTGGCATCATCTGCAAACTTACTAACTATACCTCTTATGCTCACATCCAAATTATTTATGGAAATGACAAAAAGTAGAGGACCAAGCACCGATCCTTGTGGCACTCCACAGGTCACAGGCCTCCAGTCTGAAAAACGATCCTCCACCACCACCCCTCTGTCTTTTACCTTTGAGCCAGTTCTGTATCCAGCTAGTTCTGCCTGTATTCCATGAGATCTAACCTTGCTAACCAGTCTCCCATGGGGAACCTTGTCGAATGCCTTACTGAAGTCCACACAGATCACATCTACCGCTCTGCCCTCATTAATCCTCTGTTATGTTTTCAAAAAAACTCAATCAAGTTTGTGTGACATGATTTAAGTGTATAAGGTGTAGGTAAAAGGCTGAGTACACAGCGTTGTGTGGCACCAGAGTTGAGGATTGTTGTGGAGGAGGTGTTGTCACCTATCGTTACTGGTTGCGGTCTGTGGATCAGGAAGTCAAGGATCCAGTTGCAGAGGGCGGCAAAATCCAAGGTCTCAGAGTTTGGAGATGGATTTTCTTCGAATTATGGTGTTGAAGGTGGAGCTCAAGTCAATAAATAGGAGCTTGACGTAGGTGTCCTTGTTATCCAGATTATCCAGGGATGAGTGTAAGGCCAGGGCGATGGTGTCTGTTATGATGGTGGACAAGTTGTGTGTATCGAGGCAACCTGGGAAGCTGAAGTGGATGTGTGCCATTACTAACCTCTTGAAGCACTTCATAACGGTAAATGTCAGAGTCACTGGGCAGAAGTTATTGGGGTATATTGTCTGATTTTTCTTGGGATGACGGTGGTTGTCTTGAAGTAGGTGAGACCCTCACATTGTAATAAGGAGTAGTTAAAAATATCTGCAAATACTCCTGCCGGCTGGTCCATGCAGGATCTGAGTGTCCGGCTGGGGTCTCCATCCGGAACCAGTCGCTTTCTGTGGGTTCACTCTCCAAGACCGATCTGATGTCTGTGGTGATGACTGAGGTGTACCCAAGGCTGTCAGGGCAGGTGACATCATTTCACTGACCTGTTCAAAATGAGCATCGAGCTCATCAGGGAGAGATGCATTGTTGTCAGCGATTCTATTCGACTTTGCTTTGTAGCCCATCGTATTGTGCAAGCCTTGCTACAGTTGGTTTGTGTTCATGTGGTTAGGCTGGGGCTCCTGTTTACTCTGGTGATACCATCACTGCATTGAAATTCATCTGCCCAGTCCACCAGATTGTCCATTTCCTTTCAATAATCTGTCAATAAGGTTGAACCTGCTATACTTCTGAATACTGTATATTGTAATGTTACATCTTAAAATATTATCAACAGCCCAAGATTGAAGGCGGCTTTTGACCTTGCGTTCTGGACCAGTCTGTCATGAACCCAAACCTTTCAATGTTAGCATAAAACCACACGCAAAAAAAGACCATCTACAGTGAGATACTCACTAAAGTTAGTTCCACGGTGGGTACTCCTTTTCCACATGCCCGTTTTTCCCTCCACCTCTCCCATCTCCCACTAACCCTCTTGGCCTCAACTTTCTTCCCCATCATATGACTCCTAGCTCTAGCTCTAGCTCTAGCTCCCTGGATTCTGAGGTCTGCTTCTGATCCCAGTCTTGGCTGCTGGTGTAACTACAGGGCAGGGAGCGAATGAAATTGGCCTACAGCTCCCTAAGGCAGGACTTCTGCTCGACTGGGAGATAAGTCTGTCAGTCCATCTTCATACGTTAACAAAGTTGCCAATTTTACTCATTATGGAAAGAATTGGGTGAAGAATATTTAGATTTGTGCCTCCATTTCACAGAGTTCAGAGAAACAGACAAGTTGCATGTATAAAATTAGCTTGTGCTGCTGCAGTTTCAACAAACCGTCTGTTCTCTGATCCTTCCCGATTTGTAGAGAGAAACAAAATACTGAGCTTACAGTGCCTAAGGTGAATGTCTTCTGTTGCGATCAGAATCGTTTTGGTTGTACAAGTAATCAGAAAGGGATGTTGGACCTTCAAGGCTTACGGTCTTGACTAGTTTTGAAATAAAACGCAGACTAATAAAAGGGCAAGTCATAAATCGGAGCCTCTCTTACAAACACAACTTCAGTCCCCCTCAATTCTTAACTGCATTTTCATCCTACTGCTGCCAGTGACATGAATTTGAAAATACAAGTGCTATTTGGTGCATCAGACTCATTACTGTTCTGACAATGCACATTATGAATTCTAAGCTGACCCTATTTAGTATGAAGGACAGTGAATAGTTGATGCTAAAACTTCAGAAATAAAAGCTTCAGCTTAATTTATGACTCAAAGCTAATGGAATTTATGCTACGGATACCAATTTAACATAGCTGGAGCTCCTTCGCTCTGTCCGTAGGAATGACCTTGACTCCACAGTTCAATAAACCCCTTGCTGTCATGTTAACATTTCTGTCCTGGGCTTGTTGCAATGTTCCACTGACACACAATGCAAGCTGGAGAAACAGCATCTTGTTTTCTGTTTGGGCATTTCACAGTCTCGTAGTCTCAATGTTGAATTCTGTAACTTCAGAAACTGACTACACTGTGTTCTTCATTTTTGTTACATTCTCCACCATTCCCTCCCCCAACAGCCACAACATTGTCCTGTTTGTGTCGCATTTACTTGGCTCATAGTTTAGACTACCTATTCTCACCCTTTTGCACTTTAATTTATACCCATTTTGCAGCTCTCTTCTCATTTACCACTATCGACAATCCCTTTGTCTTCTGCACTGGGAATCTCCTGTCCCCTTGCTGCTCCTCCTCATCTCAAAAGTAGCAAAATGTACATTTTTTGACACCTTTCAGTTCTGATGCAGAGTCATACTAGACTCAAACCATTAATGCTGTCTCTTTCTTCACTAATGTGGAGAGAGAAAGCGAGGTTCTCCAGCATTCTGTGTTTGTTTCAGATTTCCCGCCTCTGCAGTATTAATATAGCCAGCCTATTTCAGTTCCTATCAATACAGTCCTGCAAGCCTGGGTGAAGGAGAAAAAATAACGGCCCTGACTTTGCTGACAAAATAATAGCAAGATTAATGTCCCTTGTCATTATTAACGTAGATTGGGTAATAACTTGTGAAGAGAAGCCCAGAGCATTGTGAATTGCTGCAAGTTGCTGAATAATTTGCACCATTCTCTTGTTAGGCTTGTCGACATGACAGCTTATCCTTAACCTCCCTATGCATCTCAAGAAATTCCTGTGTTTGCAAATTAACTTGCCAGTTAAACCGTCTGCAGGAAGCTCGGGGTTCTACTCAATGGTGTACATTCCTGTTCATGAAATAAGTGTAATCTCTCGTGACCTCGGGAGTAAAAAGGTTACTTTTGAAACTCTCATTGCTACGGGTAATGTATTATTTTTCATTGCAATAGTCACTTTAGCACCATTGTGTTTTTTTTGCAAGGAGAATGGGAAAAATTACTGGTTAAATATTGATGTCTGCACTTTCTAATGACTGTAGTACATTGTGAAAACCAATTGCAAATCCATCATCTCAGTGAAATCTTAATGCTTTGTAATTGCCAACCTTTAATATGGGCTGCAGTACCCAGAGTGTCTTATACCTGGATGTATGTTTTCTTGCTGAGGTGGAAGATTCGTTTTCAGACATGTTGTCACCATACTGGGTAATATCATCAGTGAGCCTCTGGTGAAGCACAGGTGGTATGGCCCACTTTTTACTTGTGTTTGGGTTTCCTGTGATGATGCCATTTCCTGTGGTGATGTCACCACAAGAAACGACATCACTGACCCAAGGAAACCTAAATGCACAAGTGAAAAGTGGGTGATAGCACCAGTGCTTCATCAGAGGCTCACCGACGATGTTACCTCGTATGATCGCGAAATGCCTGAAAACGAACCTTCCGGCTCAGTGAGCAAACCTACATCCAGAACCTCAACCTGAGCTACAAATCTTCTCAAAACTCGCTGTCTTTTACCTGGATGTAAACTTGCATAACTTGGAGGTGAATGATGTTTACCAACAACTCCACTAGCTACCATTTGAAAGGCATATACATTTCAAATGCATTCAAAAAATGAGCAGCATAATATGAAACTTAAAGATGAATGTCTGAAGTTGCTGCCCGGGAATATTCTGAAGTTGCCACTCAATGAAACCAAGTATTATCAGGCTACCTTCTTGAGTTGGTCTTGCACTTCCAGCTAACATTCTCATTGCTTGGTCAGTGACTTCACTCTGCAGTTAAACCATGAGTTTTCTGTTAGTGTTTTGACAAATGTGGTATGGAAGCATTCATTGCAGTCTGCCTAAGTTACACAGAGCTAGAGTGATAATATTTTCAACATGTACATCTGAATGTATTAAACACTTTTTTTTTCTCTCAACTAGTGAAAGGTTACTTTCTCACATTGGGGTACTCTGTGTGGCTGATGTAAAAGAAAACACTTCTGTGTCTTACAGTTTGGACCCATTACTTCTCTCTCCTTTTTCTCCATTTGCCTGCTTTTTGGTCATTCTGTTTCCTCCCCTTACTGTCACCTACGTGTGTTCTCCTTTTCACTTTTGGGTCTTGACCGTCTGTCTATCTCAGTCTTAAATGTACTTACTGACCAAACTTTAAGACTCTTTGTGATAATGGATTCCACTGATTCACAGCCTGAGAAGAAATGCTTCTCTCTCTTAAATGTATGATCTCTTGGGTGCATAACCTTTTGTCAGTCTCATTTACCCCTTGGACTCTGCCAGGCCATCAATAATCGCCATTACTTGCCACCCATCCCCATGTTACTGATCAAAACTCTCCTAATCTTTTTTTGAATTGGGGCCGATTGCATTGATGTCCTGACCTTTATGAAATGTAACTCATGGGCAGTGGTAGTAATTACCCTTACTAGTTTGCTTGACTGACTATACTTTCCACCACCTCACTGCTCATATTGGTGGTGTGGTTTGGTCACTATTACCAAACCTTACCTCATGTCTTCTCCCTAATTCTTGAACTGGCTCACATCCATCCCTTTTCACCTCTCCTTTAAGATCCATTCAGCAACCCCCGACATTGAATTTATCTTTCCTTTCTTCCCGTGGTCTCTGCCTGGATAACTCCTTGCCATTGGTAATTCAGCCACCCCCATCTCTGTTCC
Source organism: Chiloscyllium plagiosum (assembly GCF_004010195.1). NCBI lineage: Eukaryota > Metazoa > Chordata > Chondrichthyes > Orectolobiformes > Hemiscylliidae > Chiloscyllium > Chiloscyllium plagiosum. The sequence continues at coordinate 28,559,006 of NC_057738.1, forward strand.
CCTTCTTCACCCCCACCCCCCCACTCTATACAAACTCTTGGACCTTTGTTCATGGTCACTTCCTAGATGCTGCCCATTCACAGGCCTACATATATTTCAATGGTCTCATTCACAACTCCAGCTGTTCCCTTCTCTCTCTTGACCCGCATCTGTTCCGGCTTGATTCTGTGCTTGCCCCAAAGCGGGGGGAAAACATTCTTACCCAAGCCAATAATCATTTTTTTTCCGATCACCTCCAGTACTATAATCTAGTCAAAGTCCTTGTTTTTTTTTTTGCAATTTTATTGGAACAACTTGTCTTTCAAACAGATCCTCTCACCACCTCAACAATTGATGGCTGCACCTCCCAACAGCCTGAGCCCCACATTCTAGAATTTTCTTCCGAAATCCCTCGCTTATTTTCCCCTCTCTTCACCTCCAGCTCACGATTAAAACCCAACCCTTCAACCAAGTTCTTTGTGACCTTCGGTTGAGCAGGATCTGATTCCATCTGTAGCCCCTTTTGTGACACTTTTCGACGTTTAACAGCCCTGTATTAGATTCGCTACAGTGTGGAAACAGGCTCTTCCACCCAACAAGTCCACAACGACCCTCCGAAGAGCAAATCACCCAGATCTACTCCCCTATATTCACCCCTGATTAATGCATCTTAACACTACGGGCAATTTATCATGGCCAGTTCATCTAACTGCGCATCTTTGGACTGTGGGAGGAAACCGGAGCACCCGGAGGAAACCCACGCAGACACGGAGAATGTGCAAACTCCACACAGACAGTTGCCAGAGGCGAGAATTGAACCCGGGTCCCTGGTGCTGTGAGGCAGCAGTGCTAACCACTGAGCCACCGTGCCGCCACAAGTTGTTTACATATCCTCAGCACGTTGAGAGAGACTGATGTTTTCAAACGTTCTTTAGTGGCTGTTCACCCCAGACCTATAAACGCCCGATCCTGAGGCGTTAGACTTTTGTTCAGGCGCTGCTCTGTGTTGCATGCCTGTAATCAGTCAGTCGCTCTACAGCAAATGTTCCTGGGTTAAGCTGTACAACCACAGTGGTGAATCGCTGTCGGCATGCTTTTGACATTTTGCTGTACGGTTGCTGCCGTTTATTTTCTGATGGGACGAGTAACTGAGATTGAAGTACATAGTCAACACAAGCCTGGCCAAAAGCTATAAAGAAGAAAGGCCAGGCTTCTAACATTTTCATGTCTGTAATCTTTTGTTAACTGTAAAATTTTCTCCTCTGAGTCTTTAACCTACTCTCAGTTCCCAAACGGCATCACTTTTAGTGGAAACTAATCCATTTTCAAAGTGCTGTTGACTAATCTCCAAAGACTGAGTGGAATGTCAGGACGAGGTTGATACAACAAGGTTGATTAAAGATTTATATCGCACATATTGTTTTAATTTTTATTTCTTATCCCCTGTCTGAGTCTAGCACTGCAGGGATAAGCGTGGAGCCTGCCCTCCTGACCTCCTGTACTTATAGGCCTGAGGTTCACATCTTGTTGGAAGCTGTTTGCACAGAATCATTTGAAGGGAAGCTAGAGATTATGTAAAATGCTGAAATCTGGTAAAGTTATTGGATCCATGGAAATGCATCCCATAATTAAACAGGAGAGCCTTTAATCCATGTCATTCATTCTTTGCTGCAAGATCGAGGGAAGTATGTTGGAAATACATTTTGTCCAATTAGAATGCCCCTCAGAATGAATATGTGTACTAAATATGTCTATGTAATTAAATCCAGCTAGTAACCAGCCTTCTGTTGAAAGCTATCATGTAAGTTTGAGTCCTAACGAAAAGCTGGAATTAGAGGCTCCAAAGAGGTGAGCAGTTTATCTCCCTCTCCACAACAGTGGGCCAGCAATTGAGACTATTAGTTTAAAAAATGTTGGAGAATAGATGCATCCTCGGTGGGGCAATTCCTCCTCCTCTTTTTTTCAGTGTCCAGCCCTCAAAGACAATATCCTCTCCAGTTTTGTAACCCTGTCCTGTGGCCATTAATTGAGTGACTTAGGGAAAATCACAGCCAGGTGACTTGGTTTGTTTCTCGTATTACGGGCATCTGATCCCATTTGATGTAGATGGCAGAATCCTAAAACTTGTAGCAACAACACTTCCCACAGACTTGCAGCTCTTGACGTCTTTCTCTCCTGTAAGATATCTAACAAGACAGCCAGCAAGAGACCTGTGATAGAGAAGAGCCATCTGTTTTTTAGAAAGTAGCTCTGTTCATTTTGTCGATTCCAATGAGTTTAGAATTTAATCTGAGCACTGGTTCTGAATTAGTCATGTGCATCTTCTGGTAATTATGACATGTCGGATTATATGTTGGGTGAATAGCAAAAAGCTAGCCAGAGCTTAAGCACCTGCAAGTTCATTGCACTCGGTATGACTTTATCACCTAACATTAGCAAATGTGATTAAAAAATTAGAAAACATGTAACAAGATGTACAGCCATCAGCATCAAATATTTGCACAAAAATATTTACAAACAGAGTAAATGGAAGTGCACCGATGAGTTAATGTCATCCTATTGCACCGGAGTTCACTACCTAGTTTTGTAAGAAGGTAACTGTGGTAAACTTCATGATAAAAATTTCCATCTTCACAAAATGTTGTTCATATGTGTCTTTTGCAAATGCTAATTACATTGCAGGTAATGAATAAAGATTAATGAAAGACATCAGAGGTTGAATTGCGATTAAGTATTTTGTACTTGGTGGTTGGTTAGCTCGATTGGCTGGAAAGTTGGTTTATGATTAAGCGATGCCAATAGAATGGGTTCAATTCCCACACCAGCTGGGGTTACCATGAAGGATTGTCCTGCTCAACCTCTTCCCTTGCCTGAGACTTGGTGACCCTCAAGGTAAACTCACCGCCAGTATTTGCTGTCTAATCAGAGAGCAGCCCTGTGGTCTGATAGGATTGTGGTGATGTTTAATTTTTATTAAAAATGTATATGGTGGCTGTTGCTCAAGATTCCGAGTCATACAGACCCTTCAGCCTAACGTGTCCATGGCGATCAAGTTTTCCAAACTAAAACTAGTGCCATTTGTCTATGTCTGGCCCATGCCCCTCTCTTCACGTACCTGTCCAAATGTCTTTTAAATGTTGTAACTGTACCTGCACCTACCACCTCCTCTGCCAGTTCATTCCATATCTGCACCACCCTCTGTGGGGAAAATGTTACTCTCCTGGCCCCTTTTAAAACTTTACCCCCCTTATCTTAAAATTATGCCCTCTAGTCCTGAACTCCCCTGGTCCAGGGAAAAGACCTTTGCTATTCACCTTTACCTATGACCCTCATGATTTTAAAACCTTCTCTATAAGGTCACCCCGTAACCTCCTATGCTCTGGGGAGAAAAGTCCCAGCCTATCCTTATGACTCGAACTCTCCAGTCCTGCTAACATCCTTGAGTTCTCTAATACTGTTTTGGAAATTTTGCAGGACTTTGAAGCACAAAATGCAAATTGTCCTGAATGCTTGCTTTGTGATTGTTGATTTGATGCATTCCTAGAAAATTGTTGATCGTTCCTTGGCCCACTTCTCAGATTAATGTCCTACAGGCTGAGGTGACACCTTTGTAAAACCAAATGCCTATTGAGCGGAAAGTAATCTCCATCCTGTGGATGCCAACATTTTTGAGTGTTTGTGTCTCTCAGCTTCCAGATCCTCATGTGCCCGATAGCCAGTTCTCCTGCAACGGGTAACATCTGTCCTGTCCTGTTCTTGGCCTTTCCTACAGTCTCTGCTCTCCCTCTCATCATTAGGGAATGCCACAGTTGCTCAGACTAGCTCAGCCAGACTAGATTCTGTTAACTGCTGTGTGGGTGCTCCTGTTCACATAGCTGTGACAAAACATGTCTGTGCATGAAGAAGCAGCAACTTCAGCAACTGGGTGAGTATTGTGGATGGAAAAATATTTTGTCAGTGCATAACCTATGAATCCAACCTGTCGTGATCATCAGAGGACACTTCCAGGAAAGGATCAGGGAAGAAATGTGAAAGGAAAGTTGCTATCCCAAAGGCTGGTGCAGTCTTCACACTCCAAGTGCGCCCTACTTAACATTAGTTTTTTTTTCAAAATAATGCTTAATATAAGAGCAAATTCCTTCCTGAAATGAAAGCATATGATTGCTGGAAATGCTCAGCAGGTCAGGCAGCATTGGTGGTGAAAAATACCAAGTTAATGAGCTGGAAGAACATTTAAGTGGTTAACCAAGCCCCTTTTTGCTTCAAATGCTGCCTGACCTGCCCTGGACTTATGCGCAAAATGTCGACTCTCCTGCTCCTTGGATGCTGCCTGACCCCTGCTGTGCTTTTCTAGCACCACACTTTTAAGCTCCCCCTAGTATTGTCTGTTTTGGACTGAAAGTAGCCTCAAATTTAACAGTCAGTAACGATGTATATGTTATGCAAGTATGCAGCATCAATGTGCTTACATATACTAACAATTGATGGAACCATTGCAAACATCAATGTGCTGATCTATTCTGCAATTAGTAGTTTGCTGCTGAAGATAGGTTTTGATGAATTTATACTCCAGTGTCGTGTTTCATGTTCAGAGTGTACGCTACATTTGAAGAGTTGGATGACAGCAAGTTCAGGGCCATTTTTAACCCCCACAATGAATGGAAGGATAACTCATTTGCACAGCCAATGGCCCTGAATTGGCAGCATGCAGTCTCAGGAAATGAAGATTGGAATAAAAGGTGTGAAGTTGTAATACGACAAAAAACTGCCCTCTGGTCTTTTTAACATGGGGTCTCTCATTAATGCCAGAGCAGTCATCTGGAATAATCATTCCATTTCTAACAGCCTCTCCCAAAGTGACTTGAAAATGTGCTACTAATATGTGTACTTTCTGTTTGGAATTTATATACAGTAGCAGTTGCTAGCGGTGATGGTTTTTAAACTGCAGTCACCCAATGTTCTGGGTTTTGACAAATGTAGTCAGTGCTGGGGCTATGTTTAATCACTTGACCTTCCTTCTCACCATGCCTACATACACTAACAATTGATGGAACCATTGCAAACATCAATGGTTGCACTGCCTTAGCTGTTAAAACCTTTTACACCTCGTTTTTGGGTTCTTGCAAAAATAATCCTCTTTTAATATAAATTGCATGCACCTTGAAAATGTTGTCATTCAGCTCAAAGGAGGGGTAAAATAACCAAAATATATTTACTGATTGGTACCCTAGTCAAGTTTTTTTTTAAAAAAATCAAGAAAGAGAATGTTAAAATAGAATTAAAAGATATTTAATATGAAAAGTACTGGAGGAAATCAAAACCCAGAGCTGGTGTGTGAAAAATGCATTGAAAAATAATTGCCCCCTCTCTATATTCCAGCTCTGCTTTCAATGTCTCTCCCCTCCCTGTGGTTTCTGATTGGTGGTAAGCCACTGCACTTCACTGACATGCTCAAAGCCCTCTGCAGTTCATCTGAAATTCATAACTCTATACCCTGGCCTCATCTACCTCTGACATTTTTTATATTCTCTGCTTTCTCTGACCCATTTCATAGCTGTGCATTAAAGGGTTAAATTCACATTTACTTTGAGAAGAGCTACTGAGCATGTTGGTAAGGAATTATCACAGTGACATCAGATTGCATAGAACTGAGCTTAAGTCTTGCGGAAGATATTCTTTTATACATCCTTTGCCTTTGACAAAGTTTAAAGTTCAGTCACTGATAGACCTTATCTTAATATGCATTCTCAATTTCGTTTGTTACTCTGTCTTGTTTTGAGTCTCAGTTGCCCTTTGATGTTGTAACTGAGCCATTCGGAACAGAAGGCCATGTGGTAATTCTCCAGTTATTGCTGGATTAGTTGCGCTTGCTGCTGTGGACAGACTCCAAAGTTGAATCTGCACAGTGACAAAAGGCAGTGTGACACAGTGTTACCTTGGCATGTCACTGGGCAAGTTACAAATTCTATGTCGTCACTGCGTTGGAATTCCATCTGATGAAATGTGCTGCACCTGGAGGCTTTATTTGGCTGCTGATTATGGATAAAGTGCCTCGCCAAGTCTTTAATCAGATATTTACGGAGCATTCCACCATTTGAACTTGCAGGTTAAGGGCCGTGTGTTTTGACTAGTCTGCCCGTAACCCTATGTTGTGTTGCTTAATCAGTTGTATACCACGCTCTAATGCCGTGGGCATATTCTGGCTGTGTTTATTCATTTTTTTTTAATGTTCTGAGATGCAGACAAGAGAGGAATCTCGTATCTTGGAATCTGAAGTAGTGAACAGTGCATGTTGCAATGTTTGAATTCGGATGGTCCTAGCTTTTCAGCAATTAAACTGTGTATCAAACCAACAAGAGGTCTGTTGACGTAGGCAGGGCTGATCACGTATTCACAAAGATGTACACCCCTGTACATGCACCTCCACATACAAGTGTTATCAGGATGTTTCGGAGTGAGATGTAACCAGATGGCACATGTTTTAAAATGTTTTGCAAAAATATCAAAAACAATGTCAGGAAAAGCAACAAATCGAGTCCCATCCTGACACTTCACAATAACCATTCACATACCAGTAGGAGATGGACAGCCTGGAGTAAGCTTTGTGGGTTTTTTTCCCACTTTTTCTAACCCAAGACGTTTGCCAAGTGTCAAATCACTGTTGGAATGAGTTGTTCACTGGACAAAGCTATTACACTTTTTGAGGATCAGAGAAGAAAGGAAATTTTGATAAACCAATATATGTAAGCCATGAGTTGGAGATGCTGGTGTTGGACTGGGGTAGGCAAAGTCAGAAGTCACACGACACTAGGTTAATAGACAAACAGGTTTATTTAAAATCACAAGCTCTCGGAGTACTGCTCCTTTGTCAGATAAAGTCTTCCTGTCATGTAACATTTGACCATGGTGGCTCAGTGGTTAGCACTGCTGCCTCACAGTACCAGGGTCCCAGGTTCGATTCCAGCTTCTGGCAACTGTCTGTGTGGTGTTTGCACATTTTCCCTGTGTGTGCGCGGGTTTCCTCCGGGTGCTCCGGTTTCCTCCCACAGTCCAAAGGTGTGCAAGTCAGGTGAATTGGCCATGATAAATTGCCCGTAGTGTTAGGTACAATACTCAGACGGAAATGGGTCTGGATGGGTTACTGTTCGGAGGGTCAGTGTGGACTGGTTGGGTCAAAGGGCCTGTTTCTACACCATAGGGAATCTAATCTTATCTAAAATAATCTTATGTAAGATTAGGATTCAAATAATTTATGTTTGTGTCCTCCACTTGTTTGTAAATTGTTTCTTTCAGTTGGAGCATTCCTCTTCAAATTAACCATTTGAAACGGTGAGAGTAAGCAGCTAGATTAACTCAGAATTTGTGAAATGGAAACTACAACTTTTGAGGGGAAAATGAAGTCAATATTTTAATTTGAGAAAGAATAGGGAGGAAGTTAGTTTAGTTTTGTAAAGAATCAGCCCAGTTATGTCAGGCTGAATGGCCTCTTAGGCTGTGAACGTTTGAATAGACAAGTTTATGATTGCTCCCTATCCTCTCCCACTCTCCATTTCTCCCACCCTATTCTACCTCTCGTTCTTCCTTGGTGTTATGTAAGGTAATAGGTCAGAAAGAATTGATTTTGATGGTTTATTGGCTCCAGTCAATCTGATGACCCACAGTTTGCTTGGAGGCAGTTGAGTTCTACATTAACGTTTTGTAGGGATCTGGTGTATTTTGTACAGCTCCCTGAAGTCCTTGGTAATTATCCCTGACCAGCAATGTAAGGTGTATTTATTGCTGTCACTCAAAAAGCCACTTTGTTTCCCAGTGGAGGGGTCTCTGTGTGGGAGTCCTTCCTCTTTCTCTCTGGGATCTGGGGTGGAGGGTGCTGCATGCAGCAGTCCCTGCAACCGCAGATTGCGGTGGTTCACGGACTCCCAGCCCAAATGTTTGTTCTCTGGTGCTGTGGAGTCCGTGGGACATATATGGGTTTTGGGTGTCTGCATTTCCTCTTTTAGTTTTCTTAAAGATCATCTTTATGTTATTGGTTGCACTTCAGCCCAACGCTCCTGATCTTTGGGCACCCGGTGCTGAGGGGAGAGGGTAGGTCAGAGGATCTCCTCATGGGACCTGCTCCTGGGCCTGGCCATAAACCGGTCCAGGCAGCGGGCCGTGGAGGAGGTCATTAGGGCCAATTGCCTGCCCCTCTTCTGTGGTTATGTCCGAGCCCAGGTATCCCTGGAGAAGGAGCACGTGTTGTCCAACAATACCTTTGAAGTTTTCAGGGAGAGTTGGGCACTGCAGGGTGTGAAGTGTTTTATTCCCCCGCCCCCTCCCCCGATTCTATTTTGATTTAATTCCTATCCTTCCCTTCACTTTTTCGATCACGTTGGCATTGTCCTTGAAGAGAAGAGCACTGCTTATCACTGGCCATTCAGGTGCTTTTTTCTTCCTGGTGTTGGAATATGAATTATGTTTTCTGCATTTGTTGTTTCTTCACTGTATCCTACACCTACACTCAGACAACAGGGGTGCTGGGGAGAAATGAGCACTACTGCTGTATGGCAAAAAAAAGTATAACCAGATTTAAAGGAAAAAAAACACTTTGTTACTGAAGACAAATGTTCTTCTGTTTGGATTTGCCAGTGGTCTGGTCCCTAATATATGAGGAGACAGACTCCAGATGCAGTATAGACAAGGGGCGATTGATCCTCTCCTAGCCTAGTCCCACATTCCAGTAGTGGTAGCCAACCCCACATTCCTCTTTGAAGAGTTTTGTTCAAACTCTTGTATTTGATCACATCTCAACTGACCTGTTTGAGAGAAAAAAATCACTGCAACTTTACAGACTAAAGTAGGGTTTCCCTCCCAAGTATTAGGGATGGATAGACAGGAGGAAAGATCCCAGTGCAAGTGACAATAGATGGGCAGGAGGAGTCTGCACCATCCTCCCAGAGAGGAGGAATGGAGGTCCGTGCACATCTTTAAACCAGAGCAGTTTATACTTGATTCAGGATCTTAAGGAAATTTTCACTGTTGTGGAACTTCTTTCTACAAAAACATATGAGCAACACCTCCAAGATGGAATGCATGGGGTGTTTTAACGGAAGTTTTAAACCAGAGCAGTTTATACTTGATTCAGGATCTTAAGGAAATTTTCACTGTTGTGGAACTTCTTTCTACAAAAACATATGAGCTAGGAAGAATTGAAGTAATTGGTCACTCTGAATTCTAAAATGTGCCACTTCTCCCGCAACTTAAGCTGGCCAATAATATTTGACTCATAAACTGGTCATAACTTTATAATGCGTATGTAGTGAACAAATATTGAACAGCGTTTTCATTTTAGATGGGCCACGAATTTGAATTTTGTCAAAGGGTCATCCATCATGGAATCAGACCCTTGAGTCCAACTCGTCCATGCCAACCAAGTTTCCCAAACCAAACTAATCTCACTTTCCTGCATTTGGCCCATGCCCCTCTAAACCTTTCCTGTTCATGAACCTGTCCTATTGCCTTTTAAATGTTATAACAGTATCTGCATCTATCGCTTCCTCTGCCAGTTCATTCCACAGACAACCTACCTTCAGTGTGAAAACACTGCCACTCAGGTCCTTCTTAAACCTTTCTCCCCTCACCTTAAACCTGTGCACACCCCCCCCCCCTGTTTTAAACTCTCCCACCCTTAGGATGAGACCTTTTGCTCTTCGGCTTAACAATGTCCCTCATGATATTATAAACCTCTACAAGGTCATCACTCAATCTCCTAAGCTCCAGTGAAAAAAGTCCCAGCCTCTCCTTAGAACACACACCCTCCAGTCTTGGCAACATTCTGGTAAATCCTTTCTGAACCCTCTTCAATTAAATAATATTCTTCCTATAGTTTGTGGATATTTTCTCACTCAAGCTAAAGAGATTTTTTTTTGGGAGGGAGCTTTGAGGCACATATTCAAAGTTGCAAATGAACTGAATCTGTCACACTGGTGATAAGTGATAACTTGTAAGTGAAAGTACATGGGAATTTTTATTGAAACTTTTGCATCTGTATTTTGATAATCTCCCTTGACCTTGGCAAGGTTACTATCTATTAGGAATGTTTAATGTTTGTAATATGTTTGTTATAGCACAGATGCTTTAGATTTCTGTAGTCTGTAAATGTGAACAAAGATGGTATCTTAAATGGATTCTGGATTAGTGGTGCTGGAAGAGCACAGCAGTTCAGGCAGCATCAAAGGAACAGTAAAATCGACGTTTCGGGCAAAAGCCCTTCATCAGGAATAAAGGCAGAGAGCCTGAAGCGTGGAGAGATAAGCTAGAGGAGGGCTCTCTCACTGCAACTTCCGTTAAAACACCCCATGCATTCCATCTTGGAGGTGTTGATAGAATTTTAATAAGCTGGTACCCGAGACGTTGCATTCTTCCCGGCTCTTTTTAATAGTGGGATATTTATCACATGAGATGTGAGATGCTGTGGAAGTTCAATGACCTCTGTGTTCTTTAACCTCTAGGACTTGGCTAAAGGAGTAAATGCACTCTAATTGATGGAACCAAAGCGTAAAACTGCACATAATGCAGAATGAAAAGCACCTACAGGACATGTCGGAGCTGTCTGTCCAACTCCAAAGTAGCACTTCTCTGAAGTTCTCTCCTTTCCAGTCCAACAGCTCACGACAAAGACCCTTTCTAACATTCCACTCTCTGACAAAAGCTTTGGTTGCTTTTTTCCCACCACTCTGCAGCACATGTTTCTACGTTTAACAAGGACAGGTTCTTGGATCCTGGGAGTCCTTGCACAAATGACATTAGCGTGTTCTGGCATTCATAATTTAAGTTTTATCACTTAGGACAGGTGAGTAATGTAAGAAATTCTGCACCATTAAAGGCATTAAGGTCTGAACAAAGGAATAGATTGAGAGATCAGTGTGATTTGCAACAAATCTGAAGGAACGGAATTTTTTTGAGATGTTTATTCTTTTAAAATCCACTTGTTTGGCTAGGGAATAGTTCTAAAATGTATATGTCCCAGGGCCAGAGAGAGATTTAAGTTTGTTACAGAAAGTTGAATAATATTTTTCAACTTACGATTTAGTTTGTTATGATAACTGATTTTTCATATGTACCTCTTTGATCTCTGCTGCTTTTCTATTGATCATATTTGATACAATTATTATCATTCAATTAAGTGACTGCTCACTTGTCAGTACACCGTTTAATCTGAACTTTTGCCTTTAAAGATTTCACGAGCCTGATCAATCCTATCCACAGTGTCAGCTGTGACTGAACTGGTAGCAATCGTGTATGCCTCTTAAGATAGAAAGTTGTGGATTCAAATCACACTTCAGAGACGTGAGCACAAAATTCAACCTAACCCAGAAGTTAGCTCTCCTGCCCACAGCGCCAGGGACCAGGGTTCAATTCCACATTCGGGCGACTGTCCATCTGGAGTTTGCATGTCTCCCTGTATCTGCGTGGGTTTCCTGCAGGTGCTCTGATTTCCTCCCACAGTCCAAAGATGTGCAGGTTTGGTGGATTGGCCATGGTAAATTGCCCATAGTGTCCAGGGATGTGCAGGCTGGTGGAATAGCCATAGGAAATTTGGGGTTACAGGGATTGGATAGAAGGGTGAAGATGCTATTTGGAGCATCAGTATGGACTTGATGGGACGAATGGCTTGTTTCCACACCATAGGGATTCCATGAGGTTCTGTCTGGATTCCACTTCCGATTCTAAAGATTTGATTGTACTATTCTGAGAAAAAGATGATATCAACACTGAGATGGGCAATGGTACAGCATTGAGCCCTCAACCAACCCTATGAGAAAAAATTATCATTATCTTAAAAAATAAATCAAACCTATATTAGATTGCTATTTGTAGCAATTTACTGGGTGCAAGTTCCTATCTTGCAACAGTGACTACGTTTCAAAAATACATCATTGATTGATTGATTGTGAAGTGCTTCAGAGTGGCCATGCTCTTGGCACTGTGTATTGAACTTGCCCAAAACACAAGCAACAGCAAAAGAAGACTTTGATCTCATCTGTTTGACCAGTATTTGAGTCCAGGTTTCAGCAGTGCAAGGTGAACCGCTCACTGCTCAGCAGATTTCAGTGAGGCAGCTGAATTAAATATATCTGGACAGAACAAAGCCAAGCTCAATGAATCACACAAGCACTTCAACATTAGAACAAAACAAAGTAACTTTGACTCTTAATCAATTTCTTTCACTGCATATGTCACTCTGTTCATATGAAAAAATAGCTCAAGTAATTACAAGAATGACAGAGGCAACAATCAAAGATGTGTATTTCAAACTTACACATTTTTTTCAGCCCAAATGATGCAAGTATGTGATGTTTAATCAGGCTACCAATTGCAGTTTTTAGTGATTAATAAACTCACTCCTCCTGTTAATTCAAGAAAGTCTGGTTAAAATGGCTCCTCTTAAAATATAAGTTCATTTGAGTCTGGGAGTTGGATATCTACAAGGGAAGGGATCCATTTTAAAATGTACCTTGCTACAACCAACTGAGGAAGCAGGTGATCAACTCACCCTCCTCACCCCTCCTCACTTGGGCTTAATGTTTGAAATATCCCATGGAGAACTATAATGAATTGGAGAACCTCATCTGGGGACTGGGCCTAACAGGTTTCTACATCCATGAGGTCTTCATACAAATAATTAAATAGAATTTAAAAATGCATTACAATCCTGGAAAAACCGACTAACTTAGTGTTACAATCTGGGTAGGAGCCATAAAGTTTATTTGTTTAAGGATGACAAAATTTGAAATCCCAGTACTTGAGTAAGAGAATGACATGACAAGATTCCACCAGTTTGAGCAAAAAGATGCAAAATTAGAAAAGGAATAGAATCTACTATATGTACAATTTATACTCTAACATCCAGAGTTAACATGAGATAAAGAAAGTATAACAGATAAACTGAGGTGGAACATCCCACCGAGCATGTCAAATGGCAAATGCAGTCAGAGTCTTTCAGCATGGAAACAGACCCTTCGGTTCAATTTGTCCATGCCGTCCAGATGTCCTAACCTAATCTAGTCTCATTTGCCTGCACTTGGCCCATATCCCTCTAAACTCTTCCTACTCATATACCCATCCAGATGCCTCTTAAATGTTGTGATTGTACCAGTCTCCGCCACTTTCTCTGGCATCTCATTCCATCCACACGCCACCCTCTGCATGAAAGAATTGCCCCTTGGATCCCTTTTATATCTTTCCCATCTCACTTTAAACCCATGCCATCTAGCTTTAGACACCCCTACCCTGGGGAAAAGATCTTGGCTATTCACACTATCCATGCCCCTCATGATTTTGTAAAACTCTAAGGCCACCCCTCAGCCTTTGACACTCCAGGGAAAATAGCCCTAGCCTATTCAGCTGCTCCCTATAGTTCAAACCCTCCAACCCTGGCAACATCCTTGTAAATCTTTTCTGAAGCCTTTCAAGTTTCATAACATCCTTCCTGTAGCAGGCAAGTGAGACCCCCGGATTATTCTCAACAACCCAGCCAGACATTTGTGATGTTGTGGTCACCAAATCTCATTACAGCCTTGTATTCTTTATAAGGTATTTGAATTCCTCACATTTTGAAAAGTTGACCATTGGAACCCCCTCAACAAAAACACCTGTTCACCTGGGATGACTTCCTACTGCTTCTAGTTACCAGGCAACAGGACTTCAGCTTGAACTGACCCAGCGACTGCCTAGCTGCTCAATCTGGGCTGCTCAGTGTGTCATTGATCTGCTTCAAAGCTGCTCTCCAGCCTTTAATCCGCAGCACAATTCTGGATCTTTCACAGACAGCTAGCTTCACTGAATTGACACCGAAACGTCCTATTGGACTCTGTTAATTATGCTTTTCTCTCCCTATCGATGTTGCCAGACCAACTGAGTTTCTCCATTTTCTTATTTCAGAGCTTCAGCATCTGCAGGACTTCACTTTTAGTTAAGTTGGCATTGCTCCTGTGTTTATCTGAAATCCGTCTCCTGAGCTGCACCAAACAAATACTGCTTATGGGTTTCCTTAAGCCATTGGCTCTGAGCTGTATGGAGCTACCAAACAGCTCCTAGGACTTCAATGAGATCGTAGCTCCTCGGTTGTATAGAGCAGAAACCAGCAACACCTTAGAGACATGGAGCTTCTTCACCCAATCTTCAATAAATCTCCAACAAACAACCTGAGCTCTCTGTTACTCACTTGGGGCCCTTGTGGTGCAGTGGTAGTGTCCTGACATTTGGACCAAAGAGGCTTAGGTTCAAGTCCCACCTGCTTCAGAGGTGTGTTTATTAACATCTCTGAACAAATTTGAGAAAATATTTGACTTTGCCAAACACTCCCAGAGTATGCTGCTTTATTACAAAGCAGAATTGTATTGGGGAAATAAGGGAATAACTGAAGAGGTAGTGTGGAGACATTAGTGTTATAATCTTGCAGGAATCACTAGAGTTAGGAAGGGCCCCAGAGGACTGGAAAATTGCTAATGTAGCATCCCTCTTTAAAAAGGGAGTAAGGCAGAAGACAAACTTACAGACCAAATAGCCTAACTTCTGTTGTGGGTAAGATCCTAGAATCCAACGTGACAGATGAGGTTTCTGAACACTTGCAAGTCTATGGTAGAAAAAGGCAGAGTCAGCATGGTTTCAACAAGGTAACAACTAGAGAGTTACAAGTTAGCCAGGAAAGACCTAAAGAGAGAGCTAAGAAGAGCCAAGAGGGGATATGAGAAGTCATTGGCAGATAGGATCGAGGAAAACCCTAAAGCTTTCTATAGGTACGTAAGGAATAAAAGAATGGTGAGAAAGATGAGGGCCAATCAAAGATAGCAATAGGAAGTTGTGCGTGGAGTCAGTGGAGAGAGGGGACGCGATGAATGAATATTTTTCATCATATTCACACTGGAAAAAGACAATGTGGTCGAGGAGAATACTGAGATACAAGCTACTAGACTAGATGGGATTGAGGTTCATGAGGAGGTGTTAGTAATTCTGGCAAAATTAGATAAATCTGCTGGGCCAGATGGGATTTATTCTAGGATGTCAGAGGAAGTTTCTTTACTCGGAGTAGTAGGGGTGTGGAACGCCTGCAACAGGAATCAACTCGCCAACTTTAAGAGCAATTAAATGGTCATTGGATAGGCATATGGACGAGAATGGAATAGTGGAGGTTATATGGGCTTCAGATTGATTTCACAGGTTGGCGCAACATCCTGGCCAAAGGGCCTGTACTGCACTGTAATGTTATATGTGCTCAGGGTGAGTCATGCCTGACAAATCTACTTGAATTCTTCGAGGAAGTAATGAGCAGGTTAGACCAAGGAAAGCCAATGGAAGTTATCTACCTGGACTTCAAAAAGGTGCTCCACAGGAGGTTACTGAGTAAGATAAGGGCCCAAGGTGTTAGACGCATGGTGCTATCATGGATAGAAGCTTGGCTGTTTGGCAGAAAGCAGAGAGTGGGAATAAAAGGGTCCTTCGCAGGGTGGCAGCCGGTGGCAAATGGTGTTCCATGAGGCTGTGTTGGGTCCCCAAGTTTTCACTTTATACATTAATGATCTAGATAAAGGAATTGAGAGCATTCTAGCTAAGTTTGCAGATGATACAAAGATAGGTAGAGGGACAAGTCGCATTGAGGAGGCAGGGAGGCTGCAGAAGGATTTAGGCAGGTTAGGAGACAGGGCAAAGAAGTGGCAGATGGAGTACAACGTGGGAAAGTGTGAGGTCATGCACCCTGATAGGAAGAATAGAGGCATGGACTATTTTCTAAATGGTGAGAAAATTCAGAAGTCTGAAGTGCAAAGAGATTATGGAGTTCTAGTCCAGAATTCTCTCAAGATAAACTTGCAGGTTGAGTCAGTGGTTCAGAAAGCAAATGCAATGATGGCATTTATGTTGAGAGGACTTTTATTATAAAAGTAGGGATGTACTTCTGAGGCTGTTTAGGGCTCTGCCCAGGCCAAATTTGGAGTTTTGTGCCCCATATCTCAGGAAGGATGTACTGACCTTGGAGCATGTTCAGAAGAGGTTCATGAGAATGGTCCCAGAAAAGAATGCTTAACGTATGAGGAACACTTGAGGACTCTAGGTCTGTACTCTGAGTTTAGAAGGATAAGGGGGGGATCTAATTGAAACTTAGAGAATACTGAATGGCTTGGATGGAGTGGATGTTGGGAAGATGTTTCCATTGGCAGGAGAGACTTGGACCTGAGGGCACAGCCTTAGAGTAAAGGGAAGACATTTTAGAACGGAGGTAAGGAGAAACTTCAGCCAGAGAGTGGTGAATCAATGGAGGCTGTGGAGGCCAGGTCATTCAGTATATTTAAGACTGAGATAGATAGGTTCTTGATTGTCAAGGGGATCAAGGGATACTGGGAAAAAGTGGGGGAATGGACTTGAGAAACTTATCAGCCATGATTGAATGGCAGAGCAGACTCGATGGGCTGAATGGTCTAGTTTCTGGTCCTATGTCTTACAGTCTTATGAACGTAACTAGGAACGGCAAAACCTTCAGTTAAATACTAGAATCTTCATAGGCTGCCAGTTTACTTAGCGCACAAGAACAGAGAAAAAGAAATGGATTTTATCAGACATATAACATATAGATGGCTATCTTGCATTGTAATTTGCACAGCTAATGTACAGATTGGAGCTGGAAGTATTGGACAGTAGAACATAGTTACACTTTGCCAGATCAAATTTATAGTTTTCCAAATAGTATTTATATTTTAAAATTATTTTATTAACAAAATGTTTCAATTACAGAGGCTGAAAATAAACCATGAATGAAATGTAGTTTCCTGCCCCTTGTGGTTTCAGTTTCTGAATCTATAATTAGCAGGAGCTGAGGGCTTGACAAGTTATTATTCAGGTCAGCTAGCTTGCAATAACATGGGAACTGCACATGAATACTTGTGACTTTTTACCCTATTCGCTCCTTATGCTGCTAGTTCCCCTCTTCACAACTTACCACTCAGCTAGTCACTTCAACACTGATTTTGCGATAAATGGGACCCGCTTATTGGATTCTCCAACTTGCAGCTAATGTAAAATTTAGTTATTAACCTATGACTAGATTGTGAATTGCTGCTCCCACTGTGAATTTGTCCTGGTGACAGCAACCTACTTTCACTGCATGGATTTCCCTGTATCTAAGGTTGCAGTGCCTCCCTGGAAAATTTCATTAGATTTTTCAAATAATGGTGCCCTGTATCCAGTTGACAGGTGATGCAGACCGTAAGTGGGCGGCACGGTGGCACAGTTGTTAGCACTGCTGTCTCACCGCGCCAGAGACCCGGGTTCAATTCCCGCCTCAGGCACATTCTCCCCTCCGGGTGCTCCGGTTTCCTCCCACAGCCTAAAAATGTTCAGGTTAGGTGAATTGGCCATGCTAAACTGCCCGTCGTGTTAGGTGCAGGGGTAAATGGTCTGGGTGGGTGTGCTTCGGCAGGTCAGTGTGGACTTGTTGGATCAAAGGGCCTGTTTCCACACTAAGTAATCTAATCTAATCTAGGGAGATTTCTCATTCTGCAGCATTCTGTGACTTAGTGTACAACTCAGATTTATGCAGCTGTCAACAAATGCAAGAAAGTTTGGAGTTAAGTTGGAAAACCCACATTGCATCATGTCTGCATTTGTTTATATCCAAGAGCATTGGTGATTTGATCTGCAATTTCAATCCCTTGTGGTTGTCCTCAGTCTTTGGTGATCTAGTGGTAATCTATTGAGGATTTGTCAATATTTGTTGACATTGGTCACACTGCATGGTCTGGTTTACAGTACCATCTAATCTATCTGAGGGATGGTTGCCTAAAGAGTACCTCGTAGAAACTGGTATCTATCTCCCCAATTATTGTAGTCTATGGAATACATCCATGTATTAAGTAGGTAAGCATGGACAGCATCAGGAGCAGATCTCTGGCTACAGTTTAGTCCATTATAATATTTTCAGACTATAATCTGAAACTGAGGGCATTCCTCTCTTTAGTGACTGACTTTATTGTCTAGTTTTGCCCAGTGACATTAACCATATCCATTTTAAATCAATGCCAGAAAGTCTCTGGAACAGCCGTTCATGACACACGGAATAGTTAACATCTACAGCAATTAATTGGAATGTTTATTACAGCTATTTAAGCTGTCTTCCTTAGGAACTTGTGCTCATCCGTCGGGCAGATGACAGTAGACAGACTCGATGTATAAATTATCCCCTCAAAAATGCGAACAAAAACAATGTAAATTGCTGAAGATGCTGGAAAGCTGCAAAAAAGCCAGAAGGACTCTGGAAAGATCAAAGAAGTTAATGTTGTAGCTTTGGACTTCCACAATCTAAATAATACTTTTGATTTCTTGCACACGTTAGCACTTAGAACTGGATGGGGAAAGGTATAAAGCTGGAACTCTAACTGACCCATTCATCATGTGGTAATCTGACTCATGCTGTCTATTTGTAAATCTGGCTTGCTGAGTGCATGAAATAATGCACTTGTTTTGTTACTCTTTAATTCTTGTGTTTACACATAAATGGTTTAATTTCTACACGTTTCCCAGTGCTGCCTTACAGGAGGCCCTCAGAGAAGGATTACATCCATTGGCTGCACATTTTCTTTTCCCCTTGAATTTGCTTTTTGAGCTGCATTTTAGTTAAGTAACCAGTTACTGTGTGATTATATGGCTATACGACAGTAATACCTGGGTATGAAAGTCAGGGCAGTAATCCAGATATGAATGATATTCTTGGATTAAACTTATTTAACAAAGGAACTCAATCATCGGAAATTATTTCCAGAAATCCCTTGTAGTGGTTGGTGTGGTACCCTGGAGAAGGAGCAATGAGTAGATGTTAGACAGAGTTTTTAATGAGCTTCCAAACAGTAGTCTGGTTTGGCACACTTTCCCGAATGCCACGTTAATCTTCTAGTATATTCTGTCCTGCGAGAAGCATTGGTTTGGAGATTGATTTGTTCACCTTCCCACCAACAGCAAACTGTCTGCATGAATTGTAATTAATCCATGCAGTGGGGCCGTGGCAAGTGGCCAATCTGACTCACACAGAGGTTGGGAACAAAGGTGCTGTCTTGGTCACACTTGTTTTGACCTTGAAGCTATTATTTACTCTCAAGTATAGTACAAACTCATTACATTTATCCCTGAGCTGCTGATGTGATTCATTCATACTGTATGAATCCAACTGCATTTTGTTTGTATTGAAGTTATAATTCACTTGCAATTCAGCGCAGGTAAAGTTGAGTCATTTTTGGTTGAATAAGTGTCACTTTTTCTGAATGAACCAAGCAAGCATAAAACTGGCATGACTAACTTTTTTTTTCATTGAGTGCAATGTTGTATTTGAAAGCAAAATAATGGAGAGAGCAGAGCAGATTTCTGAGGAAAAGGAATGAATGGGGCAAAATAGTGTGAGAAAAGGTTTGTGGGTGCCAGAAAAATGGAACATTTACATAAAGCCTTTTAGGAGGATATAAATAGCAAAGGAATAGTCAACATGTGGCTGGTAAGGAGCCAATAAAGAGATCTCCTTGTGATAGTACCTATTATGTCCGAAATGAGTACTTTAAATCTGCCTTCAGAAGAAGAGGATGCTGCCAATATCACAATGCAGTAGGAGGTGGTGGAGAAATTGAACAGGATATAAATTGTTAAAAAGGAGGTACTTAAAAGATTGGCTGTGCTCGAAATAGAAAAGTCACCAGGACCAGCCAGGAAATGCATCTGAGTTTGTTGAAGAAAATAAGGGTGGAACCAGTAATGATTTGTCCACAATCTTCCAATCCTCCTCCTCTAGTATAAGAATGTTGCCAGGGGACTGGACAATTGTAATTATCCTGTTGAAAGAAAAAAACTATAGACCCGTCAGTCCAACATCTGATGACCAGTTTTGAAGAAACGTCTTCAACTCGGAGTGTTAACTCTGTTCCTTTCTCCATGGTCACTGCCCAACATAAATCTTTCCAGCAATTTCATTCTTTAATTATAGCCATCGTTTCTGAGGAAATATGTTTAAAGATAATAAACTGAGGCAAATTAACTATCACTTGGGGTGAGGGTAAAAAGATATGGGTTGTTAAGTGACAATCAGTGCTAAACTGTAAATGAATTTTTTTTTTAAATTCATTCCTGCTACATGAATGTTACTGGCAGTGCTGGGATTTTTATTGCCCATTCCTAGTTTCCCTTGAGAAGGTGGTGGTGAACTGCCTTTTTGAACCACTGCAGTCCGTGTGGTATAAGTAGAAACAAATGCCCTTATGAGGAAATTGCAGGATTTTGACCCAGTGACAGTGAAGGAACGGTGATATATTTCCAAGTCAGAATGGTGAATGGCTTGAAGGGGAACTTTCAGGTGATGATGTTCCCATGTTTCTGCTGCCCTTGTCCTTCTCAATGGAAGTGGTCATGGGTTTAGAAGGTGTTGTCTAAGGATCCTTGGTGAATTTCTGCAGTGTGTCTTGTAGATTCTACCCACTGCTGCTACTGAATGTTGGTGGTCGAGGGCGAGGATGATTGTTGATGTGGTGCCAATCAAGCCAGTTGCTTTGTCCTCAACGATGACACACTCCTTGAGTGTTGGGGCTGCATTCAAACAATTCCATCAGTACTGGGGAATATTCCGTAATATTTTTGACTTGTGCCTTCTAAATAGTGCACAGGCTTCAGTGGGGCAGATGGTGAGTTGTTCGCCGCTGATCTGCTTTTGTAGCCACTGTTTATATGGTGACTCTAGTTGAGTTTTTTGGTCAGTGGTAACCCCCAGGATTTTGATAGTGGGAGTTCAGTAATGGTAATGCCATTGAATGTCAGATTAGATTGTTTGTTTCTTTTTGGAAGTAATCATTGCCTGGCATTTGTGTGGCACAGATGCTATTTACCACTTGTCAGCCCAAGCCTAGGTATTGTCCAAGTTTTATCAGATTTAGGACATGGACTGCTTCAGTATCTGAGGAGTTGTGAATGGTGCTGAATATTGTGCAATCATCGGTGAACATTACCACTTCTGACCTTATGTCGGAGGTCATTGAAGCAGTAGAAGATGGTTAGGTCTAAGATATTATCCTGAGAAAATCCGACAGAGATGCCTTGGAGCCGAGATAGCTGGTTTCCTACAACAACAACCATCTCCCCATGTGCCAGGTATGACTCCAACTGGTGGAGAGTCCTTGACGCTACGCTAAGTCTAATGCAGCCTTGACTCCAGGGCTGTCACACTCCCTTCACCTCGCTGAATTAATTAGAGTTAATTGACGAATTTAATGGAAATGTTAATGCAGGAAATATGTTCATACGTATCTGCACTTTATAAAGAGTTTTAATAAATTATCTCTCCATTTGTTAGTGAACTTTAAGCCTGAACCATTAAAGGGATATTGTCTCAGTAATGGTAAAGCTTAAACTATAAGTGTAGTTAAACAAAAAAAAATCCAATCCGATTCACTGATAGCCCTTAGGGAAGGAAATCTGCCATTATTACCTATGTATGATTCCAGATGTCATTGTCTTTTAACTACTCTCAAGGAGAATGAGAGATGGGAAATAAATGCTGAATTTGCCAGTGACACATCCGAAAATAATGAGAAGAAGCAGAGCTCGATAGTGAATGCTTGATTGGTTGTGTTCTAGGCTGAAGTATACAGCCAGGTGTCAGTGTTAGGATAGTTCTGATGAAAGATGATCATCTGTTTTTCCCTCCACCAATATTGACAAACCTTCTGAGCTGTCTTATTGGAAAATGCTGTTACTTTGTTTTTATCTTGGTATTAGGATCAATCCTGTTTGATCTATATTAATCATCTGTACTTGAGTGCATAAAACAGGCTACAATTTCAATATTTAATATGATGCAAACTACTACAAAATTATCAGCTGACAATAAGTTAGGATATGTAGTTCAGTGAGCAGAGCAGTAACAAATTTGAAGGTATGACCTGGTGAAATTTGCAAAAGGTTGACAGGTGAAATTTAATGGAGAAAGGTGTAAGCTATTAGGTTTGATTGGAATGTTCAGGATAGCTGATTATAATTTTGAAATGGATGCAAAAATAATCTTTTCAGCATGTCAAAGCGAGCTCATGGAACTATTACAAAACAAAATGGGATTCTTGCTGTTGTAAGGGCAAAGAGTGCAAAAGGAAAGAAGTTATTACTAAACCTTTTATAAATCATTGGTTATAACTTAACAAGAATATACTCAAATTCTGGGCAGCCAAATGTTGGAAGACCACTAAATCCTTCAAGTGAATGCTAGGTGGATTACTTAAAATGGTATGTTGGATGAGGGACTTAAGCAGAAAAAGGACTGAATTCCATCTGGTTCATAAACAGTCCTGTGGTCATATAATCTTGCAGTAATGGAGTTTTTTGATGAATCATGCCAATCGGTCTACATCAGTTAGTCTAGAACAGACCCATACCTAAGGCAAAGGGAAACCCCCAGAAGTGGAGAGTTTTGGGAACCATCGGTCCAAGGTCACCTCCTAAGAATGTCATAATTTCCATAAGACATGTCTTCAATCGCACTCAAACCGTATTCCAAAATGTTATTTTGCTCCTGAGCACACCAACTGAAAGAAAGTCTTCTCTATCTGCTGATTGTCAAGTTCCCATGTTATACTAATTTGATGACAGTAAGGCATGTTATACTAATTTGGTGACAGTAAGGCAAGTATTATGGGCAGTGGGCACCACTGGATGTATTGCAGAATGAGAGAAGCTTTTTCTCTCCCCCACAGGAGTCCCATTCCTGACCAGATTTGATGTTGATGCTAGGTGGATATAAATTCTCAATGCTTACACCCCAACCAATGATCCCAAGTTCTAACACTGTCGTGAGATCAGAATAAGACAGATTATATATAGGAGAGTGAATGAGTGGAGACAGAGTGCTTATACCTATCCTGTTTGACCCGGAGATTAATTGCTGTTATATGTTTTTGAAGATTTGGTTTCATAATACAGTTGAGATTTAATTTATCTTAATGAGCACCTAATTTAATAGCTGAAGTGAGATAATTAGATTCCCTACAGTGTGGAAACAGGCCTTTCGGCCCAACAAGTCTACACCAACCCTCCGAAGAGTAACCCACCCAGACCCATTCCCCTAACTAATGCACCTAACACTACGGGAAATTTAGTATGGCCAATTCACCTAACCTGCACATCTTTGGACTGTGGGATAAAACCGGAGCACCCAGAGGAAACCCACGCAGACACTGGGAGAATGTGTAACACCACACAGGCAGTTGCCCGAGGTGGGAATTGAACCCAGGTCTCTGGCGCTGTGGGGCAGCAGTGCTAACCACTGAGCCACCGTTGCCAGGAATATTGTGTTCAACTTCTTTTCAGAGATCAATATCAAATCAATTAATTGGAACTGCCATAAAACATAGCTTCCTCTTGGTAATCTCCTGCTTCATTAGCCTATTTTATTTTTAATGAGTGTCTTGGTATCAGTCAGGCAGGGCAGTGCTTTTCCAAAAACCGAAGTGATGAAAGCTGTAACAACTGGTGCAGAACAGGCCAACTCTCTGTAGATTTGAAACTTTTGACACTGCTGAATTCCATCTCCTTTGAATTTTCCCCTCTTCCTGCCCCAGGTCCCTAAACCCCTCCTCTGGATGCCATTAGGGGGGGATTGAGTCTCTGTTTTAACACCAGAAGCTTTCTCTGACTCAGCTGGGCTTTGGATACAAGCCACTGACTATAATGTCTCATAACCTTTTTAATGCACTGCAGTGCAGTTGGTGGGGGGTGAGGTGAAGCAATAACAAAGGTGACTCAACATTATCTGGGGAAAGATAAATAGAAAATGTATCAACGGTTAAAATGATAAATGACTTTGCCATCAATCATGTCAAACCACTAATTTTAGTTTCACTCTGTCAGTATGTTTTATTTATCCATCTCTAGAGGATTACAATTTTTATAGAATATGAGAACATTTATATAATATGAAAATATAATCTGAACATATCAGCAGGAGTTGGCAATTCAGCTCCTCCAGCCTACTCCACTATTTGATATGGGAGAAAGTGAGGACTGCAGATGCTGGAGATCAGCGCTGAAAATGTGTTGCTGGAAAAGCGCAGCAGGTCAGGCAGCATCCAAGGAGCAGGAGAATCGACATTTTGGGCATGAGCCCTTCTTCAGGAATCCTGAAGAAGGGCTCATTCCCGAAACGTTGATTCTCCTGCTCCTTGGATGCTGCCTGACCTACTGCACTTTTTCAGCAACACATTATCACCACTATTTGATATGGTCAGGGCTGATCTCATCTTGGGCACAACTCCATTTTCCTTCCCGTTCTCCAAAACCTTTTAACCCATTACTGATGGTCTGTCACCTTAAATTTACTTAATGTCCCAGCATCAGCTATACTCTGATTCACAACCCTTTGTAAGTAATTTCTGCTCATCTCGGTTTTGAATCTCCTACCTCTTATCCTAAAACTGTGACCCATCATTCTCAATTATTAGATTCTTCATTAAAATGTGTACTTGTGTGTATCTTTGTGTACAAGGACACTCTTCAGTCAATGAACGTTAGCCTCAAGAGCTCTTTTATTGAGAATAATAAAGAAAATGTACCAACTGTTGGTGCCTTAAGCCAACAATCAGGGCTCAGTCACAAGAAAGTAGCTAGCTTTAAGCATCGGTTTGGAGGTTACCATGATCAACTGATCACTGTTCTTAAGATTTGGCTTGGAGCTTGCCAGATCCAAATGAATTGGTAATGTTTACCAGGACGGGAGGGTTTGAGTTACAGGGAGAGTTTGGTGAGGTTGGGATTTTTTTTTTCACTGGAGCAAAGGAGATTGAGGAGCAACTTTGTAAAAT
Source organism: Chiloscyllium plagiosum (assembly GCF_004010195.1). Taxonomy (NCBI): domain Eukaryota; kingdom Metazoa; phylum Chordata; class Chondrichthyes; order Orectolobiformes; family Hemiscylliidae; genus Chiloscyllium; species Chiloscyllium plagiosum. Next base: position 28,583,833 of record NC_057738.1, read on the forward strand.
CATGAGTACAGATAAGGTGAATAACAAAGATCTTTTTTTCCATAGGATAGGGGAGTTCAAAACTGGAGAGCATAATTTTAAGGTGAGAGGAGGAAGATATAAAAGGGACTTGTGGGGCACCGTTTTCACACAGGGTGGTTGGCATGTGGAATGAATTGTTAGAACGTTTAAAAAGTCATTCGGACAGGTTCATGAATAGGAAAGGTTTAGAGAGATATGGGTCAAATGTAGGCAAATGGAACTAGTTTAGCTTTTGAGGAAACTTCATTTGCACAGGCAAGTTGGATCGAAGGGTCTGTTTCCATGCTGCAAGACTCTGACTCTCAGGAAACTTTTCTTCCAGTGAGAATAAATTTGTGGAGAGCCTAGTCAGTCAGTCCATATATTCATGCATGGGATGAGGGCGTTGCTGGTCTGGCTGGTGTATATTGCCCAGAGAGTAGTTAAGAGTCAACGGTATCACATTTAGGATTTGATACCTGGGTCCCCAGAACATGACCTGGGTGTCAGGATTAACAGTCCAGCAATAATACCGCTAAACCATCATCTCCCCATATGTAGGCCAGGCAGATGCACAAAATGAAGATTTATTATCATTTCTGATTAGAAACTTTATAAATAACCCAGGACCAGTACTAGATGACTAAGCAAAGCTAGTACTTGAAAAAGTAGAAATGTAGAGATTATGCCTCAGGATGATGTGAGGTTGAGACCTGAACCTTTAAGGGTATTAGAGCATTTTGAAAGGGCTGAAAGCTAGGAAAAGGTGGCACTTTGTCTGAATAATGGTATTAGCACAATGGAAAGTGATGATCAAGATGTAGAAATAGTTTTGAAAGTTGAGAATCATAAAAGGCAAAACATCACTTGAGAGAGTAGTGTACAGACATCTGTAACTACATGGTATGGTGGAACATGAAGAAATAATGAACTTGTCAGAAAGGCACAATGATGATAACGAGAGATTTTAATCTATATATTGACTAAAAAGGTCAAGTTGGCAAAGAAAACCTAGATAAGAATTTCATAAAATGTTTTAGGATAATTTCTTAGAGCAGTATGATCTGGAGCCTAACACACAGCTAACTATACTGGACATGGTATTGTGCAACTAGATAGAATTGATTCATAATACTATAGTGAAAGTGTACCTGGGTAGTAGTGACTATTATATGATTGAATTTTTCATTCTGTTTGAGGGAAAGAGAAGTATGGTCAAGACTACCTTTTTAAAAAAATAAGTAAATAAGGGGCATGATTAGGGCGCCTCCGGCTGAAGTGAATGAGCAAGTTAGGTTAAGGGAGCTGTCAATAGAGATGCAGCATCAGACATTTACGGAAATGTTTCAGCATACGTGCGTTCCAAACAATAAGAAAAATTCCCAAGGATAGACCCACCATCTGTGGTTAACTAGAAATGTTAAAGATAATATCGAACTTAAAGAGCATGTAATTGTGCAAAGAAAGATGGCAAGTTCAGAAGATTGGACTGAATGTAAAAAACACAGTATGACCATAAAATTGAGGGAAAAGTTAAAAATGCATGAGAGATCTAGCCACGAATATAAAAACAATACAAATATATTTCTAAAGAAAAACCTTAAAGTATTGGCCTTATGGGAAATGAGACTGGAAAATTAATAATGGAGAAGGAGGAAATGGCAGATTCAATAGGTATTTTGCATCAGTCGTCACCACAGAGGATATAGCTATTATCCCAGAAACAGGAATAAATCAGGAAACTGAGGGGATGGAGGAGCTCAGGAAAATTAGTACCACTTCTCTAGTGATTGAGAATGAATTGTTGGCGTTGTGGGCCAACAAATGCCTGAGTCTTTAAAGGACTTCATTTTCATGTCTCAAAAGAAATGGCTAATGAAATAGTCTATGCAGCTTTCTAAAATCCCCTTGGTTTGGGTGCAGTCCCACTAGATTGTAACATAGCCAATAGAACTCCCTTATTCAAAAAGGGAGGAAGACTGAAAGCAGGAAACTACAGGCCAGTTAGCTTAACCTCATTTATAGGGCATATGTTAGAAGCTATCATTAAAGCAAGGCACATGAATTAGATCAAAGCAATCACAGTCAGCATGGTTTTATCATGAAGAAATTATGTTTGCGAATCCATCGTAGATTTTTGAGGAGTTACTGTGGATAAAGACATTTGGCAAGGTGCCAAATCAAAGGACATTACAGGAAATAAAGGTTCATTGTGTACAATCCAGTTTATTTGCATGAATGGAAGATTGGCTGGCTAACAGGAAATAGAGAATAGGTGTAAATGGGTCATTTGTAACTTGGCTTGGTCTAACTAATGGTGTTCCACAGAAACTGTCTTGGGGCCTCAACTGTTGACAATTTACATAAATGAATTTGATACCTTCTTTCCCTTCAGTCAAGTTATGATCACCAAATTGCTGATGTTAATTGCTGATGTCCCAAAAATAGTTGGGAAAGTTGTGAAGAAGACACAAAACAAAACTGTAAGTGATTGGGCATTGATGTGTTAAATAGATAATAATGTGGGAAATGTGACATTGTCCATTGTAACAGAATTAAAAACTCTGCAGCTTTGAGAATCTAATCTGATTAACCATGATCTTCTTACATATAGACCAGGTTCAAAGGGCTGAATGGCCAGTTCCTCATTTGTATGTTCATTTGTAAAGCACTGTAGAAGCAGAAAATCTGAAATTCAAGAAAATGTTGGAAATACTCGGCAGGTCTGCATGTGGAGAGAGAAAAAGTTAGTGCTTTCACAAGGTCGTTGATTTAAAAAGCTTACTCCAGCTTGCCCCTGAACGTATTCTTCCAGACCTGAGCATTTCCCAACAATTTCTGATTCTGTTACTTAAGGAAAAGGACCACATGCTGAGTCACCACTTAGACCTATCACCGCAATGAACGGGTCTGCTGTTAATGCAACTTTCTCTTGGTTTGTGGACTCTCTCTTTGGTTTCGGAATATTTTCAATTGCAAGTCAGTTGTTCCACTTCAGGCAGCTTTCGATTCTTGCTGACTGTTTCCTCTCCTCTGCACATTTATTTAAAACAAAAACAAAATGCTGGGGAAAATAAAAATCAGCAGGGCTGGCACCATCTGTAGAGAAGGGAACAGGCTAAAAGTTTTGGATCTCTTTGATCTTCCCATCATAATTAGCTTTTGACCAAGTGGTGGCTGAGACAAGGGCAAAGGTCTGTGAGAGGACAGATTGAATGAACGACAGCCAAGTTGACAAATGAAAATGGGCAGGGAAAAAGAACAAATAAACACACCTTGACCAACGATGTGTAAAAGAAAGAAATAAAACAAGCAAAACTAAAAGAAGTAAAATGGTGGACAGATTAGATTAGATTACATTACAGTGTGGAAACAGGTCTTTCGGCCCAACAAGTCCACACCGACCCGTCGAAGCGCAACCCACCCATACCCCTACATTTACCCCTTACCTAACACTACGGGCAATTTAGCATGGCCAATTCACCTGACCTGCACATCTTTGGACTGTGGGAGGAAACTGGAGCACCCGGAGGAAACCCACGCAGACACGGGGAGAACGTGCAAACTCCACAAAGTCAGTCGCCTGAGGCGGGAATTGAACCCAGGTCTCTGGCGCTGTGAGGCAGCAGTGCTGACCACTGTGCCACCGTGCTGCCCACAATCTACTGCTTTCTCAAATTTGTTGAGCTCCATACTTGATCCACAAAATGGTGGAGTGCCTTTAAATTTAATTAAATTCCACAGTATTGGATGTTGGGGGGAAGTAAATGACAGTTCCACATGAAATAAAGGCATTTGGTCCTGAAATAAAAAGTTCTGACAAAGGTCTTTGCCACTCTTAGTAACTCCATTTCATTTTCACAAAGTAGTCTGTTACTTTATCACGTGTACTAGATGTTTCTTTTTTCCCCATATTCCCCAAAATTATTTTACAAATGTACAGCCAACAGTCAACCAAATTCCACTCTGTCCCTGAATTAATTCCTTTCAAAACATTGACATGAATTGAACACAGCTTTGAAGAAGTAGCTGTTTGGTTGGTCCCCAGGCTAATATTGGCTGTCATTTTCAGATTTAAGTTGATAGAAGACGGTTGTTGCCTTCCCAAGACCTGTTGGACAAGGCACCTTAAGTGCTATTCTGCAGCTGTTTGTGGTTTTTTTCCCTGTATTTTTGAGAGGTCTGTGATGATGATTACCCCTTACTGCAGCACTCTAAATCACTCTGACATGTGATTTATTGCATGGTAGTAATTCCAGGTGACCTGCACGTGGGATAAATCGATGATAGTATATCCCTGTAATACACTTTCATGCAGTAGTCTGCCGTAGGCCATCTCTCTGTTGACCCAGGTGTTTCCAAACAGTGAGAGGTTTGGTGGGGTGGAGGAGGGGGGCGGGGGGAAAGAGAGTTCATCTATAGTACACCAAAATGTTAGGTTCCTGTGCATATATCAATTCAGGCTGTGAGGTACTGAACTCGAGAGCTACCTCTTGACCTGGAAGTACGTTACACAAAACATATGTGAAATTGTTATCCTGGAGTTGAAACATTTTGCTCAGTTATTCCTAAACCTAATGTGCGCAATTCGCATATTGACATTTTGTTTGTCACTGCTGGTCTGTGTTAAGCGATTTAGTGTGTTCATATTTACTATTGTGTGGTAAAGTCACAACAATATCGCCATGTGGAACAGTTTCTAATTTCTTCCTGCATCTCTCGAGGGCTCACAGCTCGTTTTCCTCTGGGAATTTGTGTCTTGTGCAGTGCTAATTATGAAGTGCAGTTTGTTAACTTGTCCAGAAGTTTTTTTTTTTGGACAGTTGTTTGGGAGTGTGTCTAGGTGGCCATTGTGAGCATGCTGCCTAAGTGTAAATAGGGAGGGGAGGTGGCCTTATCAACCACACTTCAACCTACCTTTGGCCAATGTGCTAAGCATCCAGTTTTGCGAGCTATGTCATAAGATAGAATAGGTACCAAGTCACAATTTCCAAAGTAGATAAGGCCAAGGTGACTAGAAATTGGCCAATTATGAGAGTCCTTAGCCAATTTATTCAAATAGTCATTTACTCAGCTCAATTGAGAAAGACTTAGTAATTGAACCAAGGCATACAGTTGATGTGTTAATAATGTGACAACTGTGTGTCATGCACTGTAGAAATTCAACAATGATTATAATAATTACAATATTTAAAAGGCGTCTGGTACGTAAATAGAAAGGGTTTAGAGTGATATGGGCCAAATGCTGGCAAAAGGGACTAGGTCAGATTAGGATATCTGGTTGGTGTGGACGAGTCAGCAAGAAGGGGCTGTTTCCATGCACAGTGACTCTCTGTCTCTGTGACATTTGGGTAATTCCTGACCAGTTAATCTCTGATAATCAATACTTCAGAAATTCACTAAGGTTCCATCAACTCCCAACTCGACATCAACTCCCAAACCCATGACAACTTCCATCTAGAAGGGAAACAGATACATGGAAACAACGCCACTTGCAAGTTCCCCTCCAAGCCATTCACTGGTCTGACTTAGAAAAATATCACTGGGTTCCTTGAGTGTCACTGGGTTGGAATCCTGAAATTCCCTCCCTGACTGCATTTCTGGGACTGCCTGCAGTGTTCAAGAAGGCAGCTCACCACCATCTTCTCAATGACAACCATGGACATGCAATAAAACCTGGCTCATTTAATAGTGCTCACATCCCACTAGTGAATTTTTTTAAAAAATTACTTCATACTGTTTTGAGTGTACATATAATTTATTCCTCCTTTATCATATTATCTGAATATTATTTTAATGTACATTATTCTTAAAGAAAACTTAGTGTGACCCATCTGCATGAATCACTCAGGTTCCATCTTTCTATGTTTCCATGAACTCAGGCACACATACAGGAAACTAAACAAGGACAAAATCTGCAAGCTTTCCCCTGTCACTTGTAAGCTTTCTCTACCTTGTCAGGAATGTATTTTTAATTCTGGCAGTTTTTTTTTTGCAAAAATCCAACATCCAAAGTACGTGTTACGATCCTTGAAAATCTGAATGAGGTAATTTCTGAGAACAGCCTGATTAAGATATGGTGCCAGATATGTTTCAGGTGCAGTTGGAGTTAAAGTCACCACAGCTTTACCAGACTGTAGACCTGCACTCCCATTAGAGAGGGGGGCAGAGAGGGCGGTGGTGGTTTAACCTGAGGGTCACCATGCCTCAGGCGAAGGTTGAGGACAGTCCTTCAATGGTAACCTCAATTGCTGAAATAATTGAACCTGCACTGTTAGCATCACTGTGTGTTACAACCTGCCAATTGAGCTAACCAGCCCTTAGGAAATTGGGGCACTGCCCCCAACCTTCAAGATCCAGTGTCTACCCAATGCTGTCTCATTTATTGTTACCAAGTGATTTGCTTTTAAAACTGGCCAAATTTTACATTATTGTTGTGTCGCATGTTTGGACTTTGATACGTGAGCGTGATTTTTGTTTTAACCATTTTAACCATAATATTGAAGATTACCTCCAGTCAACAGTGCATGCAAATCCCTGTCCTGATTTCTTGCATTGCACTTTCCTTTTGTTTGTTCAATTGAAACCTCCTTGCTTTAGATTCTTGGAGCCTGGGCCACATTCCCTCACTAAGTTTCAGCATCTCTTGGCAGTGGGGCATGTAGAAGATAGTAATTGTCCTGCTGCCCAGAAGCTAATTGAGCTTCTGGAGTGGTCAGTTGATCTACCAGTAAGTCCTGGCGGTCTCCCAGGGGACAAGAACTCTCTCAAACTGAGCACTTCCTTTGGCCCACAGAGGAGTCTCTTTGAAATATTGGTCACCAGGCAGTAACTTGCTTTGCCTTTGCTAATGCTGTACACCTGTGTACATAATTGCAGCATATGGGAGTGAATTACAATATAAGATATCTGGGCAGCACAGTGGCTCAGTGGTTAGCACTGTTTCCTCACAGTGTCAGAAACCTGGGCTCAGTTCCACTCTTGGGTGTCTCTCTCTGTGGAGTTTGCATGTTCTCCCTATGTCTCTGTGGGTTTCCTCTGGGTGCTCCAGTTTCTTCCCACAGTCCAAAGATGTGCAGGTAGATGGATTGGCTATCCTAAATTGCCCATAGTCTCCAGAATGTGTAGGTTACAGGGATAGGGTAGGCGAGTGGGGCTGGAAGGAATGCTGTTCAGAGGGTTGATGTGGACTCGATGGGCCGAATGGGATTCAACATGCAGACATGGGTTTCCTCTGGGAACTCCAGTTTCCTCCCACAATCCAAAGACCTGAGGATGCGCCTGACTACACACCCACTTACCTTTCAGTTGTTTATCATTAATTGCTGTTTTATAATTCAGCTATCTTCTATGAGCTGTTTCACTGGGTCTTCTCAATATCTCTTCTTCCCTTCCCCACCCGCCTCCCCCGCCCCCAAAAAATCTTTCACCCAATCAAAGTTTACACCACTTGTACCTTTGGATACTGCACACAGTTTACATTGATAATGACACTGTGCTCCTGTTATAACACATTTGCAAAAGAAGTGTCAGAAGTACTTTACACTTTACTCCTTTTTAGAGTTTGCTGTTTAGATAACTTGGATTATACAATAGTATTTTATCTTGAGGGCAGTCTTCTTAATCTCTATTCTTATCGCTTAACACCTTTATTCTGTTTCCCTACTGAGCACTTAAGTGTAGAAGTAACTAATCTAAATGTTGACAGGTGTAAGGAAAGGAAGAAAGGTGAAGATTGCAATGCAGGTTTCTGGGCATTATTATGTATAATATCAGTCAATGGACTGAAACCTGGACTACACCTCCTCCCATCCTGCCCCCTGTAAAAACGCCATCCCATTCTCCCAACTCCTTCGTCTCCGCCGGGCTACAATACTATGATCGCCATCTACTGTTGAAAGTCACTCATTACATGCACTGAGCTCATGTTATTCTGTATTATGAATAATAATCCTGTTTATGAATTTCTGAACCTGTAATTTTAAGTAAATTAGAGACCTTGCTTTGACATGATGTTTAACAAATGAAATTCATCTTCACGCCCTTTTACGAAGCTTCATTTTATGTGTGCATTTATAATGTATAGGTATATATAGACACTGACTGTGACGATTATTTTCTTTAATCTGTCAAGATGACCCATTTAAAGAGCAAAAGTGAAGGATACCCCAGAGGAACCCTGAAGCTTAGAATATATAAGGCCAGTTGTTTGGTGGCTTTAAGACCCTAGAATGATGTTTTCCAGTTTGCAGTTCTCACCTCTCCGCTGATGTTCCCCCTCAATAGATCCGCAATTATAATTCAAATGTATTTTCTTGTCACACCTTCAATTGAGGTACACTTTACGTTTCTATCATTTCTCCATCATGAGCAGCCTTTTTGTCTTTAGTTCTGAGTACCCTCACAATCAGTTCCACTTGCTCCCCCTCTGCAGCATAAACAGTTTTCCAACCCATTTCAGTTCTGAACAAGAGAATTTGATGTTAACTGTTTCTCGCTTCACAGATGCAGCCAGACCTGTTGAGTTTCTCCAACACTGTTTTCATTTGAGATATAGAAATGTTTACGTTCCTCCATAAGTGGCATTCTCCTTTAAGAAATCTTGACCACAAATAAGTGCACAGCACATTTTCCAAGCCTGTTAATGTGTGGGCTGGATGTAAATTTATTGAAGGATCCTTGGATTGGTGTATGTGATATAAATTCCTGCTTTAAACATTATTTATACTTCATGTAAATATTCAGTGGTGTTTCGGTGAACTGTCAGCCTTTATGATAAACAGCATGATGAAGTTGTTGGGGAGGTCAATGGAGGCAAAAAATAATTTTTCTGACTTGTTCTAAAGAGATCCAGTGGATTTAAGGACCCTAATTCTGCTTTTGACTGCATTTATTTATTCAAGGGATCTGGGCAGCACTGGCAAAGCCATCCTCACTTAGGTCATTGCAGTTGAGAGCCAGCTATGTTCTGTGGGTCTGGAATCCCATGTATGTCCAGACTGGTTAAAGATTTCCTTCCCTAACAGACATTTGAGAAGCAGATAGGCTTTTCTCACCAAGTTGGTTCAGTACAGGAGGAGGCCATTCGGCCCTTCGTGACTGCACTGGTTATATTCCCTAGTGACAATCTCCTGCCTTTCCCTGAACACCTTTTACTCTGCAAATAATTATCCAATCCCAAATGAACCTACATTTACATTTCCACGTATTGCATTCCATCCCCCTAAGTGTTTTTTTTTTTCTCCTCGCTACTTTTGCACAGCATTTTAAATCTGTGCCCTTGTATACTTCTTAATTTTAAGACTGGGATCAGCTTCTCCCTGTCTTCTGTATCTAGCCTGCACCTAACTGCGAAATCCTCTATCAAATCTCCATTCAGCCGCCTCCTCTCCAAGGAGAACTATTCCAATTTCAATCAATCGTCATAACTGAAGTATTGCTTTCCTGGAGCCAGTCTTGCAAATTGCTTCTGTAATCTTTCCTATAATAGGTACAGGATAGATATAGGACAGATGTTGGAGGTAGTTTCTTTACTCGGAGAGTAGTAGAGGCGTAGAACGCACAGCCACTGTAGACTCGCCAACTTTAAGGGCATGTAACTGGTCATTGGATAGGTATATGGATGGGAATGGGGTAATGTAGGTCAGATGGGCTTCAAATTGGTTCCACACATTGGCGCAACATCAATGGCTAAAGGGCCTGTACTGTGCTGTAATGTTCTATGTTCTATAAGTAGTACTCACAACTAGGCACAATACTGAGTTCTAACAAGTATCTTGTACAAGTTCAGCATCACCACCTTGCTTTTGTACTCCGTGCTCCCATTTATGAAGCCAAGAACATTGCATGTTTGTTTTTATTAGCAGCATTTTCTACCTGTCGTGTCACCTTCATTGACCTCTGCCCACATACACACAGGTCCCTCTGATTCTGTGAAGTCATGGGGCATTGGCACCAACATTACCGAACATGGCAGCAATGGGAGACCCTACACCTGAACTGTGCTGGGACCTGTATCGTACAACTAGGACAATAGAGCAAAATTTAAAATAAAATAATGGACGACAGGTATCAAGTGAGGGGCGATTCCTCAAAATGACAAAAAAAAAGCAAAATAATAGAGCAGAGGAGAAATTTTGGTAATAATTGCCAATATGAGACAAAAAGGACAGCGTATAAAACTTCGAGTGCACTAGCAGATGAAACCAAAGATTATAAGCAATAGTGTAAAAACCAGAATTTAAGGCCCTGTGTCTAAATGTATATAACACTTGTAATGAGAATGGTACATTGTTTGTGTGAAGATACTTATGTAGGTGTACGCAACAGGTATTTTGGGTCTGTCTTCATGGTAGAATATTTATAAATTTCCCAAAGATAATTGAAAATCAGGAGGCAATGGCGAGAGGTCAACATATAATGATGATCATCTCCAGGGATCAGAGGCAATGAAACTGATTGGACCTAAAAGTTGACAAGTTCTATGGCTGGATTGCCTTCATTCTAGGGTCTTAGAAGTGGCAGCAGAGGTAGTAGATGCATTGATTATCGTTTGTAAAATTGCTTAGATTTTGGAACACTCCCAATGGATTGAAGTACTACAAATAGAGCATCTTTATACAAGAAAGGAGAGAGGAAGGAAACTACAGACAGGCACAAGGCTAATTGGACATAGCATCCTTATAGTGTGGAAGCAGGCCATTCGGCCCATCGAGTCCACAGCGACCCTCTGAACAGCATCCCACCCAAGCTTAACCAAACCCTTACATTATCCCTGTAACCCTTCGTTTTCTATGGCCAATCCACCTAGCCTGCTCATCCCTGAACACTGTGGGCAGTTTAGCATTGCCAATCCACATAACCTACATGTCTTTGGATTGTGGGAGGTAACTGGAGCCCCAAGAGGAAACCCGTGCAGATGCTGGGCGAATGTGCAAACTCCACACAGACCGACGCTAAAGGCTGGAATTGAACCTGTGTCCCTGGTGCCGTGAGGCAGCAGTGCTAACCACTGAGCCACTGTGCCTAGAATACATTCATAAGGACATTATGGGAGGATAACTGTTCCGATTCTGATCTGTTGAACACCTTCAATTTTAATCAGTCTGCCATTGGCAGCTGTACCTTCATTTGCTTGGGCCCTAAATCCTGGAATTTGTTCCTTAAACCTCGGTGTCTCTGTACATCTGTTCCCTTCTTGAAGGAATCTTTCAAAATGTACTGAATTGTTTCGACATTTGATAGCACTGCCAAGAGAAAAGACATCTTTCAGCTTTAAAGGTACGATATAAAGTTAATATTTTGAGTCCAACTCAAAGTGTGAACTCAGTTTCCCTCTCCTCAGATGCTACTGATCTGCTGAGTTTCTAAACTTTTTAAAATATTTCAGGTCTTCAGCTTCCGCAATCCTTCCATTTCGCAAAAATGAAGTATTTTTCTTAAAGAATAGGAACTTGACCAACCCACCCTCCACTCCTGGCACCTTCCCTTGCTGCTGTAAGAAGTGTAAAACCTGTGCCCACACCTACCCCTCACCTCCATCCAAGACAGCAAAGGATCCTTCCACGTCTGGCAGAGATTTTTCTGCACATCTAAACACCTCAATTACTGTGTCCGTTGCTCTTGATGTGGTCTGTTCTACATTAGGGAGACAGGACACCAATTAGTAGAACATTTCAGGGAACATCTCTGGCATATGCAGCAAACAACCCCACCGTGCCGTGGCCAACCACTTTAACTCCCCCTCCCACTCCGCTATGGACAAGCAAGTCCTGGGCCGCCTCCACCACCAAGTCCAAAGCATCCAATGCCTGGAGGAAGAATGAGTCATCTTCCACCTTGGGACTCTCAACCACACGGCATCAATGTCGACTTCACCAGTTTCCTTATCTCAACCACCACCTACGCCCCCCAAATTCCTAATGAAGGGCTTATGCCCAAAACATTGATTCCCCTTCTCCTTGGATGCTGCCTGACCTGCTTTTCCAGTGCCACACTTTTTGACTGTGATCTCTAGCATCTGAAGTCCTCACTTTCTCCAAGAGAATAGGAACAGGCTGATTGGCCCATTTAAGCCTGCTTCACCATTCAAGATGTCACAGCTGATCTGATTCATGTCCTCAACATGCTATTCTGCCTGTCTCCAATAATCTTTGGATTTCTTCTCAATCAAAACTCTATCAAACCCAGCCTTGAACAGTCTAAAGATGAGGTTAAGTGGACTGGCTATATTAAATTGCCTGTAGTGTCCAGGGATGTGTAGGTTAGGTGGATTAGCAATGGGAAATGCAGGGTTACAGGGATGGGTGTGGTGGGTTGGGGGAAATGCTCTTTGGAGAGTCAGTGTGGACTTGATGGGTTGAATGGCCTGCTTCCACACCATAGGGATTGTACAATTCTATGAAGAGATTCAATTTTTCAATAGCCTAGTTTCCACTGCTACCTCTGGAAGAGAATTCTCAAGAATGATGACATTTGGAGAGAGGAAATTCCCTCCCCTTCTTAAATGGGAGACCTTTCATCTTTAATCTGTGCCCCGAGTTCTTGATTCTCCAGAAGAGGAAGCATTTATTTGCAGCATCTTCCCTTTCAGAATGTGCTCTCCCCCTCTCAATCTTACATGTTTTAATAAGATCATGTATCATTCTTCTAAACTCACATGAATACAGGCCCAGCTTGCTAAATGCTTTCTCGAAAACTTTTCACTCCAGGGATCAATCTTTGAGCTTTCTCTGAACTGCTTCCAATACCAGTATAAGTACATAAGACCCAGAACTGTGCACAGTACTCCAGGGAGGCTTCAATACAATAATATCAAAACTTCTATACTTCTCCTCCCTTGTCGGGGATTTGGGGTGGGGGGTGGGGTGTGGAGTTGGTTTAAATAAAAAAGGCCAATATTTCATTTGGACAATGTTGAGAAATGATCAGTCAGTGTTGCTGGGTACCTTCCATGAATTCAAACTGACGTCTGGGAGGTTGTTTGAGCAAAGTAAAATGCAGTCCTTTCACCCTTTGTGAAGTTGGAGCCAAATTTCTGCTCAACTCTCAGCCCATTTCCCTTTGCATCCTTCCCACAGCTTGCTTACCTATGCACCTTTGTACTGTAGCCAAATCTGATCGCACAATCAGCCTTTTCATCTAGATCATTAATATGGATTGTAAATAATTGAGACTCGAATGCTGAACCATGTGGCACTCCACTAGTTATCGTTTGCCCAACATAATTGACCCATTTATTCAGACAACTTCCTTTCGTGAGCTAAGAAGCCCCCACCACATAACACCATGAATTCTTAACTTGAGCAGTAACCTTTTTTTATGTTGTCTTATCAGATGCTTTGCTTTTGGGGTTCTATAAGGTAGAGCTGATGACTGTGATTGCACTTTGTGTGAATGCAGACTGATCTCTATGGACGTTATTTGTGCATGGAAGGATATTGAAATTCTTTCACCCGTTTTGAAGCTGGAGCAACATTTCTCTTTGTCTCTATTTGTTATGTAGTTCCGCCTGGTGGTGAAGACAGCCCTGAAGCTGCTGCTAGTGTTTGTGGAGTACACTGAATCAAATGCACCGCTTCTTATCCAGGCTGTCACTAAAGTGGACCACAAGAGGGGTGAGTGCCATTGTTTTATTTTATTCGCTCAGTCATTTGACATCATAACTGTCCTAATTATTTGCAACCATGTTCTGTTCTTTGTCAAATCCCTTTCAAAGACAGTCCACTGACAAAATCATGTTAGCTAATGAATCAAACAACTTGTGTTTATTCAGCACATTAGTCTGTTTAAACACCGTATTGCAGAAGTCTATGGTATCTATTTAAATGGAATAAATTGCCCTTCCTAAAATTGTAGGTCCTTACAGCATTGTCTCCACACCTCATTGTCAGGGAAGTTACCCAATCATCTCCATTCTGTTCAGAAATAGTGTTATTGCTGCTGAGGCTTTCTTTGTCAAATACAATGAGCTTCTTGTTTAAAACATTGTCACTAGTGCACAGGATTGTAACACGGTGTGAACAAAGAACCATACAGGGGACAAATGTATCCACTGACCTGTGGAAATCTGTCTCTGTTATCTTTTAAGCTAGTTACAAATTCCCCATGAATAGATAGGCTGAGGGCACTGTTTGCTTATCCCAATGATCTGATTCTCATTCTTACAAAATTAAGAGGCGGATTAAATTTAGAGACTGGATTCAAGCAGCATTGCCTGTGTATTGGAGCCACTATTGCTCCAGATGCTGACATCACCACCTTGTAGATGTTATCGAGCCCAGACCTTTTTATTCCCCTTACGAGAGAACCCATGAGAGAACCAGCTCTAGCAACTCTAGCATGCCTGCATTGCCATTCTCTAGGTTCTATCCTGTAAGCAGTATGATATTTTTGCTCTGCTTCACTGTATTTAAAATGCTGAATAAATAATCTGAACAGTTTCCCCTTTGCTAGGTGCAGCAATTGCAAAATTGATCTAATCAGTATTAAACTTGCTTTAAGATTTTTTCATGTTTATCTTTAATGATTGAGTGATTCTGGGTGCAGGACATGCTCATGCTTGGGATAATATGTTGGACTAAAGGTGACGTATTATAAGTTATAGCTGTGATTTTGGCTGTACATCATCCTGCAGTGGGACACCTCGCTTGACGGTCTCTTCAATTAAGTAACTTTTTTTTCAGAATTTCTCTCAAAGATCCAGTTGGAATGCTCGATGATGTGTAATCCTGTGGTTGCATATTTCTGAAATGACCATTTCACTCTCCCCTCCATTGTCATTTGCTGTTCCAGTTCCTCCCCACAAATATTGTCAATGGGAGAGATGGCCTTTTGATATAGCCATACTACTACTACAGATCCTCTGACTTCAATGGAGAGAAAGGAGCTGGTAAAATTTTCTAGTGGTGTCATAAGCGCATACAGAACACAAACAATTTCGCAAACTTTTTTTTTGTAACTCCTGCAATTGCTATGTTAAAGGCTGTTGACTCTAAACTGAAGTGCTCCTCTCTGTATGTGAGAATTTTTATATTATTCATCTGCCTTCATGGTCTCACCCCTCCCCATTTCCTCCTGCAGCCCTCCGGTCTCTGAGATCCCCAATTCCACCTTCTTGTCCATCATTGCCCTTTTCTCTTGCCACCTTTGGCAACAGTTACTTCAGCTGCCTCAGCCCCAAGCTCTGGCATTCACTCCTGAATAGAATCTTACTTGGTCCTGTTCTTTTGGTCTTTAAGGAATTACCTTTAAAAAAGCACTACCTCTTTGGCACGTTCTTTTGGTTACTGACCAGTAGATACTTTATGTGGCTTGATGCTCCATTTTGTTTTATGATACTCCTATGAAGTGCTGTGAAGATTTTACCACGCTAGAGGTGGCACATTTTTTTAGTGGTTCCCTGGCCAATGTCTGATAATCTCCCAGAGTTTATGGTTCTTAATTTTTCTGGTTTATCCTGGTAGAATTTAGGGCCCAGGGGCTTCAGGTCAGCTTTGTTTATGTCCTGCTATCTCATTGGTGAAGAAGTCTTCACTCTGAACTCCAGGGATGGTTCATTTGAGTAGCTTGGGTTATTTGGCACATTGATCTAAACCTTTCCAACCTGTAATTTACTCTGGGCACCACACCCAACAGCAGTAGCATTGCTGGGTTACTGGCAGTTTTGAGTGCTCACTCCCTGCCTGGTCCAAGTTTGTTGCCAACCTGCCATTTGGAGAAAGTGTGACCTGCATAGCTTTGTCGTTCAGATAGAAGATGCTTCTTCCAATAGCAATGCTTCAGGCACTGAGTGTGCTTTCGTGCAGAGGGACCAGGGCAAAGAAAAACTCCAGTAATACGAGCAGGAGTAGGTCATTCAGCCCTCCAGCGAGCTCTGCTGATTACTGTTACTTCCACTAGGAGAGGCAATGGCCTAGTGTTATTATTGCTGGATTGTTATCTTGCCATGGCAGGTTATGGAATTTAAAATTAATTGGGGGGAAAAAGTTAGGAATTAAGAGACTAATGATGATTATGATTGTCAGGAAAAACCCCATCTGGTTCATGCCCTTTAAAGAAGGGAATTGTCATCCTTACCTGGTCTGGCCCACATGTGACTCCAGACCCACAGCAATATGGTTGACTCTT
Source organism: Chiloscyllium plagiosum (assembly GCF_004010195.1). Taxonomy (NCBI): domain Eukaryota; kingdom Metazoa; phylum Chordata; class Chondrichthyes; order Orectolobiformes; family Hemiscylliidae; genus Chiloscyllium; species Chiloscyllium plagiosum. The sequence continues at coordinate 28,599,961 of NC_057738.1, forward strand.
AACTGCCCTCTGGGCAACTGGGGATGGGCAATAACTGCTGGCCTAGCTAATGATGCCCTCAGTCTGTGAATGAATAATTTTTAAAAAACTATCTTGTAGCTGATATTCTACTTAATGCCATTTTCCTCCACTCTCCCATGATGCAAAAGTGTGGAGTGAAAGGCTTATTCAAACAGCGTGCATGATGGACTGTATGGCTTCCTGCTGTCCTATAAGATTGCTGGGGATTCTTGATTGATTGATTCCACATGTTGCTCAGGCATCAGTGCAAAAAGAATCATTACTCCATAATTGCACAGGATCAGTTGTCAGGTGAACCTCAGCTCTTGCCTGGATCCTCAGATGTGCTTAGTCCAAATCACATTTAAAAATAGGAAGAGAAGTAGGCCGTTCAGCTTGCTACGCTGTTCAATATTATTATGGCTAATTCTCCAAATCACTATGCTGTACCCACTTTCCCCCCATAACCTTTGATCCCTTCAGCCTGAAGAATTCTGTCTAACTACTTCTTGAAAACATTCAATATTTTGATCTCAATTGCTTTATGTAGCAGAGAATTCCATAGGTTCACCACACTCTGTTGGTGAAGGAATTTCTCTTCATTCGATGGCCTACCCCATATCCTCAGACTGTAACCCCTGCTTCTGGATTCCCTGCTAATCAGGAACATCCTTCCTGTCTCATCTTGTTAGGATTTTAAAGGCTTCTATGACATCATCTCTTCACTCTTCTAAAAGAGTCCATGATTTCTATAGCTGATTTTCTCTGGTAGAAGATTGCAACTCACCTGTGCTGCATGAATTTCAGAAAGTTTCAGTGGAGGCCTGAAGTTTGTAGTGGCTGCAATTTGTTGTCTCATTCTAATTGAGGTTAAGGCAATCTAAAGTCTGTGTCTGATAACTGTTGCTTCCATTTGGGTAGGTAATAGCCAGTGGTACTGGTCCAGTGTTGCTGGACTGTTAATCCAGAGAGGTCAGGCAGCATCCAAGGAGCAGGAGAATCGATGTTTCGGGCATGGGCTCATGCCCGAAACGTCGATTCTTCTCCTTGGATGCTGCCTGACCTGCTCCGCTTTTCCAGCAACACATTTTCAGCTCTGATCTCCAGCATTTGCAGTCCTCACTTTTTCCCCTGTTAATCCAGAGACCCAGGTAATATTTTGGGGAGCTGGGTTCAAATCTGCCACAGCAGATGGTGGAATTTGAATTCAAGAAGAATCTGGAATCAAGCGTCAAATGATGACCATAAATCCGTTGTTGTTTGTCAGAAAAACCTATCTTGTTCACTAATGTCATAGAGTCATAGAGATGTACAGCACAGAAACAGACCCTTTGGTTCAACCCATCCATGCCAACCAGATATCCCAAGCCAATCTAGTCCTACCTGCCAGCACCTGGCCCATATCCTTCCAAGCTCTTCCTATTCATATACCCATCCAAATGGCTTTTAAATGTTGCAATTATTCCAGCCCCCACCACTTTCTCTCTCTGGCAGCTCGTTCCATACACATACCACCCTCTGCGTGAAAAAGTTGCCCCTTAGATCTCTTTTCTATCTTTCCCCTCTCACCCTAAACCTATGCCCTCTAGTTCTGGACTCCCCACCCCCCAAGGAAAAGACTTTGTCTATTTATCTTATTCATGCCCCTCATGATTTTATAAACCCCTATAAGGTCACCCCTCAGCCTCCGATGCTCCAGGGAAAACAGCCCAGTCGATTCAGCCTCTCCCTGTAGTTCAAATCCTCCAACCCTGGCAATATCCTTGTAAATCTTTTCTGAACCCTTTCTAGTTTCACAAGATCTTTCTGATAGGATGGAGACTAGAATTGCATGCAATATTCCAACAGTGGCCTAACCAACATCCTGTACAGCCACAGCATGACCTCCCAACTCCTGTCCTCAATACTCTGACCGATAAAGGAAAGCATACCAAACGCCGCCTTCACTATCCTATCTGTCTTTAGGGAAGGAAACTGCTATCCTTAACTGGTCTGACCCACATGTGGCTCCATGCACACAGCGACATGGTTGATTCTTAACTGCTCTCTGGGCAATAAGTGCTGGCCCAACCAGCGATGCCCTCATCCAATGAATTAATATAAGGAATATGGCTGCTCTGTGAAATGCTACTGCAGGTTAGTGAGCATTTGTAGAGTGATGTTAACAATTTGATAATCGCCCTTGGCTCTGTGGAAGCCTTTTACTTTACTACCCCACTCCCTTGTTGCTTTAACACCAGATACTTTCATGGGTGTCGTTGACTTAATTTGTCTCAGACTGTCTACCTTTATAATATTTGTCTGTGTTGACGCCAATGCGCCATTCTGTCACATGTAACCATATTGTACAGGTGAGCAGTTGTTCAGCAAGAGCCTGCTGCTACCTCTACATCGATGATGCACAAGGTCCTTTAGGATTTGTGTTGAGACCATAAAAAGCCATCCACGTTTCCTGATAATACAAAATACCATGTGGAACTAATAGCATTTGGATAGGTCCCATAAGAGGACATAATCACAGAATTGTTACCATAAAAAGAAGCCATTCAGCTCATCGTGCACAGCTTCTATTCCCTAGTGCCAATCTCCTCCCTTTCCCCATCTGCCTGCACACCCTTTCTATCTAAGTAATCATTCAATGTCCTTTTAAATGCCTCCATAGAACCTTCCACCACCACATTCCCAGCAGTGCATTCCATACCCTAACTATTAGCTCTGTGAAAGCTCTGTGTAACATCACCCATTATTTGCACATCATTTCAAATCTACGCCCTCCTGTGGTTTTTTAGCACAAGTGGGAACAGCTTCTCCTTATCTACACTATCCTGCCTGTTCAGGGTATTGAAAGTCTCTATCAAATCTCCTCTCTGCCTTCTCCTCTCCAAGCACCACCATCCTAACCTCTTCAGTCTGACCTCACAACTGAAGTTTCTCATTCCTGGAACCATTCTTATAAATCATTTCTTCACACTCTCCAGTGCATTCACATCTTTCCTATAATGCAGTGCCCTCGACTGTATACGATTCTTCAGCTGAGAATAAAGGAGTATCAGTTGAAAACCCCAGAACTGTAGAGAGACTACTGCAGTTTTAAATAGCCCATTTTAGGCCATTAAAACTTTTGAAGGTACATTGTACCTTCCAAGAGAAATGTTACTCTATTTGAGTCAATAATGAATCAAAACTAATAACTCTAATCATGAGTCAAAAACTGGAGTGACTAGCCCCCTTTCCACTTTAGAAAACTAAGAAACAATTTGATTGGAATTTAATTATTAAGGATGTGTTTGGGGGCGAATCAGGAAAAAAGATTATTTCCACTGGCTGTGGTGACAGAGGTAAGGACTCATGGACTTGCTCACGAAAATGTTGAGGAAAAAGGCTAGGAGTAATTTTTTCTGTAGTAATGAAATCCTCTGCCATAGGGGTTAGTTAAGGCAAAGAACACTGTATTTTAAGACAAAATTGGATGATCGTTGGAAACTGAGGAAGTTGTAGGACTATGGGAAGCATGTGGGGCATCAGGTCTACGTTTTGTACTGCTCGATGAAAGAAGCAAGGCAGTGGGGTTTAATGTTCTCTTGTACTTTCTCACACTATTTGTTCTACTCATGAATGGCAACCATTCTGCAAATAATCCCTCATTCAGCATAAAGAGAGGGAGAGAGAGAGAATGGGTCGCCCAGAAACCAGCTCAGAATTGTTCTCAGGGCTGAGGAAAGGTGTTGAGGTGAGTCTCCGTGACTAAATTGGCCTAAAGAATCTGCATTTTTAACAGGATGTATTGACGCTGGCAAGGACATGCTGCTTGTCCTTGGGAGAAGATGAATCGGATTTTTTCTTGACGCACTATGTTATGATGACCATGTTCCCCTGATTATGTTAATTCCAAGATTTCAGCCAGAATGCTGGAGGAAGCATGAAGTTTTCAAGAATGATGTGTAACTTGGAAGGAAACCTAAAGGTGATGGCATTCCAATAAGTTTGTCGCTTAGTTTCAGAGGTCTTGGGGCTCAGAGAAGCACATGAATTTGTTTATCATGCCTGCTTAAGAAATAGGAACTGAAGAAGTCCACTTGGGCCTTCAAACCATCTCCAATGTTCAGCAAGGTGGTTGTTGATGTTCTAACTTGAGTCAATCTGTCACCAGATGCCATGAGGATGGTGCATTTGCATCCCAAAGATGCAGTTGCATCATCTGTGAAGTGGTGACATGGGTCCTGGACAATTCTAACCGCAGGCACTCCATCACTAATACCATGGTCACCAGTGCTCAGTTTGGGTTCAGCAAAGTTCCAAACCTTATAACGGCCTTAGTCCCACATGCTGTCAAAACAGCTGGATTCCAAAGGCAAGACATGCAAAATTGCACTTGACCATCATTTGACAAAGTGCAGCATCGAGAAAGCCATGTAAAATTAATTTGCTGATAACTGGAGAAAATTCGTCATTTAGTTGGAATCCAGCTAAGATCCATTTTGGAGGCTAATTACATCAGCCCAGGAGATCAGGGACAGATTTTCTCAGGACAGCATCCTCTGCCCACACATCTTTACACACTGGTCAGTGGCCTTGTTCACTCATGGTTGTGCATCATTCAGTTCCATTTCACAACTCATTGGATAATAAGACATTCCATGGCACCCCTGCAGTAAAATCTGGACAACACTTGGTCTTGGCCTGACGAGTGACAATTAGCATTCAAGCCTCCACAAGCGCCACGCAATGAGTACCTTTGACAAGAATGAATTCAACTACCACTTGCAGTGGTTAATAAAGATTTTATACTAACTCATTTGTGAAGATAACTAGGGATAAACAATAAATGCTCTCTTTGAAAAGTGTCACATAAATGAATGGAAAGGTGTGTCCACAGACCCACTATCTTATACAAGAGGAATGGGAGGACAAATGTTGGCTGTAATATGCATTGTTTGGGAAGATATAAAATCAAGGAGAAAGTGGGGACTGGAGCTCAGAGTTGAAAAGTGTGGCTCTGGAAAAGCACAGCAGGTCAGGCAGCATCCAAGGAGCAGGAGAATCGACGTTTCGGGTATAAGCCTTTCATCAGATATAAACTCAAGTATGTGAACAGCAAGAGACAATGTTAATTATGTTGCTGATCAGATAATTTCACGGTTCTGTGTTGATGAAGAAAGGATGTTTGCAGGATGTTTTACTGAGATGAGGCAGTGCTTCAAAAAGCTTGATAACATTAGATTCCCATCTGTTCACATGGCAAACAGCATATCAGGAAGCCTTCTGCTCACAACCGGATGTCCTTCACTCTTGCTCATTCTCACTAGCTAATTGTCTGTCTGTCTGTCTCTGTCTGTCTCTGTCTGTCTCTGTCTGTCTCTGTCTGTCTCTGTCTGTCTCTGTCTGTTGCCATCCTCAACCTCATGTCTGACTTTGATTTCAAGAAAATAAATCTCTTGTGAGGCAGTATTTCCAACTGAGCATTTACCTCCACTTCTGGACTGGAAGAATTTGTTCCACATGTCTGTTTAATCCACCCAGCGATCTGTAATTGAATGTTTGAATATATTTTTAATGTAGAGACCCAAAAAATTTGGAATGTCTCCCAGCACCTTTGGTGATAGTCTTCGATGCAGACAGTCATTTATGTCTTCAAAAAAAAAAGTTTGGGATGACAATCTTGGATTGTGAATGCTTGAAGCCTTTGATACACAGCTGCAACGTGCTGTTTTCAAAACATCACTTGTCTGTTTCACCTTGAACTGTCATGTGGATTTGAGGTTGCTACAAATTGACTCAAAGATTGCGGATGACCTAACTATACTCTTTCTGTGGAGCATTTAAATGAGCTGGCATTCTATTGATGTGGCTTTCAGCTACAATCATTAACATTTGCTTTCTGGCCTTTCTACTCTTTTTTTTTTCCTTTTTCTCATTTTCCCTCTTTCTCTCTCTCTCTCTCCCTCCCACACTCTCCCTCTCCTTCCTCCCCCTCTTGCTCCTGCTCCCTCTCCTTCTTGCTTTCCCTCCAAAAATGCACATCTTTGTGTGCAATGCCTGCCAAACCAAAGCTATTCTAAGATGATGAAATAGGTTTCAGTAAACGTGCGGAAACCAACAGAGCATTTCTACAATTGTGGCTATTGTTGGACTAAATTGGAGAAGATAATGACATTTCTACAGAATTCTTGACTCTGGTGCAGCAATCCAACTGACCTCAAAGGCCCAGGAGAGTACATGTTTGTGGGTAGCAGGCCCCGGTTCTGCAGTACATCTGTAACCATTTGGTAATGACGTTGTCTTGTTCCACTTGGCTGGGTGTTCCACACCACTGCAGCATTATTCTGCAGCAGGGTGCTGCCTCCCTGTGTGGTGACCAAAGGGCTTTAGTGGTCACTGTAAGGGTTCATGCCACCCAGTTGTCACATCCACTGACCACGGATGAATCTAGGAATGAGACTTGTTCTTCTCAGCAGTGTTACATACACATACAAAAATGTATTTAAAAACTATTGGCTGTGAATTTTCTTAACTCTTTTGGAAACCTGGACTAATGCAGGTCAGAAGGAAGCCATTTGGCCCACTGTTTGTAACAGCTCGTAGAAAAAAGCTGCTCCCTACCCTTAGTTGATCTTAAGTATTTATCCACCACCACCAGCAGTGTATTCACGAACATTAAAACTCATTGCGCAAGAAGTGTTTTCCTCCCACCATTGACAAGAAGTTTGTGTCACATGATTACCAGCTCTCCTGCCCTGGAAACTATGTACACAGGAGCCTCAATTATCCAAAGGACACGGGTGGGGAGTATTTTGTTCGGTTAATCGAATGCCAGATAACACAGTTTAGCCGAGCTTCAGGACCTTTTGATCTTGCCGGATAATCCAATATTCTGATTATTGAATGCAGGATAATCGAGGTTCCTCTGCATTCCTATTCAGTTTATTAAAACCCCTCCAAATTCTGAATCTCTCCACCACAGCTCCCCTTAACTTTCTCTAGTGTCTCTCCAACTCCTTTTTTTTTTAAAGCTCTGTCAGTTTGCACTGAGAGGTGCCATCTTTCAGACATGATGTTAAACCATTGCCCGAACTCCCTTGTCAGGTGGACATGAGAGATCCTGTGGCACTGTATTTGTGAAGATCAGAGGTGTTATCCTTGGTGTCCTAACCAATATTCATTCCTTAGTCAACATAATGCAAGCAGGTTAACTGATCATTATCACTTTGCTGTTTTTAGGAAGTTGTCTATGCAAATTAGTTGCTACAATTCCTGAATTGCAACTGTGACTTTAACAATAAAAATTATCACATTGGCTGTGAAGCTCATATTGTGGTTCATGTCTGATGGTTCTTAATGATGGTACATAAAGGCATGGCATTCTGCTTTCCTTTCTAACCTTCTCTCATTTGTTCCCTTTAACCCTTTTGCTTCCTTTCTGCACTGATGGTGTCAAGAGCCAATATTTTTATCAGAGAAAAAAAACTGAGTTCTGCTGAGGCAAAAAAAAGCATACTGTCAGAGCTCTTCATCGTGCACTCCTCAGGACAGAATCTCAAGAATACCAAGTTTAAGGGGAGCAATAATCTTTAGCAAATGAGAAGAGTATGCTGACTGTTTGAGAAATGGACACTGGTGGAGGCAGTGCTTGACTTCCAAGGCCGAAATCCCCAAAAGTAGTGGCTCTGTAGTGTGTCCATACTGTAACATTTGTGGTATTCTGTAAAAAATATCCCTTTTGGATATTAATTACAGGGCAAGTTGGGACAGTGTTATATAACATGTGTTCCCAATGCAGTCGGTTCACTGATTGTGGTCATTTTATTTTTGCCTGCTGTCACACAGAGGATAGATGCGTCTGTTGTCAGGCAGGGGAAACTGAGAAACCCAGCAGCCTGATCCTGCCTTGTCCTCACTTCTGAACAGTTGATTCCAGAATGCCTTGGAATGAGCTCCTCACTTGGTGTTAAAAGTTAACGATGCACATGATCGGGAGGAAATAGGAAAGAAAGTGAGGTAATTGAATGTAAATGTGTGGCGAGCAACACCAGACCGACTGTGGCCTTGTATGAGAACATGAGGGCCTGTAGCTAACATGACACTGAAATGCAAACTGACTGGTATCGGACTCTGAGGGAAACTTCAAGGCAATGAGAAATCCTTGATTTTTAAATAATTTCCAAGGCAGTTTCTGGTAATAAAGATCTAGGAAAAAGAAGTTGAAATAAAAACAATGATTGATTATAGTTGTTCCAGTAAAGAATATGGATAAATTCAACCCTTTTCAGGACAGTTTCTAATTATGAAGTGCACATATATGATATCTTTTTATTATTGTACTTTTGATTGGACCGAAATTACTAAATGACTTTTAAAAACCAAGGCTTGTAGAAAGAATACTGCCCTTCTTTAAAAGCAAGTTACCAACACTCATTGCAATTGTTCAAGCAGACACTTACAATATAAACAATGAGAGATGTTTAGACGCAGACAAGATGGAATTAGGGAGTCTGTATGAATGGAAATGGAGCCAGCACCAAGCAGCTGATTGTTCTGTGGAATGGTGACCAATTGTTCTACCCGCCAACAACCATGTTGTTAACTCCAGGGAGCTGAACAGCTTGTGGGTGTGAACATTTGGTCAGAAGCCATTGGACTTCCAGCTTGAATGCCGTTGCCGTTTTATTCCCCCCCCCCCCCCCCCCCAGTTGCTGTAAGCTGTAGCTCTTAACCAATGTGTCAGGCACTTGATACATGTGAATCCATCACTGAGTCTCTTGCAAGCAAGTGAAAATACCTGGAGGAAATATCTGGAATGAAAACTGAGGCACAACAAATTTTAACCTGGAAAAGGTTCAGCTTGGTGAACCTTTTAAGCACTGAGCATTGAACTGCCTTCTAGTCTTTCCTTCCACTGATGACATCCATTTTGTATTGGGTCTGTTTGGATCTGTCCATGCATGTGCAGGGTGGTGTTTATAATGCCGTTGGAATTTTAATAAGTAGAGCTGTATATCACTAGTTCATATTGTCTACTTGTAGCTAGATTCTATTTATTTGTAATAAATTGTGATTTATTGTTAAGTGCAGACACATGGTCTGTACTTTCTGTCAATCAGGATTCAAAAGGACAAGTAAATTTTGTATACTCTCATAACACTTTCAACTTTTGTGATGACCCCAGGAATAATGGGGCCTGATGTCCAGTGCACTATTGTAGTGAGACATGAGAAGTACGGTCTGTAACCTCAGACCCAGGCATTTGGTGCCAAGTGAATGAGGCTAAAGATTTTGCACTTGTACAAATCTCCAACTGTCCAGATATGCCATGATATTCTATCCTGCTGCCTGGAGATAGCAGGGCTTTCTGGTGGGAGTCCTCCCTTTTAACTCTCAAGGATTTTACAGGGAGCATGTTGCATGCACCAGTCCTATACAATAGGAGGTTCATGCTATGTGTGCTTATCAAGGCCTTGAATCAGTGTTCTGTATGCGCACAGGCCGTGAGAGGTATAGCCCTGTTTAACTTAAGGGGGCTGCTGTTCAAGTTTTCTTTGCTCTCCAGGCCCATGCTCCACATGTTTGTACCACTCAGTATGGAAGGGTCAAACATGTGGATGGATGTTTAACCCTTCATATGGTTGAATTGTCGGCCCTCCTTGTGAGCCTGCTCCAGGGCCTGGTCTAGGTAATCAGTAATAGCCTGTGCAATGGGGCTAAGGAGGGGCTCAGAGGATTCCATCTGTGCCCAGGAGTCCTTGCAGAGACATAAAAGTGGCCTCACCAACATCCTGTACAACCTCAATATGATATCCTAACTCCTGTACTCCAAAGGTCTGAGCAATGAAGGGAAACATGCTAAGTGCCTTCTAAATCACCCTATCTACCTGGGACGCGACTTTCAAAGAACTATGTATCTGAACCCCAAGGCCTCTCCACTCCCTCCGCGACTCCCTCATCAGGTGCACACCCCCAACCAACCCAACCTCCACTCCCGGCACCTTCCCCTGCAACCGCAAGAAGTGCAAAACTTGCGCCCACACCTCCCCCCTCACCTCCCTCAAGGCCCCAATGAATCCTTCCATATCCGTCGGCAAATTCACCTGCACCTCCACACACACCATTTACTGTATCCGCTGCACCCGATGTGGTCTCCTCTACATTGGGAGACAAGTCGCCTACTTGCGGAACATTTCAGGGAACACCTCTGGGTCACCCGCACCAACCAACCCAACCGCCCCGTGGCTGAACACTTTAACTCCCCCTCCCACTCCACCAAGGACATGCAGGTCCTTGGCCTCCTCCATTGCCAGACCCTGGCCACACGACGCCTGGAGGAAGAGTGCCTCATCTTCTGTATCTCAACCCACTTGGCACACCAAGGGCTTATGCCCGAAATGTCGATTCTCCTGCTCCTCGGATGCTGTCTGGTCTGCTGCGCTTTTCCAGCACCACACTTTTCAACTCCTCTCTGTTTGACAACACTACTCAGAGCCCTGCCCTTGTTTGTTTTACCAAAATGAAATACCTTGCATTTATTTAAATTAAACTCCTCAGCCCTTTGGCCCAATTGATCAAGATCCCTTTGTAGGCTTAGATAACTCCTTTCACTATCGACTATATCACCAATTTTGGTGTCATCCGCAAACTGATTAACCATGTTGCCTATATTCTCATCTGAATCATTTATGTAAATGAAAGACAAAAGTGGACCCAGCACCAATCCATGCGGAACACTGCTGGTCATTGCCTTCCACTCTTTAAAAGAAAACAACTGACTCCTAGTGTAAAGTCAATTGTGTGTTCAGTTGATAAGCTCTCTCTGAATCCCACATGATCTAACTTTACTAATTAATCTGCCATGCAGAACCTTGTCAAAGGCTTTAATAAAATCCATGTAGGCAATATCTACTGTCCTGCCCTCCTTAATCTTTCTGGGTCTATCCTCAAAAAAAAAAACTCAGTTGAGTTTTTAAGATATGATATCCCACACAAAGCCGTGCTGACTATTCCCAATCAGTCCTTGCCTAATCAAATACATGTAAATCCTATATTGTCAGAATCTCTTCGAACAACTTACCCACTACTAATGTCAAACACTCAGGTCTGTAATTCCCAGGCTTCTCCTTACAACTTTTCCAAAATAAAGGCACAGTACTAGCCACCCACCAGTCCTTTGGCACCTCACCCGTAGCTGTAGTTGATATCAATATCTCTGCTGGGGGGGGCCCCAGAATTTCTTCCCTCACTTCCCAGAATGTTCTGGACAGTTCTGGTTGCCCTGCTACAGGAAGGATGTTATTAAATTGGAGAGGGTTCAGAAAGGATTTGACAGGATGTTGCTGGTACTGGAGGGTTTGAGTTATAAGGATAGGCTGGGACTTTCACTGGAGTGTAGAAGGTCGAAGGGTGACCTTATAGAGGTTTATAAAATCATGAGGGGCATACTTAAGGTGAATAGCAAAGGTCTTTTCACTAGTGTGGGGGAGTTTGAAACTAGGGGCAATATTTTCTCTCAGGGTGGTTCATATGTGGGATAAACTGCCAGAGGAAGTGGTAGATACAGATATAATTAAAACATTTAAAGGGCATTTGGAAAGGTAAGTGTTCAGAGACGTGGACCAAATGCAGGCAAATGGGACCCGTTTAATTTGGGAAACTTGGTTGCCATTGGTTAATTGGATCCAACAGTCACACAGCATGGAAACAGATCCTATCAATGGCCATGTGTTGACTCAAAAAACTTTGGTCAACACAAGTTTCAATATCAACACACGCTTTATTTTAAGCTGGTGAGAGATCGGTGGTTGACACCCCAGAGTAGCAATCAAGCTATCTCTTGGAGAACTATTAACAGATCTCTGATCTCTAGCATGAAAGCAGTATATTTCATAATCTTTATGTGCGTGGCTAATTCACCTTTTCTCATTTCCCACATGATTTAATGTTGTTACCTCTAGTAGAGTTCTCATAAGTCAAAGTTAGATGAGCAAAGCAACTGATTTAAATGTAACTACAGCTAGTGCTGTTCAAAGCTATTGACTTAAAGACTGTTCTCATAAGTAAAAGGTAGAAAAAGCAAGGCAGTTAACAATATTCTATTGGTTAAAATTAAAACAGCCTAGTCCTAGTACTGGGACAAAACATATACAGGAACATCTCCAAGGTAATTCTTATAATTCATGCTCTCATCACCACTGTGACTGCAGCTGCCATTTCAAAATTCTAAGGCAAGTCATTATTGCAAATAGCCACTTTTAACCATTGATTCCCCAATACTTTATCAACTCTGGTGTCAACCACCAGAGTGTCTTCTATCAAACAACATTTGAAACTTAATTTTGTCTTGAGTATTTGATTGTTGTTATAGTTTCCCTTTTAAGTGTCATTATGTGTTAATTTGGTTTAATGTAAATTTGCCTGTCGATCAAGTGTGTAAAGGCTGCAGGGTTGTTGCGGTTGGTAGGTCGGAGGCAGATGTACGTAATACACGACTTTGTAAATAAGCTGGCAAGAAAGGTCCTTTGCACCTGGTTTGCATGAATTAATGGAGCAGGGTCTCCAGCTCGTGGAACCAGACATTGGGTTAACATGTTGTTTTAATCTTTCTCTTCAGGTGAGCGAGCATGGGCAAACATTATGGAAATACTGGATGAAAAAGATGGGATTGACACCGAGCTTCTCGTTTATGCAATGACTTTAATAAATAAGGTTTGTGCAGTACTTTGAAGTTTGTGAGCCTGATGTTAAATGATGCCACGAACAGTCTGCCACCAAGTGACAAGTTGGCATTTGACTGTATTTTCTAATGAGATGCATTCCTGCAGGTTTAGTTGGCTGTTCAATTGTGCGGAGTTTTGAAGCAGTCCTGCATTTAGGTTAATGCAAGCCCTATTGTAATTACACTTGATAGAATTTGGAAATTCTTATATTCTCAATTTTCGACATCATCTTGGTAGTTTGTTCTAAAGCACTTAGAACCTCAATGGTTCATGTCTGTGCACTTCACCAATTCTGAAAGGGAAATCAGAGCAGTTAGTGATTTGATCCTGTTTTTAATAACATAGGGCGGCACAGTGGTTAGCACTGCTGCCTCACAGCACCAGAGAGCCGGGTTCAATTCCTGCCTCAGGCAGCTGTCTGTGTGGAGTTTGCACATTCTCCCCGTGTCTGCGTGGGTTTCCTCCGGGTGCTCCGGTTTCCTCCCACAGTCCAAAAATGTGCAGGTTAGGTGAATTGGCCATGCTAAATTGCCAGTAGTGTTAGGTGAAGGGGTAAATGTAGGGGAATGGGTCTGGGTGGGTTGCACTTCGGCGGGTCGGTGTGGACTTGTTGGGCTGTAGGTCCTGTTTCCACACTGTAAGTAAGTAATCTAATCTAATCTAATTTCTATTGCCTAGCAATAAAGGTGATTGGGTTACAACATAGAGAAACCTGTTTAATGCTTCTCTTTATTCTCTGTTAACTTTTTAAATGAATGTTGATAAAGTTACAGCTAATATCCAAAACTACAACTTTAAAATTCAGAAATGTTCCCTTTCAAATAGAATCAGAGATAACTGACCTTGATTCTGCACAGGGTAGTATGACATACATAGTGTATCTAAGATGCCTCACAACTCTCTCCTAAGCTTGGGCATGTTGAGGTGATTGGAGGGGAATTGGAAGGTACTGCGTGAGAGACCAGACAAGGAGTAGTTTAAAAAGTTTGCTATGAACATTACGTTGAGAGGAGATCGTTCTCAAGGAGCTTTGAAAGAGACTTGGGAATAGCTTGTTTGCCTGTGGACAGCTGGAATGTGATGTATTGCTCAGTGAGAGTGAATTGGACAATAAATACTGCGCCTACTTGCAATACCCACATGGATGGAAAAACTAAAAACAGACAAAACTCCTGAAATACCAACAGAAATCCAAGAATAGGAATTGAGAGCCTGCATTCATTTGGTAGTACAGAACTTTGAGTAATATCAAAGATTTTTATCAATGCTCTTGCCTTGTATTCATCAGAACATTTGCAAGGGCACCAATATAAAGGATGTTTTGAACTGTAGATAGCGTGTGCTAATTGATTGGCAAGAAGCCTCTAATTGGTAGAGGCTTTGCCATGTAAAGTATTCCAGTTACATGATGACTGGCAGTTAACTGCCATCTTTGTTTAAATTTATTCCGGACAAGTTGACTAACTCGTCAAGGCATTACCCTGAGGAATGAGACAGAATGACTGGCATCCAGTTTTTGAAGTTGAAAAAGTCATGCTGGGTACACAATTAATGTCTGTCTGTCAATGAGTTAGCACTTTTTTCTCATGTAATAAATTGTTCCCCTTTCCATTGGTATTGTTGCAAAATGTACTGATGAGTGCAATTAAAATGCTTTGATACGTTGTCTTTTTTCAGCAAGGTTCAAATTGAGAGGCTCATGATTTATAATATGTTCTCTACTTCACTGAAGGACAAAACTATGGAATATCATACTACTTGCAAATAAAATTGTCATAGGTGAAGTTAATATATTAAAGTATTAAGCAACTTAAGCAACTGAATCATCTTTGCTGGACTTTGCAGTTTGCTTATATCCAACCTGGCAGCTGGTACTTTTATAGCTTCGCACTTTCGTTATCCAGGGCCGCTAATATTTAAACATCATCTGTAGTTACTCGGTTATATTCCAAAGGGTATTTCTGTATTCAAGTAAGTGCAACTGGTATAACCTCATCAAAACCCTGTGCCATTATGCTCTGCACGTTCTGTGCATTGTTGCAGTTCTGATTTCATCACCCATTATTCCATTATATAGATGACACTTACCTGTCCATGATCATTACAAGAATCATTCAAGAATAAACCTGACTTTTTCCTGCCCCAACCAACTACTTAACATTTTAACCAAATTAATTTTGTAGCCTTTTATACTTTGTTTTCAGATTTAGGCTCCGTTCCCTGCAGGTTTAAAAGTAAAGATCTTGTTGAAGTTTATTGAAAGTGAAGCCACAGGGTTGGGAGCATGTATGCAAAGCAGAAGATGATGATTCAGCCCATTGACCCTGCTCCACCATTTAATGAGACCATGATTGATCTTTGGCTCATTCTCCCCATATACCTTTGAGACAACAAATCCATCTCACCCTCCGATATATTCAGGTGGACTCGCACCCCTCAGGCACTTCATGTTTGGGCCATGAGTTCATCTATCTTATGTGGGTACTAATCACAATCAAATAAAGTGACTTCAATGTTATTTTTATACTATATTTTAAATGCGGACCTTGGCTTTATCCATGCCAAAATGTTTTCTGCTGATTCAACCTTATCTTTGGACCATGTAAACCCTCCTGTTAGTTTAAAACCATTTTAACCTACTCTAACCCTATTGGTGCACTCTTGAGTTCTGACACTCCATCCTTTCCTGTTTCACTCTCGTTAACAATGCCTTACATTGCTACCCTGAATTATTATCTTGTCCTTTTTGTTTAACTTGCTAAGTTTCCCATCGTGTAAACCACCCCCCGCCCCAATTTTTGAAACCTGCTGTATAGCTCTCATTAAAAGACTGACACTTCTCTGGCCTCAGTATTGTTCAGGTGAATACTGCCCTAATGGTACCGCGTATGCTAGTACCTCAGAATCCAAATCATTTCTCCAAAACCAATCTTTTGAACCGTACATTCAACTCCAATCTTATTTACTGCACACCAGTTCTTCTGGCTCATGTAATAATGTAGAAGCTTTTGCTTTTTTAGTTCTGCTTTTAAATTTAGCCCTTAGTTGCTTATGTTTCCTCAGCAGAGCTTTTTTTAATTGGATCCATGTGAAATATGATGACTGGATTCTTCCTCAGCTACTCCAAGTTCCTGTCCAGCCTGAAAGAGATGTCTTAACCTTGGCATTGAGCACAGTTTTTGGAATGCACATTTGTGGCTGCATATATTCCCTTAACTATACTGTCCCCTACCAGAACTACTTTCACTTTTCTGACTCCCTGCTCCTTGCCCTGGTCAATTTACTCGTCTGTTCTGTATTCCCTGCTCTTGTCAACACAAACTATAAGAATCTTTATTTAGTTGGATAATGGCAGCAACTAAGACTTCTCCATTCCCACTTTCTGGGCCCCTATGTCTGCCTCATATGTAATCACACCTTACTGACCTGATCATGAACCAGATCTGAAATTGCTGTCCTAAGCAGTGTGAATGTCTCTTGAAAGAAACTATCTAGGCACCTTCCCCCTTCCCCCTTTCCCATAATAACTAAGCCAGGGCTCCTTGACACCTTCTGCCCATATGATGACATCCTCCAGCTCCCATATGCTACAGCTGCAACACATCATTCACCTTGTCAACTTAATTGTGTATTGCTTAACATATTAGGTTTCCAGTTTAGAAATAACACCAAATTATTACCTAATATTAAAATTTTATCTGCTCAATTAATTTGAATACTTATCAACTAATGTAGACTGGAAGAAAGGATTATAAAGCAGCTAACCTTGTCCCTCTGCACCAAATTTCAAAGTTATCAATAATTTCTCATTTCACTGACATCTGTGTCCTCTATTCTTTTGTTGCCACTCCTATTTGAACAAGGACAAGGGAGCTTGATATGAAGCTGAACGGTACAACTGTTTCCATTACATCAGCACTTTGATCATTTTAGCCACTTCAACATTGTTTTCATTCATACTTCACATTTTATAATAAACTGTGGAGAATGAGTGGAGGGACGCTGTGATGAGAAAGACGGTGGATGGCAGATGATGGTAAGTTGATAACAGTATACTGGCAGCATCTCACAATTCATCCAACTGCACCGTTTGGTCAGCTTTGAAATAAATGTTTGCCTTGAAATGATGTTTCTCCATTAATAGTTAATTTTTTTCATATAATGTTCCTTTGTGATATTTTAATGGAAGAATAATGAGTCCTGATTGAAGGGCTAAGTGACCTGTTTAAACTAATGAACAAAGAAATCCCACACAAATGGAAAAAATGTATGCGCTCAATTTCTAAACACTTATTACAAAGTTTTTGTATGCTGTACGATTCCAGCTCTTGCACAATAGCACAAAAGTGAGAATGTTCAATTTGGTCGAACCGATTTCCTGGGGCAGTGAGAAATGCTGACTACAAAACTCCTTTAGCTTTTTTTTTAATGGATACATTTTTCATCTGCGTGTTTAACAGTTTCTCTCTCTTCGTGAAATGAATGTATTCATGTGCTTTGTTGGAATTCCCAGACGTTGGCAGGTTTGCCCGATCAAGATTCCTTCTATGATGTAGTGGACTGTCTAGAAGAACAGGGGATGGAAGCCATTTCCCAGAGGCACTTGAACAAAAAAGGAACTGATTTGGATCTGCTCGAACAATTCAATATTTATGAGGTAATGTTTCACACTCCCACGTTAATCTGAGCACAATTACATTGTTTTTAAAAAGATGCTGGGGGAGGATGAGGTTTATGAAAATTGTGAAACTGCAGAATCTGTAGCCTCCAGTAAGCAACTTGAGCAGAGTTAGCCTTTTATTAAAGGATGCAAGATTTCATAAGTCTTCTGTTGAGCTTTGATGTAGGCTGATAATTTATGCAATTGAGAAAGGCAACATTGTTGGACTGAAACAAGTAGCAAAAAGCTTTAGACTCTGGCAGTCAGGTCAGATGTATGAAAATATACAAACTAGTACTTTTCTCCTCATCATCATCATCACCCCCCCACCCCCTCCTCCAATCCCCTTGTATCTTATGCTACTGCAATAATCCATCTTGGCAATAGCTCACTCAAGTGATTGTTCAGATGTGAGTTTAGGAGTGTCAGCAAAATCTTGAGCCTTGATTGAGGACAGCACAGTTAATCTCACTGTTGGCGTCCACTATATAATTTTACAGAGGCGTCACGAGATAGCAGTCAGTCTCCGGAATCATGGCTAGTTTTCACTCTCCTAAATAGTCCCTCAAAACCCTGTCATTTGCAACACTTATGCTAATGTAATTCTCCAGTAAATTAGAATAATACATGCATGCTGTGATGATGGTACATTTGAGATGCGACAAATAGATGAGAGAAATATCATTACTGAAATTTCTCTGTCGAGATTCTGGATCTTGACTGCAGAGATTGGCAACCAAATGCATGGAGGAATTACTGCCAAAGGCACCACTGTGAATGAGGATTGAGAAACAACAATAAGGATTACATTTGTAATGCAAACGCACAAAGTCAACATTTGACTGAGAAAAGATGGGTTAATACTCTGACAGGTGCACATGGAAAATAATTTAAAAAATTTTTCATGGGTACTGAATAATCTGTTTATTTCAAGTCTTTAGATGTGCCAATTCTTTTTGTTTTACTCATGTTGTTTCTGGCACTTTTTTGTCTAGAAAGCATCATTGAAATAGAAAAAAAAATCAGAGTTTGCTCCAAAAATGGTAAAATACATTGAAAATTATAGCTCTAAATCTTGTATCAGTTTGTTTTAAATAAATCAACTAATACAGCACACATAAGTGATCTCCATTATATACACTGTATAATGTCATATAAATATATCAAATGTAATATTAATTGTATATTTATAATATATTATATATAATACATGGACAGTCCTTGTTATTGTCTGCACAGTTTTTATCTAATCTCCTGCATACCCCTTCTCTCTGTACAATGAATCTATTGGATCTTTTTTGTTCCCCTTCCTCTTCCATCTCCCATAGATCCGTCAGATTGTTTCCAATCTATACACACTCTGTGTTATCTTAAGGTCAGGGTATAGTTTCTTGGAATTTAATGTTTCTTCATCACCATTCAGGATTATGAATCCCTCAATCAGTCTCCTCTTCAGTATGAATAAGCTTAATCCCTATCATTTTAACTTGTAGCTCAGTTATTTGATGACTGATGTTATCCCTTTTTCCAAAGCCTGATAGATTTTCTGTTTATGACCTTGAATCTGGATTGTTTTTGTTTACCACAGTCATATGCACAGGTGGTTCTACAGTCTATTAACCAATATCTCAAATCCAATCCTGTTAATTTTGACAGGTTAGCTTCTGTCTTACAGGTATTAAGATCCCATGTTGTTAATATTGCACAGGACAGGTCCCGGATTGAAACATGGCTTAATAGACATTCACTTTGTTTTTTTTCTTCCTGCAGAAGTAAGTTACTGATCACAGTTACAAGAGTCTGCCAGTGTAGTTTTCTCACACAAAATAAAATGTTTATTAAGCAAGGAGATGTATGAACTATGTTACACTGGACAGAAAAGTTGGAGAGATTTCATTATGAACAATGGAAAAGGACTCACAATTGGGCTAGTCTTTTTTTCCCACCGATGTGCTTTCAAAAATACCAAATCCAAGTGACACTTTGCCATTTTCTTCACACAGAGGCTTGTTGCTCAGGCTGTCACAACTACCAACAGTTTCCGTTCAGAGGTTTTTTGTGCATTTGTGAGCTGCCTTTCCTTCAGCTGGCATCTCTCCCTGAGACTCGATCCAAAGGGCAAACTAAACTCCATTACTTCAACTTCCAACCAAACGCATGAATAGCCTAAACTCAGTTTCTAGTAGTCTTGCAGAATTTCTTAGCAGAGAGTTCAACACTGTTGCATGCACACACAACAAATGCCACCTTCCACCTGTAGTTTTCTATTACTCGGTGTCTCTCAATGCCTGTTACTCGGCAACAGCTCAGGTTTTTTTCCCTACCACCTTTATAAAAGCAGTAAACCATTGCTCCCATCTCCCCTTCCCTTCAAGGGTTATGAATCCTCATTAAAAATGCAAGGAAACAAACAATCCTCCAGACTCCTCATTACTGTGTTTACGACAATCACTCTAAAAGTGAATTAAAAACGTGTCTGCCATTGTTCCATGCAGGAAACACAAAAGTTAAATTTGAAGTTATTCATAGTTCCTAACAGTAGTGTCAATATTTGACAATGCTCAATCCAATTTATTTGTCCGTCTAAATCCCGACACTATTGCTGTATTTGTAATCCCCTCTTGTGTCACAAGAACGTTTTGGCCATTTTGCCTTTACGCTTCACAGACGTGCCTCCATTTGTTGGGAAGAGAAACTGCAAGCCATCAATATAAGAGGGTCACCAAAAACTCCAAAAGAAAATGTAGAAGGTGGTTATTTTTCCGAAGAGTGGTGAAAATATGGAATTCACTACCACAGGCAGAGGTTGGAGTGATAATATAGATGCAGTTGAGGAGAGCACAGGCAAGCCTTTTGGGGGCAAAGAGAGAGATGGGTTGCAATGGTGGATTTAGATGAGGAAAGATGGAAGGAGGCTTGATTGGAGAATACACACCAGCACTGATTGGGCTGAATGGCCTGTTTCAATGCCTGTACCCAGTATAGAATTCGCTTTAATCTTTTTCTCATTATGCTTCTCCCCTTACATGTTGTCTTGTCACATATTACTTCTGTCAGTTGGTTCTGGTCAATGCTGGAGGATTGCAATTTATGCTTTCTGATGTGACCTTTGAAATGTAATTTGCTATCAAGTCAGTGGATTAGCATTTAGGTTCTTTCCATAGCCCAGGTTCTAGAGATGGCCTATGGATATATTTACAGCCCAGCTTCAGCACGGATGCAGTGGTTTTGGAATGCTTAAAGAAGTTTGAATACATGCATGAATAGATTCAAGAACAGCTTCTTTCCCTCTGTTATCAGACTTTTGAATGAATCTCTCACAAATATTAATTTTAATCTCTCTTTCTCTGCACCTTCTCTGTGGCCATAACACACTATTCTGCACTCTGCTCTGCCAACCATATGCACTTTCTACATATCAACATAAGAAATAGAAGCAGGAGTGGGCCACCCGACCCATTGACCCTGCTCCACCATTCAATAAAATCATGGCTGATCTTTTCATGGACTCCGTTTGACTTAGCTGCCTGCTTATCATAACTCTTAATTCCTTCACTGTCAAAAAACTATCTATTTTTGACTTAAAAACATTCAGCCAGGTAGCCTCAACTGCTTCACTGGGCAGGGAATTTCACAGATTCACAACCTTTTGGGTGAAGAAGTTCCTCCTTAACGCAGCCCTAAATCTGTTCCCCCTTATTTTGAGTCTATAGCCCCTAGTTCTAATTTCATCTGCCAGTGAAATCAACCTCCCCAGCTTCCATCCTATCTATTCCCTTCATAATTTTATGTTTCTACAAGATCCCCCCCCTCATTCTTCTAAATTCAATTGAGTATAATCCCAGTCTACCCAACCTTTGCTCATGAGGCAGCCTTCTCAATTCCAGATTCAACCTAGTGAACCTCCTCTGCACTCCCTCCAGTGCCAGTGCGTCCTTGCTCAAGTAAGAACACCAAAACGACACGCAGTACTCCAGGTGTGACATCCCCACCACCCTATACAGCTGCAGTATTTGCCGCCTTAATTGCCTGCTGAACCTGCATGCCAACGTTTTGTGAATCCGACACAAGGACACTCCGGTCCCTCTGCACAGCAGTGTGCTACAATTTTTCACCACTTTAATAATGTTCAATTTTGCTGCTGTTCCTACCAAGATGAATGACTTCACATTTGCCAACATTGTACACCATCTGTCAGACCCTTGCCTACTCACTTAACATGTATACAGCCCTCTGCAGACTTTGTGTCCTTTGCACACTTTGCTCTACCACTCATTTTGGTATCATCTGCGAATTTTGGCACACTATACTGGGTCCCAAACTCTAAATCACCTATGTATGTGATGATCTGCCCGTATAGCATGCAAAACAACCCTTTTCACTATATCTCAGTACAAGTAACAACAACAAATCAATCTATCAGTATAGTGCAATGGCCCGAACTGACATCAAGCACATAGTAGGGTGATAGTCCCTGGAATAGGAAGCCTTATTCTTGATTTTTGAGTTTGTTTGGCCTTCAGAACTAACTTGCCTTCCCAAGTTTGGCGTTGGCTCTGCAGTATTGTCGTCATGTTCACAATAATTGTAGTTCACATGCCATCAAGGTAGTTTGTGATCTTAAAGACAGTTGAAAGAAAATAAGTAAGTAAATTTGGGGGGGGAAACAAGGTGACATTGCTAAAAGTGACAAGAAAGCTGCCAGGTGGTTGTTTGAAATCTAACTAATTTAATAATGTACTTTCAAGAAGGAAATTTGCCAAACTTAACTGGGCTACAGATGACTCCATTCCAGATGAAGGGTTTTTGCCCGAAATGTCGATTTTCCTGCTCAAATGCTGCCTGACCTGCTGTGCTTTTCCAGCACCACACTCTCGACTCTTAATCTCCAGCATCTGCAGTACTCAGTTTTGCCTACAGGTGACTCCAGTCTAGCACCACTTGTTAATGGACTGCCCCTAACCTATGCAAAAAAACGCAAATAACTATGGATGCTGGAAATCAGAAACAATAACTGAAATTAGTAGAAAAACTCAGCAAGTCCGGCAGTACCTGTGATGAGAAAGTAGGGTTAACCTTTTGTGTCCAACTGACCCATCTTCAGAACTGATTGTAACTAGGAAAAGGTTGGTATATACAAATAGATATATCTCTGCTATATATTGTACAGCACGAAAATAGAGCCTTCGGTTCAACTCATACATGCCGACCAGATATCCTAAACTGCTCTAGTCCCACTTGCCAGCGTTTGGCACATGTACATCTAAAACCTTTCTAAAACATCCAGATGTTTTTTAAATGTTGCAATTGTACCTGCCTTCAGCACTTCCTCTGGCAGCTCCATACACTCATCGTCCTCTGTGTGCAAAATTTGCCCCTTGGGTATCTCTCAAATTTTCCCCTCTCTTCTTAAACCTGTGCCCTCTAATTTTGAGCTCCCCATGCTAAAGAAGGGGGGAGGGGGGAGGATTAAATGGTAGATGGAGACAGAGCAGCAATGGTGCAGACAAAGGAAGGGATAAAACTCAGCCTGGGGACATCAATAACTGCTAATGGGGACCATTAGTAGCTAACAATGGGTTGATTGTGGTAAAAGCCCATGTGATGACAGGGCCAGGACATGGGAGAAGGTGCTGAGGCCGTAAAGTTATTGGACTTGATATTGAGTCCGGAAGGTTGCAGGGTTCCTAAGCAGAAAATGAGGTGCTCTTCTTCCAGCTTGCTGCAAGCTTCACTGAAGAACTGCAGCAAGACTCAGACAGAGATGTTGATCTATGAGCACAACATGTTGCAGTAGAAGCCAACAGGAAGCCCAGGATCATTGTCTCTGTCTTACAATAATTTTGGGGCTTGAGCACCTTATCCCATGTCCTTACTCTAACTCTTGCACACCAGGCCTTGTCGTCACATAGGCTGCTACCACAACCAACCCACTCTTAGCCACTAATTGTCCCAATTAGCAGCTACTCATTGTACCAGATTGACCTCCCTATTCCCTTTATATGTCGAATTGCTGTTTCCTTTCTGGCCTCCATCTGCACCAGTTATTTACTCCTTCCCCTAACCCCCCTTCAGCATTTAAACCAGCCTTTTCCTAGCTGCAGTCAGTTCTGAAGAAGGGTCACTATACCTTGTCTCCATAGATGTTGCCAGACCTGCTGAGTTTTTCCAACTGCATCTGTTTTCCTGCTCAATACAATGATGCAGTGATCTAACCCAGGGAGGCTGCTAACTCACTGGTTGTTCCTCTGAGTCCTAAGAAAAAAAATAAAGGCTGCTAAAACAACTTAAGACTACCTTCCAGCTCTGGCAGCCTGTAGACTGTCAGAATTAAATGGTTATGCTGGGATAAAGATGTTGATCTGAACTCACACAACACCAGGTTATAGTCCAACAGGTTTAATTGGAAGCAGTAGCTTTTGGAGCGCCACTCCATGTCTGAACTCACACTGCGAAATCTAAACCAGCACAGGAGTAGGCTTTTTGGTCATTTGTGCCAGCTCCACCATTCAATATAATCATGGTTTATCATCCAATTTAGTGCCCTGTTCCCACTTTCTCTCCTTGTCCTTTGATCCCTTTTAGACCTAAGAAACCCGTCTCCTCCTTTTGGCCCCTAGCCTTCACTTCTCTGTTTGTAAAAACACAAGTGAGACTAGGCAGCAGTTACCTCACTGGGTAGTTTGTTGAATCATTTAGCCTACCTCATAATGATCTATTGGGAAGGCTATCCTTAATTCACTGTTCCAAATGTCTTTCTGGCCCTTTATATAACAAAAACCTTCCCAGAATTAAAGAATAAAAACAAATTTCTCTCTATTAATGAATCCAAATTCCCAAATAATAATAGTGACATTCATTACACCATTATCAAGATTGACTCAGACATTGGCCCATTTAAAACAGAGGTGAGAAGGAATTTCTTCTCTCTGGCGAGTGACTCTGTGGAATTTTTATTGCAAAGGACTGTACAGGCTTTATCATTAAGCATATTCAATGCTGAGATAAACCAAGCTTTAATTAGGATTGAAATGTAGGTTAATGGGAAAAAGGTAGGAAAGTAGATTTGAGGATTATCAGTGAATGGCAGAGCAGATTCAATGGGCTGAACAGCCTACTCCTCCTGTTTCTTCTAATGTTATGGTCAATAGCCAAATAACCATAGGAAATGATGTCACCACAGGAAATTACATCACCAACCCAAGGAAACCCAAACACATAAATAGAAAGCAGGGAACACCAGCAATACTTCACCCGGCGGCTCACTGAAGATGTTACCTAGTATGGTGACAAAACATCTGAAAATGAACGTTCCAGCTCAGTGAGTAAACCTCCATCCAGAGCCAAGGTCATAGCTGACCGATTTAGCTCAAGGTTGCCATGCTGAAAGAGCTAACATAACAACTTAACTTCCCCAGTCCTGCTGATGTTGTTAATTCTTCAATTGATCATTCAATCAACTCAGTTTCATGATGGCAGCTTCAATATGTAGTCTGGAACAGTTTTTAGCACCCCACCTCTGGGCAGTTAGAGGTGGGTGGTAAATGCATGTCTTGTCAGCGATGGGGAGGAAAAAAAACTAACAATGTTTACATTTGGGTGAGCAAATTAAACTGAAAGTGTATTTTCACATTAACATAGTCATGCAAATCATGTTTTCCTCTTTTAAAGATGAGCCTGAAGCATGAAGATGGTGATGATGATAATGTTACTTTGAGTGGACGCAAGGACCGGCGGAGATCAAGTCTTGGTGTGAATGAGCGGCGTGGTTTAGAACGAAGGAGGAGTCGAAGGCATTCAGTGCAGAATATCAAGAGCTCCTTGTCTGCCCCTGCCAGTCCATGCAGTGCCCTGCCTGGCCATTTAAGCCCACATTACCCCACGTCCAATGGCCAGATGCATGAAGATCTCAGCGAAAAGTAAGTGATTGCCAAAAATTGAACACAGTGCGGAAACCATGTTAACCAGAGATCCTTTTGTGAGGTGGTGTTATCCTTTACTCCCTCCAGTCAATGTTGCATGAAAGTTACTTTTTAATCCTATCATATCATCTTGTATTAGTTATCACACCACAGACAAATTGTGGCTCAGCCAAGGTTTGGCTGTAAAGAGCAAAAAGGACTCGAAAACCTATCATCAATAAACATTGATAGTGTAGCAGAGGCTCAAAAGCATCATCTGGTATTGTCCAAATTGCACACAGTTCAGACTTCCTGATGGAACTGTACGCATTCATTGATATGTACAACAGAAAACTGCTAAAGAGGAATACACATATTTCACATGCACATAAAGTTGAAACTTTTATCCCAGCAATGGGAATATTTTTAATTGTGAAGTAATCTAGAAGATGGTGAGGTGTACAAGTAATAATGCACTTGTACGCACAAATGACAACTGAATGAAAATAGCGTGTTACTTTTGCAAATGACAATGAATGTTTCATTCAAGAGAAGATATTGGATCCGCAATGTGTAAACTATAGATGTAGTAGGTTGAACTGTGTCAGCACTGTGGCTCCTAATAACTGGAGGTGTAGATTGAGAATTTATTTTGTTGCTGATAATACTTAGAGTTCCAGTTTCTCTGACAACAAGTCAATTTGAATCATAACACTGAAGATCAGTGTAAACTAATAAATTTATAATCAAAACAGCTCTTCAAGGATGTGCTGTTTGCACTCTCCTCTCTCAGTAGTTTTGAGACATGGGTGACCGTCAAGAAGCAGATATTCAATTCACTTCACTTTACAAATATAATGATGCTTGTCACAACCATATGTCCAACTTCATGCCCACAGTAAGGTCAGAATTGGGCTTGGACCAGTTGCAACTTGTTTTGTGCACAACATTTGTGCAAAATCAGGTCTGTTGTGTTTCATAGTGTGCAGTAACCAAGATTTCTGTATCCAAGATTTGAAATGTATGCCATGGCTGTCATAAATAAAAGTAAGTTCTTATTTAGATTCCTTGATAATTGAATTTGAAGTTTACTTATTCAAGTCAATGTTCTTGTCTGATGTTAATTTGCACCTGAACCTAAATCCTTGAACCAGCAGAAAAATAAGGGCCTTACCCTTATCCACTAAAATGCAGAATCCCGACTCTCGGTTGTCAGCTGCACGGTGCAGGTTTGAGCCAATACCTTCTCCTGTCTCCCTGAATGCAGTAGTCCAGTTTTAATCTCATCACCTTCATTCCTGTTTTTGACGTCAAATTTACTCTGTTCAGCAAAGACAAGCCTCAGCTGAGCTACGTGATCCGCCATGCCGATGAACCAACCCAGTCTGATGATGTATTTGAGGCAAATCTCTCAGAATGCAATGCGTAAGTACAAGGGGCTGCATTAAATTGCATGACTGCAGCTTGGGTCACTCTTCTGCTCCTTGTGCTTCACCTCTCTGGGGATGGGGACGCTCTTGTGAAAAGCTTTCCTTGCTGGACGTGCTGCGTCTCTGTATTGGTATGGATTTTTATTTGTTTGTAACATCTGTTCTTTGTGAGCCCACTTTACACTCTTGAAAGCGCAGACAGAACTCTCAAATTGTTGAGACAAAAATGTAGTTTTGACCAAGTTTGTTATCTTTGTAAAAATTATGGCACCTTTTTTTGACATCTTAATATGGAAGGATGCATTCACAAAAGGTATAAGCGGAGGTCATTATCCAAACATTGAGTTATAATGGTCACAGCATGTCAATGTGCAGTAGCAAGAACCCTCTTTGAGACCTTCTTTACCCCATTTCTTCTTTTCCATAGTCTACCCTTTCCCTAATTTTTCACTCCTTTATCCAAGAGACATCAGTTTATTTCAGTTTTGATCACAACACTTGCACTCATCAAAACAACACCTCTTCGACACCTTGCATGAGATTTTCCTTCAGGTTATCAATTTGGCCCATTCTGGTGTGTTAAAGCTCCGCTGTGGACTTGGCGATTTTTTTAAGGGTGCAGAGATCACTGAAGCAGGCAGGAATGCTGTTTGGTGAGCTGGTGAGGTGATAATGGAGCTGACTTGATGATTTTGAGAGAACCACAGAGTGAATAGTTTGGTCACTCTTGTGTGAGTATTACTGTTGGATGACTTCAGAAAACTGGCTACGTTCCCTCAGATGCAGGTCATTTGGCTCCTGAACACATTGGTGGTGTCCATAAGAAATTTTAACAGGACCTGTTGTGTGTTTTGGACTGGTTTTCTTGGTGGTTCTTATAAAATCAGGTGGACTTCTCCATTACTTAGAATCAATGCTTATTGAGGATCTGTACATCGTAGCAAGGCTACAAATTCCACCCTTCAAGCAGAGCACTATTGCATGGCCACTGTGTTCACAGTTGCATCTCAGCCTGAATACCTGAACTTGACCCAGACAATCACAAAGGCCAACCTCCCATCTAGAGAATCCATCCACCATGCCAGCTGTCAAGGAAAATCATCCAGCATTCTCAAAGATCCATCCCACCCTGGCAATGCATTTTTTACAACCTCTACAATCGAGGAGAAGGTACAGAAGCCTGAACACATACACCAGCCAGTTTTGAAACAGTTTCTACCCTACTGTTGTTAGAATACTGAATGGACTCTCAAACTCTTAGCATTCGCCTGTACTTGTTTTTTTTTTGTTTTTGCCACTGTTTACCTACTATTTACTTATCTATGCTATTTAACTCTGTGATCTGCCTGTATTGCTCACAAGACAAAGCTTTTCACTGTGCCTCGGTACACGTACTCTCAAACTCTTAGCATTCGCCTGTACTTGTTTTTTTTTGTTTTTGCCACTGTTTACCTACTATTTACTTATCTATGCTATTTAACTTATCTATGCTATTTAACTATGTGATCTGCCTGTATTGCTCACAAGACAAAGCTTTTCACTGTGCTTCGGCACACGTGATAATAAATTCAATTCAATTTAAAGGCTTATCTGTGCATTCAATAAACCCAATCTTTACAGTATAGATGAGATTCTGTTCTCCCTAATCGAATATTGAAATTAAACTGAATTAATATTAGTGCACATTTTACTTGAAGCTAGGTTGCTGTGCACAGTTTTCCTTTTTCATTGCTTGTATGTTTTTTTTAAATAAGCAAGGTAACAGAACTGAATTTCCATGTGGTGTGTTCTGTACGAACAATAATGAAGATGCTAAGCTTTGTTGATAGGGTGCTGTATTATTAGAGGTGCAATCTTTCTATGTAATGTTAAACTAAGTTAAAAATCTCAGAACACCAGGTTATAGCCCAACAGATTTATTTGAAAGCATTAGCTGTCAGAGCACTGCTCCTTTATCTGATTAGGTAGCTGATCAGATTGCTGATGAAGGAGCAGCGCTCTGAACGCTAGTACTTCTAAATAAACCTGTCGGTCTATAACATGGTGTTGTGATTTTTAACTTTGTCCACCACCCCAGTCCCACACTGGCTCCTCCACATCATGTTAAACCAAGATCTGCCTGTGTGGATACATGCAAGAGGCACCCAGCGTTTCTGAAGCATGGAAGATCTCACACCTCATGGTCTACAATCCTCCCTAAACCAATACCTCTGAGCGCAGACAAGATTATAAGGCGTAGGAGCAGAAGTTGACCATTCAGTCCATTAAGTCAGCTGTATCATTCAATGAGATCGTGACTGATCTGATAATTCCACTTGCTGTCTTTTCTCCATAACACTGGATTCCCTTACAGGTTGAGTGTGATGGTCACATCCTTGAATGAATTGTTTGATGTAATTACTTTGCTATCTATGTGCCATCACTGTAAGTGAAATGCATGTCACACGATTTCTTACATGTGGCCTACTCCTGCTAATCCAGCCATTGTTTGGCACACGGCAATTTGAATTGGCCAGTAATTTGAATCTCTCCCCCTCAAGCTAACAGAAGCATACTGAAATGAGTGTCTGTATATTAAAGCAAATCTATTAATTAATAATTTGGAATAAAATTTAGCATAAGAGTAAATTAGTTTGTTTATTGGCTTCCATATGCTGTAGCCACTGGCTCTGGTTAAAATGGATAATATGCTCAAGCACTTCCCCAAAACTTATTCAACCATTGAGTGCATGGAATGGCAGATATTTAGATTTGCTGTCTTTCACTTGTCTGAGCGTTTGCCATGTGTGACATGGTTGGAACTCAGAACTTTGTGGAAAAGCAAAGTCTGCATAGTCTGAGGTCCATAGGGTTGCTGCCTCTCCCAGACTGGCGGTGATTTTAACCAGAGCATCACCATGCATCAGGCAAGGTTGAGAAGGAGAAACTTTCATTGTTCCTGCACTGGCTGAGGTTACTATGTATGGACAGAGATGGGATCTGCAGTGGTTGATGCTGATGGAACGTTGCCTTGTGGCTGTTTCAAGGCTGCTGCTGAGAGTGCAGAATTGCTTAATTTAGGTTTTGTGGTGAACTTTTGATTATTTGGAAATAAATTGGCAAATCTTCCTATGTAGTTGACATCAAATGATGAGCATTTATGGATGACGTGATTAGCAATATACTGAGAGAATAAACTGCTATGAATGAGACCTGGGCATCCCTGCACCTCAGAACTGAAATGTTAATCCTTTCTCTTCAAAATGTGGGCTGGTAGTACTCACTTTTCTGCAGTTAGTCAAGGTTATGGTTAATTGCCTGTGGACAAATTGTTGATGAGGCACAATCCTAGACAAAGGCAAGACAATTGGTAAGTCTTACAAGCCGGGAAGGACTAGCAGAATGAACAAGGTCTGGTTGTTGTTGGTCTTCTACTCTCAATGTACAATTGTTGGTGGGAAGAATGGGAAAGTTGTATATTTCCATGACTCTGTATGCCTCAGTGAGGTTTTTATTGTGTGTTCTCGATAGCCTTAACCATGTTGAACCAAAAAGTGCTCACTGGTGTTGCATGAAGATGAGAGGCAAGGGGACATCCTGTTAGGTTGTACAGTTGTCACAAAGATGGTTTGAAAATGTGAAGTTGAATTTTGACTTGTTCCATTCAACGGAGAAGTTACAATAACTAGATTAAGCACGAATCCCCTAAATGCATTTGATTTGAGAAATCTGAGCAGCTAGCATTAAAAGATCCGACTCGTGAATTAAACTGTTAAAAATTAAATATTATTGAGTGCTTGAAACAGAATAAAAAGCCCATTTTCAATGGTCGTTTGTACAGTATGAAAGCATAAATCTTAAGGCAGAAGGTTTTAAAGCTTACAGCAAGATCAAACAGAATGCTTGCATAAAGCGGTTTCTTTTCAGTGAAATGCTGCTTATCCAAATATTGATAGTCTGGGTCCTTTGATTGCTCTAATTGCCGGATATTAGCTATTTGCTTTATATATGCTTCAGCATAACGCTATATTGCTGCACTAAGGGACCACCTGTCTACAATGGACCACCAAGGCTGAGGAAAATCATCTTTGCTTTCATCAAAATTTAGTACAAAAGACAGTATAATTATTTACAGAATCAAAAATATTTCCGTGATTTGTTTGTCTTATTAGAATTTAATACAGCATTTTTAACAAAACTGCCAAAAGATCCCTAAATTCAACACTCCCAAGTTCTCCATTATGGATATTACTTTAGAGAGTAAATGCAAGGTCTGATAAATCTAGTCTCCAGACTCTTGAGGATTCAAACTGTTAAAACACTTTCCACTGACTGCTAAGTTTGAGTAATTGATATTTGAAATATCCCTTCGACTGCACTTATATTGCACTTATAACCACAAGAAGGGCTAATGCCCGAAACGTCGATTCTCCTGTTCCCTAGATGCTGCCTGACCTGCTGCGCTTTTCCAGCAACACATTTCCATCTCTGATCTCCAGCATCTGCAGACCTCACTTTCTCCTTATAACCACGTATGTCAAGTCTAAGTTCTAAACATCTTTCAGAGATGCTTCATTTCTGGTCTGTCTTCATACAAAGTAGATCATGATCAATACTCGCACTCCTTACTATAAGACCATAAGACATAGGAGTGGAAGTAAGGCCATTTGGCCATCGAGTCCACTCCGCCATTTACTGACTATGGCAGACTCTAATCCTTTGCCATGTCAGCTGTGGCTCAGCTGGTAACACATTTGACTCTGAGTGAAGTTGAGATTCAGATTTACCCCCCATTCCTACAAACTTGGAGACAAAAATCTAGATCAACATACCAGTGTAATGCAGAAGGACAGATTCACAGCCAAATCTGCCATCTTCAACTTAACATCTTTGCAGTGCTCTGTGCTGTCAAGTGGTACATAACTTGAGTGCAGTTTAACATCTGTGTTTAAAATGCCCTATAAATACATCAGATTCTAAAATGAATCTCTTCTGCAACCTTGATCAAGCTGCACAAGGACAATATGTACTTTCTTTCTCGATACCCAAGCATGGTCATAAATGCACCTCAAGAGGGATACAGTGTTCAGTAACCTACATTTATGTCATCTCAATCACTTGTTAGGTTTGTAAGAATATTTGAAATGACAGTCATCCTCATAAATTTGGTTGCTATAACTGCATATTGAATGCCGAGCTAGTAATTAACACACTGGCATGATCGGATGACTTGACTTTTCAGTCATGCCTGTCATCAAGTTTGAAGTAATGGTTGTAAATTTAGGCTGCATTTTGCTTTTAACCACAATCTTCGGAGTGTAGCATCACTCTGTTTCTCCCCCTCTCTTGTCAATAAAGTGATGGCAGGAACAGATGATTGGGGGCAGGGTTATAGCATCAGCTGGGAACTTTTAACTTACAGAACTGTGAGTGGTGTTCTTACAATGCTTCAAGAAACACAGGATGTGATTCTCTCTCTCTATCTCTACAGATGATTGGGGGCAGGGTTATAGCATCAGCTGGGAACTTTTAACTTACAGAACTGAGTGGTGTTCTTACAATGCTTCAAGAAACACAGGATGTGATTCTCTCTCTCTCTCTCTCTCTCTCTCTCTCTTCTGCACCAAGTCAAACAAACTCGAGAATATTTAAACGCTGCTACTTGGGTGAGTTTGGAGAGAGGGTGTAACTGTCCTATAAGTTAGAGTAACAATCGTGAGGTTGCTGAATGAAATTCAGCAAGGGTAAGATATAATTGTTGTTTGTTCAAAAGAAATGTAGCAGTGACTCCTGTGTTTTGTGTGGGAAGGTCAGTGTTTACAAAATTAATTTTTTGCAATAAAACTGACATTTATACATGTTTTTTAAATGGAAATCTCTTGTATTCTTTGTTTAAAGGATTCAAATGAGATTTAATACAAATTTGAAAATTCAGTCAGACTTGAGAATACCTGAAAGATAAAAGTATTAATTAAGCGCAATTTTCCCCTTTTGTTTAAATTACCAAGAGGTTGGACACTGAAATTACAATATTGATATGTGATAAGTTATTTAATTTCAGATCAACTTTTCAAATTAATTTACTATGCTAAAATAGTGCAGAGCACATTGTTAAGCAAACATCCATGTCATCCCATAGTGCAAATATAATGACTTGCTGCCTGGTAATGACCTAACAGGGAGAGCTCACAATTTTATATACAAAATTGGCTTGGAGGTAGGAAACAGAGGGTGTTGGTGGAGGATTGCTTTTCGGACTGGAGGCCTGTGACCACTGGTGCGCCACAAGGATCAGTACTGGGTCAACTGCTTTTTGTTATTTGTATAAATGACTTGGATGTGAATATATGAAGAATGGGTTAGTAATTTTGCAGATAACACCTAAATTGGTCGTGTAGTGGACAGTGAAGATTATCTCAGAAGGCAACAGGAACTTGATCAGATGGGCCAATGGGATGAGGATTGACAGAATTTAATTTAGATAAATGAGGTACTGTATTTTGGTAAGGCTAATCATGGCAGGACTTATACACTTAATAGTAAGGTCCTGGGAAATGTTGCCGAACAAAGACCTTTGGGTGCAGGTTTATAGTTCCTTGAAAGTGGAGACACAGGTAGACACGATAGTGAAGAAGGCATTTGTTATGCTTGCCTTTATTGGTCAATGCATTGAGTATAGGAGTTTGGATGTCATGTTGAGGCTGTACAAGGCTTTAGTTAGGCCAGTCTTGCATAAACACATTCAATTCTGGTCTCACTGCTTTAGGAAAGATGTTAAACTTGAAAGAGTTCAGAAAAATTTGCAAGGACATTGCCAGGGTTCGAATGTTTGAGCTAGTGGGAGAGTCTGTTTAGGCTGGGCTGTTTACCCTGGGCCATTGGAGGCTAAGGGATTTACCTTTATAGAGGGTTATAAAATCATGAGGGGCATGGATAGGGTGAATAGCCAAGGTTTTTTCTCCAGAATAGGGGAGTACAAAACTAGGGAGCACAGGTTTAAGGTGAAAAGGGAAATATTTAAAAGGGACCTAAGGAAACGTTTTCAAGTTGGGGTGGTGCATGTATGAAACGAACTGCCAGATGAAGTGGTGGAGGCTGGTACAATTTCATCATTTAAAAAACATCTAAATGGGTATATGAATAGGAAGGGTTTAGAGGGATGTGGACCAAACGCTGGCAAATGGAATGAGATTAATTTAGGATATCTGGTCGGCATGGATGAGTTGGACCAAAGGACCTGTTTATCTGACTGTAAACGTTATATAACTGAGCATTAATTCTTCAGTAGTATATATGTGTGGAGGGGCGATTGAATGGGGGAGCATTCAATTATTTGAATTGAGCAGCATCAAGGTGTTTTGATTTGTCGCACAGTTTGAATTCATATACTACATTGTGACAGAGTGGAAATCTCTTTGAAGACGGGGAAAGTTTTAAGTTCCTTTAAAAACATGCCAAAATAAATCAGTAAGTTGCATTGATGTGGTTAGGCAAAGTTCAGTTCCCAAAGTTTGATAATGATGTTAAGACTCTTATTATTTTGGAATTCTGAAGAAATATTGACAAATTGTGAAAAGGGAAAACAGCAGTCAATATAAACAGTGCAATACATTCCCAATATTTTGCAATAGAATTTTGTAGTTGTGCTCCAATCACTAGGGAATAGAAGTTGATGTAAAAATAACCAATGAACCTTGAGAAAAGCCAAACCAAAGACAATAATCAGCACTTTCCAAAGGTTCTGGTTGAAGCAGTTACAACTTGCAGTTAATATCTGAAGAGGTGTTTGAGATGAGTGCCAGTGGTCTAGGGAAGAGAACAAACAAACTGCAGATGCTCTCTACCTGACTTCACCTACCCCACTTCACCACCCTGCCCCCCGCCACCCCCTTTATCTGCAGCTCCCCTAATACCCAACCCTAGTCCTGAAGAAGGGTTATGCCCAAAAGGTTGAATTCTCCACCTCCTGATGCTGCCTGGCTTGCTGTGTTCTTCCAGCCACCTGCCTGTCCATGATGGTCCAGGGAAGGGCAAGTTATGATGGAAGATGAGATGGGATAGCAAGTTTAAGTTCAGAATCAAATGGCAAATGATATTGAAAGAGAAGGGATAGGTGAGGCTTGATCAGATTGACCTGATCACAGTAAAATGCAAAAGCCTGCAGACCCCAGCATGGGCACATTTTGCGGTCACCTTTATAACACTGGAGCCTTCTGAATCTGTTGTGTCTTTGTATGCAGTAACTAGAAAAGTAAATAGCTTGAAATAGAATGGAGAATTCATTTTTGGTTTACTGTCCATTGCTGCAGCTGCTCTACTTGGAACTGAATGGCAGAAATCCACTTTCGGGATGTTCTGAAAGCATCCCTAAAGAGGTCAAATGTTCCTACTGCCCTGGATTGTCCCGTCCAAAATGGAGAGAGGAGCCAAAAATATATGGGAACAAAAGTATGTTGTTAAGCCCATTGTTTCCACTCCTCCATTTCGTGAGTTCAGGCCTAATCTAATAATCCTCAAGAGTCTAGATTAGAGTGGTGCTGGAAAAGCACAGCAGGTCAGGCAGCATCCGAGGAGCAGGAAAATCGATGTTTCTGCTCATCGGATGCTGCCTGACCTGCTGTGCTTTTCCAGCACCACTCTAATCTAGACTCTGATTTCCAGCATTTGCAGTCTTTGTTTTTACCTAATAATCCTCAACTCCACTTTCCTGCCTTTCTTCCCCATGACATTTGACTTCCTTCCTCATTAAAAATCTGCCCTTCTCGGCCTTGACTGGAAGGTGGAATACTTTTGAGAGAGTGCTGAGACTTGATTGTTGTAAGTGAAGAATTGGATTTCCCTGTGAATGTGGCAATGTTTAATGAGATTTGGTGAGTCTCATTAACAGTATCATCCAGATCGATTGATGAGAAATCTTGAGGATTGACTTCCAGGTAGAAGACAGAGGGTTGCTTTGCAGACTGGAGACCTGTGACCTGTGGTATGCCACAAGGATTGGTGCTGGGCCCACTGCTTTTTGTCATTTATATCAATGATTTGGATGGGGACAGATGAAGTATGGTTAGTATGTTTGCAGATGACATCAAAACTGGAGGTAGAGTGGACAGTGAAGAAGATTGCCTCAAGATTACAACAGGACCTAAATCCGATGGACCAGTGGGCTGAGGGGTGGCAGATGGAGTTTAATTTAGATTAACGTGAGGTGCTGCATTTTGGAAAGGCAGATCAGAGCAGGATTTAAACACTCAATAGTATGGTCCTGGGGAGTGCCAGTAAACAAAGAGACCTTGTAACGCAGGTTCATAATTCCTTGAAGGGAGAGCCCCAGGCAGACAGGATAGTGAAGAAGGCACTTGAAATGCAAGCCTTTATTGTTCAGTGCATTGAGTATAGGAATTGGGAGGTCTTCTTGCAGCGGTACAGAACATTGGCTAGGCTACTTATGGAATACTGCATGCAATTCTGGGCTCCCTGTTAGACGAAGGGTGTTGTGAAACTTGAAAAACTTCTGAAAAGATTTACAAGATTGTTGCCAGGTTTTGAGCGAGACTCAGAGATTGAATATGCTGGGACTATTTTCCCTACAGTGTCAGAAGCTGAGAGCTGACCTTTATTGAGGTTTATAAAATCATGAAGGGCATAAGTAGAGTGAATAGCCAAAGTGTTTTCCCCAGGGTAGCAGATTCCAAAGCGAGATGACAAGGTTTAATGTGATAGAGGAAAGACTTAAAAGTCATCTGAGGAACAACTTTTTCACACAGAGGGTGATGCATATGTGCAACGAGCTGACAGAGGAAGTAGTGGAGGCTGGTACAATTACAACATTTTTTTTTAGATAAGATTTCTTTTTAGATTAGATTACTTAGTGTGGAAACAGGCCCTTCGGCCCAACAAGTCCAAAGACATCTGGCTGAGTATATGAATAGGAAGGGTTTAGAGGGATATGGGCTAAATGCTGGCAAATAGGACTAGATTTATTTAGGATACTTGGTCAGCATGGACGAGTTGAACTGAATGGTCTGTTTCCTTGCTGTATAACTCTAATTCTAAGTACTTGGACTTTGTCCTTTTGCATCTGCTATTTGATGAACTCCATAAGGTGTCAGACCATACTTCTAAATTTTCTTTACCTTTTCTTAATTCTGAATGTTGGACTATAAGTTGTATGTCTATTGTAGATCATTTCACTTTCCTAATTTTGTCGAGTGAGGTTTATTCATTTGCTAAGCACTTGGGATTTCAAACTTTGTATACTTTGAACAAAAGGTTACTGGACTCTAGCTAAATTTTGATATAAATTTGGTGATTTTGTCTGGAATCAGCACAGCATAACTTTGAAGATATTTTTGGTCTGATTGGCTCAGTGAATGCCAGGCAGGGAGCTCTGATAGTGGTAATCATGTACTGAATGATAAATACAAAATGTAAAAACAAATAAAATAATGCAAATAAGTGGAATCTTATCAGTAAATGTAGTACACCTTGTCCTGTTTTGCTTTTAAAAAAAGCCTTTAAGTTTTTTAAACTTAAAATATTGAAAAATATGTCTTTAAAACAGCAATTTGGGGCTTGGAAAATTGATCCAAATGCTGGGGATGTCTTTCAAACATTTTTTTTTTAATCTGAAGAATTTCTGTACTGCAATAAAATAGATCAAGATTGCAGTTTGCTTTTCCTTTTCCTTCAAAAGCATTCAGTTCTAAAGTGAATCTAACCATTATCTGTATTCTGGGGGTCACATTAACTACATTCAGATCAGCTGAAATTTCTGGCACTATTTTATCCTAAAATAACAAAAGATTCAGATTTGCCATTTCACTTGGGATCTATTACATATGTACTCACTGTGCTGATCGCTTTGCTCACTGGTTTCTGTCAAATTTACTCCCCTGTTTGGAGCACATTATCAGAAAGCATTTAGGCTTTCTATATTTTGGAGAAAAACAGCTTGCATATTGAACTCTTAAGACTGAACAGTTGCATTTACTAGGTGGAAGTAAACACATGAATAGGAATGAGAGTTGGAATGAGAAGACTGAGATCTTCTACCTCAGTTACTTTTCCCTGCACTGTCTCCATAGAGTTTGATGCTCTTGGACTC
This sequence comes from Chiloscyllium plagiosum, assembly GCF_004010195.1. Lineage (NCBI taxonomy): Eukaryota > Metazoa > Chordata > Chondrichthyes > Orectolobiformes > Hemiscylliidae > Chiloscyllium > Chiloscyllium plagiosum. The sequence goes on from NC_057738.1 coordinate 28,637,733, forward strand.
TAAACGCATCAGTCTTTGACTTGAGCATACACAATTATTGAATATCTGCAGTAGAGAATTGCAAAAAATAAAATCCTTCTGATTAATAATAATTCCCCTTTGTTCAGCCCTAAACATCCATCCTTTTATTCTGAATCACCAGTTCTAGACTCCCCATTCTGGGGCAATGCAGTCCAACTATCTCCTTGTTGGAACCCTTGAGGAATTTTACATGTTTTGTGAAGTTATTGTTCATCTGTCTGAGGAACTGAAGACTTGGTGTTAATAATCTTTTTTTTTCCTGAGAGGACACTCCCTTATCTTAGAAATTAGTTCAGTGAATCTCTGCACTCCATCCAGGATGGGCTATGGAGAAGAAATGGAGTATAGATCTGGGATGGCAACCTTCCCCACAGCATTTCAAATGGTCACATTCTAATGATGCTCACAGATCAAGTATGAAACAATCCTAACCTTTATTACTTAAAGCAACTTATCTGCTATTTATAGATTTAAATGATCTTTGCAACAATTCTAATGTTACTTTTAAGAACCTTAATTTGTGCATCTAATTAAGAGGCAGTGTCATTGCATCTATAATTTGCAATTGCTTTTCACATTTTCTCCCAATCATTCTGGTTTATCCCCTGCTTTCTCTCTCCCTTTATTCTGCTTTTCTGTATCCCTTACTCCACCTTTTATCTTTAATCTCTTCCATCCTGTGGATCACGCTGTGTCAGACTGAACGATCTGTTTTACGACTTAAGGTTTAATGAAACACTCCAAATCTTCTTTTGATCTGTTTAAGGTGAAATGATGTCAGAAAATGTCAATTTCACCTCCTTTCCAGGTCTTCCAAATACCCAGATTGGATAAAATTCGGAGTTCCCATAAATCCAAGCTTCTCAGCTCTGACTCAATACAGTAATAGAGAAGGTTTAAATATTCTACTTGGAAAATGATGGGACAGCTGCACAATACTTATTTTTGATATTAAGGATGTTAGCCTGCGAGTTCCTTGCTGAATAAAGCCTCCCTCTTTAAGCTGGGCAGTTATAAATCTGTCGTATAGTTACGTGAAGCTACCATATTTACTTGGAGTCAAGTGGGGTCACTGCTAAAACAAGAAGTGTCTGTTTGCTTGAGGAGATACAGATATAGAGTACAAAAATATTTTAGAACATACTTTAATATTTAAAATGTATAATTGAATCATTATATCGATACATTGGGGCTCTTCCAGGGGAATCCAAGCTTGTGATAAGCCGTCCTCATTATGTTCTATTGGTTTACTTCAGGCATGTCAGCCCACAGCTGAGTTGGTAGCGCTCTCACCTCTGGAATCAGTGGGTCCACATTCCATGCTAAAGCTTCAGCAGTCTAGTGCATACAGAGAGAGTGCTGTGTCTCAGATGAAATGTTAAATGAAAATGCTGCCTGCTCCCTCAGATGGATAAGACGTCACTGAATCATCGAATCCCAACAGCATGGAAGCAGGCTATTCAGCCCATCAAGTCCACACTGACCCTCTGAAGACCTACTCCTGTAATGCTGCACTCCCTATGGCTAATCCACCTGACCTACACATCCCAATATACCATAGGCAATTTCCCATGGCCATTCCATCTAATCTGCACATCTTTGGACTGTGGGAGGAAACCAGAGCATCCACAGGAAACCCACACTGATGTGGGGAGAACATGCAACTTCACACAGACAGTCTAAGGCTATAAGACAGAGGAGCAGAAATGTGGCCATTCAGCCCAACAAATCTGCTCTACCATTCAATCATGGCTGATAAATTTCTCAACCCCATTCTCCCGTTTTCTCCTGCTTTCTCCCCATAACCCTTAATTCCTTTAACACTCAAGAACCTAACTATCTCAGTCTTAAATATGCTCACTGACTTGGTCTTCACAGCCTTCTATGGCAGTGAATTCCATAGATTCACCAGTCTCTGGCTGAAGATGTTTCTCCTTATCTCTGTTCTAAAACGTCTTCCATTTACACTAAGACTGTGCCCCTCAGGTCCTAGTCTCTCCTGTCAATGGAAACATCTTCCCAACATCCATTCTGTCCAGGCCTTTCAGTATTCAGTAAGTTTCAATTATACCCCCCTCATCCTTCTAAACTCCATCGCGTATAGACCCAGAGTCTTCAAACGATCCTCCTATGTTAAGCAATCGCCCGAAGCTGGAATCGACCCTGGGTCCCAGATTTGTGAGGCAGCAGTGTTAACCACTGAACCACTATGCTGCCCATTCTTTCCAAGTATTTTGGTCAACCTTTATGCCACAACTGCCATATTAATACAGATAATCTGGTCATTTTTACTTTGCTATCTGTGGGATATGTCAGTCAGCAAATTAACTGTTGTTTCCTATATTCCTAAGCAAGTTCGCACTTTAATTGTTTATTTGTAAGTAAGTTACTGACATGGGGTTGTCTGCGATTTTGTTGTCAGACTGGTAGCAATGCCATTATAGATAGCTCATGTTGTACAAGGATAGGTTGCCAGGTGATGGAATGGAAGGACAAACTTTGGACTAAGACTTTGTTTCAAATTGGGACATGGGTTACAAACTACTTGAACTTAAGAATCCAGAGTCGAAAAGGTGGTGCTGGAAAAGCACAGCAGGTCAGGCAGCGTCCAAGGAGCAAGACAGTCAACGTTTCGGGCATAAGCCCTTCTTCAGGGGATGTCTTAGCAGCTGAGTCATCGTCATTAGGCGGAGCATCTCCACGGTGTGGTCAGTAAGCAGGGCGTTATAGCCTGTCAGGAGCACTCAATGCCCAGACTGCTGTAGGGAGGCCACCTCCATACAGCTGTCCTTTTTTCAGATGTTTCGGGGGGGAGGAGTTGGAGGAGCGCAAATATCCTCTCCAGCATAGTCCAGGGACAGGATGGTGCTGACACATTGATATGTGCTGTAGATTTTTGCCACCATCCTCTGAACACAATTACTGCACTCTGCTGGTCACAGCAGATTACTTCTTTGACAACCTTTGAACTGTGGAAACCAAAATTACATTTTCGCAAGTATATCATCACAATCAATCACTAATAAAATCCTGTGGTTGACTGTTCAATTAATGCTCCCTCATTTACAACAAAGATGGCAAAATTCATTTCTTAATGAAAAATATAAAGCAAGTAGCATAGAGAGCCTCATGAAATATTATGTTCATCTAATTTGTTTTCCCTTATGAGGCCATTTGTGTTTTCATTGGCTTTGCTGATGAGTTATTCTTGTAAGAGAAAAACTCATACAGAGGCCACTGTAAAACACCCACCTTAAGTCTCTATCAATCCATCTGTTTTTCAGACACTTTTTTTGATTGTAGAAATCAAGTCACGCAGTGACAAAAAATGTTGACCCAACTCACCTGTTTTGAAAAGTGATGTGTGGACATGTGAAATTAGCCGCTTGCATCCGTGCATTCCTGAATTGACTTGCCTTGTGATTTGTGGCGATTAACAAGGTTACGCGGTCCTTAGTTTTTTTTTCTTTCAGAGGTTGTAAAAGCAGCGATTCAAAAAAGTTTGCGTTTAACTACTTGAGAACACTTTCAAGTTTTAAAAGTACTTGTACAATGAAAGGAAAGTGGTCAGTTCTCCCAGCTCAGCTTTTCTCTGGTTTGGGTTAGGTTGGGTTCAGAGCTTCTAGTTTTGAGGCTGCAGGTCCAAGAAACGTGAAAGAAGGTGCTCCGTGCTGAATCACTCTGACATATCTCGTGTAAGAACCTGTGTTTGATTTTTACTTTTTGTGACAAGGGGTGTTGAGGATTGTCGTACGTATTGGGAACAGCATCATTAAGTTGGGATGATCTGTTGGGTTTTCAGATAGGTTCAGTTATTCTATTTTTTTTTCTGTTTTGTTTGTTTCATTCAGTAATCTTGCAAATAAATTCTGTTTTGTTTAATACTAAATGGTTGGGCCAGCTGCATCCCTCCTGGAATATCCACTCTACACCTGCTTAAAACAACTAGCAAAATTAGGGTCTGGGCTACGTTCTTGAAATGTTTTGAGGGGGTCTGGCCTGGTCTATAACATATTACATGCATGAGTGGCAGACCTATGAGTTTGTACATACATGACTGGACCCAGTACATCTGTGTGCTGCATGCACAAGTGGTGGTCTGATATTTTAATATACATAGATGGAGTAAAGGCTCTGTGTCAGTGCTGTATGATTCTGACAACCCTACCTTGTATTTGCATATGAGACAATTTATATTATACAGACATTATTGATTGACTCTCTGGCCTTTTGCCTATTCCAGTTCACCAGTAGAAGCTATTCATTTTGAAATCAGAAGTTTGGATCTTAACTGTCAGTCATAGCTACTCGGCTTGTTGGAAAAATGAGTGAATCCTTAATGAATATGTGGTGAGATTCTGACTCAAATTCTTCATAATGTGGGGAGATGATCTATTACAGCACGGTCTTGCCATATATTTCCTTGTAGCGTATTTTGGATTGGCTGCTGCTTTGGTTACGTCTGTCTTGTGGCGTCTGGATTATTAAGGCCAGAAAGTCTCCCCCACGATGAGATTTGATCACTAGACCTGGACAATGTGCTTCTAATTATGACCTGTCTCCATGGCACTTTGGCACTGACCAAAAATAATGGAGTGTGTGTCAGATTTCATAGCCTGTGCAGATATTTGAATGTCGTCCATCGTGAGCAAATGTCCCTTGTGCTGCTGGCTAGCTGCAAACGAGGAATTTGGCATTCAGAATTATGTATTTTTGCAGTAATGTTCTTTATGATGAATGTTGAGAACAAAACTTTTTTCTTAAATTATATACACACCAGATAATTCTCTTCTCTCCTCGACTGTGCGACTCATGCTGAGATGCAGTTCCCAAGCTACAGTACCTCAACAAATATCCATTTTTACTGCTAGATAGACCTTGAACGCTGGTAGATGAGATATTAGTCTGTCAAATGTGTTGCAAGTGAACCAAAACTTCTGTATATCAAATATTCAGAGATGGATGCAATCCCGAGTGCTGAGTAACGGTATTCTGAATGCCATTGTAATGTAATATCCTGTATAGTGGACCCTTGGGGCTTTAGTAGCCAGCATAGTTCTCTATATTAACCGAATTTGATAATTCTTAATTTGTAGAGAGAATTTTCTGACTTCCTGCTATGAACCAATTGCCTCATTCATAAGTAGGTGTCCCCCAAATGTGAGCCCATGTTGCCTGTGAATTTTGGAAATACTGTGCACGTGATGTGCACTATAGACGGAAGGGTCAACTGATAATTATACTGTTGATAGTTAATATGCAGCCAATATTTAAATGTGGCTATGGAGCTGGTATCTGGGTAATGTACCAGTCGTTCCATTGTAAATTGAACAAAATGTAATGAGGGGACAATTTTGGGAGTGGATTACTTTTACTGAGATCCTGCAATTTCATTTGTTTTAAATAAAATGGTAACACTGCTTAAATCAAATAGAGGTAAAATCAAAAGTAACACAAACCTGAATTTCTAATGTACCCAGCCTGTCAACCTGACACTTGGAAATCAAAATAACAAAGGACAAAAACTTTTGAAAGCTTACATGTCATTTTCTTTTCTGGTATGCGGAGGCATCTTTTCAGATGCATTCTGGTGCGGGGGAATAGCTTCAAGAGTGATTCCCGAAAGTAACACTTAGGGCCACCTTGGCTCATACCAGGAAATAAAGACCTGCATTTATACAGCACCTTTTCAAATTCTCAGGATGTCACAAAGCAATTTGCAGCTAATGAAGACATTGTGTGCAGCGTTTCCCTGCTCTGAAATTTGTGCACAGCTAGCTCTTTCGAAACAGCAAATTACCATCTTAGTAATTAAAGTATAGATATTGGTCATGAAGCCAGGGAAATTCCCCTGTTTGCTTTGGGAATAATGCTGCATTCAAAGCAGACAATGGAGTTTTGTCTAGCGAATGCTAACATTAGCAAGTTTTGAAATTGTGCTCCCCACACCAAGGTCTCTGTCAATTGGGAAGAAAAGAGGTCCCAATTTCAACTCCTGAGAAACTCTGCTGGAAGCTTCCAGCCCAAAAACATGCATTAACTATGCATTTTCTCTGTTGGCTGTCACTCAGCAAATTCTGTATCCAAGTTGCTCCTGTCCCTTTTATCCTACAAACTTTAACTTTGCTCAAAAGTCAGTTATTTGACACTTTACCAACTGTCTTTTAAAGGCCATGTATGCTATTAATGTCATTACCCTCAAAATAAATCACAAGTCACTTAGTTAAATATCATATGACCTCAACAAATCTCTGCTGGATTTCTTTAATGAACCAATATTATTACCCAAGTGTATATTCAGTTCTTTCAAATTATTATTTCCAGAAACTTTCACTTGGAGTACTGAGAGCAGATCTGGACATCACACCTTAAGAAGAAAATATTGGCCTTGGAGAGAGTTCAAACATTACTCGACTGATGCCTGGGCTTTTAGGGGTGCACTTCTAAGGAGAGATTACACAAATTAGGCCTGTTTTCTTGAGAATTTAGAAATTAGAGTGAACTGATTGAAGCCTTCAACATATTAACAAGAAAAGACAGGGTAGATAAAGAGAAACTACTTCCAGTGGTTGGCAATCCTAGAACCAGAGGCCATAGTCTAAAAACTAAGGCCAGGCTGTTCAAGAGCAATGGTAGGAAATACTTCTATATGCAAAGGATGGTAGATGTCTGGAACTGTCCGCCACAAAGGGCAGTAGATGCTAGATCAGTTAAATCTGAGGTTGATACATTTTTCTTAAGCAAAGATATTAAAGGATAAGGGTCAAAGACAAGCACATGGAGTCTAGGGCACAGAGCAACCCTGATCTCTCTGAATGGTGGAACGGGCTTGAGTGGCTAAATGGCCTACTCTTGTTCCTGTGATTTTCAAAGTTTTTCGCCATTACCAAGATTAAGCTGATTGGCCTGTTGTTGGTCAGTGTATCTTTGCATGCTTATTGGATGAGGGTATAACATTTTAAATCTCTCACTATCCTGGAGTCCAGAAAAGACAGGAAAACTACGGTCAATTCATCTACAATTTCTGCTCTCACTTCCCTCACTGTTACTGAATGCATTTTCTCCAGTACTGGTGCATTGTCAATATCAGGTACAAAAGCCACCTCCTCATCGGTGATCTACCCCCTGTTTCACCATAACCTGCAATGTTGTTCGGCCCATTCTAGAATTCCATGGAGCGTTGGAAGTGTACACGAGAGGCCAGAGCTCCTACCATTCCTCTCTGTTAGATAGAAAACCCCACTCCTGGTTGCATATAGATAGGATAGTGAATGTGGTGTTTGGAATGCTTTTCTTTATTGGGCAGAGCATCAAGTATAGGAGTTGGAGGTCATGTTGCAGCTGTACAGGACATTGGTTCAGCCATTACTGCAATATTGCGTGCAATTCTGGTCTCCCTTTCTATCAGAAGGATGTTGTGAAACTTGAAAGGATTCAGAAAGATTTACAAGGATGTTGCCAGGGTTGAAGGTTTGAGCTATAGGGAGAGGCTGAATAGGCTGGGGCTGTTTTCCCTGGAGACTCGGAGGCTGAAGAGTGACCTTTATAGAAGTTTATAAAATTATGAGGAGCATGGATAGGGTAAATAGGGGGAATCCAGAACTAGAAGGCATAGGTTTAGAGTGAGAGCGGAAAAATTTAAAACGACCCAACGAGCAATGTTTTCACACAGAGGGTGGTGTGTGTATGGAATGAGCTGTCGGAGGGAAGTGATGGACGCTGTTACAATTGCAACAATTAAAAGACATTTGAATGGGTAAATGAATAGGAAGGGTTTAGAGGGATGTGGGTCAAGTGCTGGCAAATGGGACTAGATTAGGTTAGGATTTCTGATCGGCATAGATGAGTTGGACCGAAGGGTCTGTTTCCATGCTGTGCATCTCTATGGCGCTAGTAGATCTTATTGTTTTTTTTTAAAAAATAGGCTTAAGTATGACATGACGTTTTACTCAGTGCATCCTTGAGACCCTCAAGATGAAGCCTGCTGTGGACTGGGTTGGAAGGACTGTTATCCTGAGCCTTTTATTTCTTTGTCAAATTTATTCTTCTGATTTTGTACATTTGTTTCCAAGATGGCATAAAGGTCTGTAATGCTGGATTTTTTTTGTTCCTTTATTTTTCTAATTTTTTTCCCAAGAATTTGAACTTCAGAATCTGTACCAAGGTATCTTTTGTATCTAAGCTGGTATCCTAAGTGGTGACTTGAAGACTTTTCACTGTACTCGGGTGAATGTATGTGCCAATAAAGCTAATTCTAATTCCAACTTTCCACACTGTACACTGCTCCCTAGACTTCAGGCATACTTCTTTGTAAAAACAACACCCCAATCTCTGTCTTCCCCAAAAACTGTACTCTGGGTTTTATGCAAGATATATACTACATGACCTCCGATAGACATATGCAAAAACAGCACAACTCATCCTGTGGAACCTCAGAGCTATTAAAAAAAGACACTATGGTCATTGGGGTAGGATTGAGATTGTTCAGACTTCCTTTGTGAGCATAGGTTCAAACACAGCTTCCAACTCTGTTAGCAGAGAGAATGAATACATGCTGCCTACTAGCCATGGGCTAGCTTTTGGTTTTCATAGGCCTGCAGAGAAACAGATGCCAGCTTGGATTGAAGAGAAATTCCAGTACTCTCTTTGCATTGACTGTAGTGCTTTATTAGCTCTATTATTGTAATTGCTTGTGTGAGCTTGGATTGTTGAATCTGCTTAAATAAGTGAGGTTTCTGATTTGCAATAACGCAGGTTTAATTTTACGTCGTTAATTTCCAATTGCTATGCAGCATTAAAAAGAAGAGGGTTTTCTTTAAACTGTCCAGATAACCTTTGCAGGTATTGTGCTGGATGATGAATGTAAACTTAGAGCCAAGTATCATTGAATCATAGAACCCTACAGTGTGGAAGCAGGCCATTTGGCCCATTGAGTCAACACCAACCCTCCAAGGACCATCCCAGCCAGACCCAACTCCATCCCTGTAATCCTGCATTTCCCATGGCCAATCCACCTAGCCTGCACATCTTTGGATTGTGAAAAGAAACTGGAGCTCCATGTAGACACAGGGGAAATGTTCAAACTCTACAGTAACATTCACCCAAGGATGGTATCGGACATGGGTCCCTAGCGCTGTGAAGTAGCTGTGCTAGCCACTGAGCCACTGTGCTGTCCTGATCTGAAAATGTATTGCTGCATCTCATAGAAATTTGGAAAAGGGGTTTCATTAAATGCTGAATGTTATTGGGAGATTCCCCCCTAATATAACCATTAGTAATTTGCTTTTCCTCATCCTCACTCCCTCCCTTCCCTCCTCCCACCTTGTATGCCCCCTACAGGCTAGGGAGACCCAGTTTCAGCTCAAATAATCAGGGAAAGAAAGGGAATATCCTTCGTAATGCAGCAATTTCTGCAAGAAAGTGCTCTTGGGTGAAGGTTTGCTTTGACTCTGCCTCCCATGACTGGTTGTTTAGATGACATTCTCGTTATACACAACGTGCAAGTGCACATGCAAGATTTTTCTTTTTGAAAAGATTGATAAATTAGCTTCACTGATGTTTTTAAATGTTGTTGGTACACAGAGGAGATGACCATTGTATACAGCATGATTAAAATGTTTTTGTCATTTATGGACATGAAAGGCCACAGCTGTTTTTATCATTCAATACTGGCCAGTGAGCAATAAACGTCATGTTTTAAGCCCATGTATGCGCACAAGATTAAAAATTGCAGCAGAGAAATTGCAAAGCTGTAATTAATCTGAGGTTCATGTGGCACTTTAGCTGTTACTCTTGCAGATTGTGATACTTAGGATTCCTTCAGTTTTAATTACTGTCTTGTCACTTATTTCCTGTGACAATCCAATATGCTGTTAATGGGATATCAAAATGATTTCAGGAAGATAACATCAACTTTGCATTAAATGATGAGGTAGGCAACAGTTATCAACATTTTCACTTATGGCTCATTCTTCCACGTAAACTCACTCTAGACACTCAATTCTTTTTCTACATGCTTTATCAATGTTTAGCACTTTTAAGACCATCGCACAGAATGCGATGCGAGTAGTTCCATTGCTCAGCACTGTTTGAAGTGCCTCATGTTCCTTTCAATTCATTGTCGTTTGCCTGTATGTGTTACTGTCATTCTGTCTGTCTTAATCCTTTTCACTTACTCATTCTTACTGTCTCTCTGCATCATTTTTTTCCTTCTGCTTCATTCCATAAACAGAGACGAGGAATACGACGAGGAAGAACCTGAAGAAGAGCAGCCAGTTACTGAATCTAATACTGAGGATGAGGGGGAAGATGATCCCTCTTGTCAGGGTCAGGAAAGGTATTAGGACTAAATTTGATGATTCCTATCAGATTTAATCATGGAATTTGGTGTATGTTTAATATCCGATAATTGTAACCATCTGGTGGATAGATGACTTGATTTCACAAGTCCTTGCATCAAATGTTTTTGGATAAAACTGCCTGCCACCAAAGACTTCACTGTTAATATAAAGCATTTAGATCTTGTGAGGCCTTCTCAAAATGAAGGAACGTGACCTCTGGTATCATGTAATCTAATAGTTACAATTTACTTCAAACTGCAAATAAAACAAGGTTAATTATGAAATAACGCAGATTGTATTTAAAATGTTTACATCTTCAAAAGATTGCTTTAATGTTTTCAATTGCATTTTTAATTCAATTTTCAAATATTCTTTTTTTTAATTTTGGTCCTACTCTAATCTTTCCATCCTTCCTGTCTCTTCATCCCTTTCTCCTCCCAGTGAGTTGAAGCCAGATACAGAAATTGAACATGCAGAAAGTAGTTTCCAAAGTTCAAAATATGTAGCGAGCTTTATCCCTGTGCCCGAAGGGGAAGGATCTTCCAGCCAGTTCCAGACTCCTGAACTAAACAACCTGCCATCTAGCTGCTCTCCTCAGTCACGTATCTCTCTCAACGATTACCAACCTTATTTGCAACCGTCATCATTTTCTTCTTCTTCTTCATCACCATCATCATCTATTGTCATCCATCAATCATCAGCTGTTTCACAAAACAGTTCTCAAGATTCATCAGCAAATGTTACTCCAGCTTTATCTCCAAGTGTTGAGAAGTTGCCGTATCTCATCCATACACCTTTCCACCTGTTTTCATACGATCTGGGTGAAACTCCTAAAAGAGTTAAAGATAAAGAAGCAGAAATGAGGGAAAGCAGGTAGATTAGTCTTTTTGTTTTGTGTGTGTTCTAATTTGCTAATTTTTTTTTGAAGCATGTTCTTAAGTTGTACTAGTTTTCAGTCAATGGTTTAGGTGTTTTGTCGGTTTGCTAACTACCTGACCACCTGACACCAGCTTGGTCAAATTTGTGTTTACGTGGTACTTTCCAATCTCCACTGTACTAAATTCCCTCCTCACTTTTTATTTCATGACTGCTCTACGAGTGCAGATGCATCCATGCCTTTCAGAGGTAAAGGTGCATGCTCCGGAATTGGAGGAAGGTGGTGTTCATCCAAGGGACCTGATGATGTTCAGTGTAAATTTGAGAGTACACAAAGTTTCTGTTTCCAGCATGTTTTGACTTCAAGAGGTGCAATCTCAGCAATACCTATAAAACAAAGGAATAACTGCGTTCCGTTCCTCAGCGAAACTGTGGGCTTGAGCTTACGATACTTAGTAACATTTGAGAAGGAAAATCTATAAAATAAAAAGTTAACAAATGCGAACAGTGTTGGATGGGATCACAAGTTATATCATTGTTTCCATGTATAAAAGGAACAGAAACTTAGATGACTCTTGGCGACCCAGTGGTCAATTTTGAAGTGAATTTGTTTTGCTATTTTATCTCTATTTGAAATTATTACAGTTTAAGACTTTCAATGCTCGCAAATGTGTTTTCATCCCTAAATCTTTAAGTCCTGTAAAGTTTTGAGGTATTTTCCTACCAAGTGGATAACTTCACTGTTTCACGCACAAGAGATGATGCTTGATCTGCAGGATGTTTTCTGACACTTCTCATTTATGTTTCAGATTTCCAGCATTTTCATAATTCTGTGTTTATTTTAGCATATAGAATTTGTATTACAAATATTAAACTTCCTCAAAACCTATTGGAAAAAAGTTGTTTCAAATCCAAATCGTATCCCCCTCCAAACAAATGTTGATGTTAAACATGAAAGATGCCGCAAATATTTGCAAGGATGTTGCCAGGTTTGGAGAGTTTGAGCTATTAGCAAAGGTTGAATAAGCTGCGGCTATTTTCCCTGGAATGTCCGGGGCTGAGGGGTGACCTTCTAGAAGTTTATAAAATTATGAGGGACATGGATACTATGAATAGCCAAGGTCTTTTCCCCAAGGGGTAGAGGAGTCTAAAACTAGACAGCATAGATTTAAAGTGAGATGGGAAAGATAAAATGGGCCCTGAGAGGCAATTCTTTCATGCAGAGGGTGGTGCGTGTATAGAAAGAGATGCCAAAGGAAGTGGTGCAGGCTGGTACAATTGCAACATTTAAAAGGCATCTGGATGGTTATATGAATAGGAAAGGTTTAGTGGAATATGGGCCAAGTGATGGCCAATTTTTAGATTAATTTAGAATATCTGTTTGTCGTGCATGGGTTAGACTGGAGGGTCGGCTTCTGCACAACTCTATGACTCTGTGCTGGAAATCTCAACTCGAGGGGAAAATGCTAGTAGTACTCAACAGATCAGGCAGCATCTGTGGAGAGAAATTAATTTTCAGAATGATGATCTTGCATCGAAACACGCTTTGACAAGATCGGACTGATTTGGTTTTGAACAGCTGCATAAATGTGACTTAATGTTACCATTCTATCAGCAAAGTTCCAAACAAGTACATGCTATGGGAATAAAGTGAAAATGCTACAATGCTATTGAGTCTCGTTCTGTTCAAGCAATTTTGGTTAAACCTACATAATCCTTTAGAAAGACTGTTATACATCACAACATATCAGTGCAGACGATTGACTGATTGATTGAGTTTAGTTTCTCCATACCAATGTAAATGGTTTCTGCCCACCAGTAATGTAAGTAGTCTCAATAATAATATCAACAACTTAAATGAGGACTCTTGAAGAATTCTAAAGATGGTATTGGTGGTGTTTGATGATGTGCTGATTCAAACAGTATTAAATTCTAAATGCTTAAAATATCCTGAACCCATTCAATATACTGCCCAAGGTAATGTAGCTAACTGAAATTCATAAACAGTGTGTCTTTAATATGTTGATGGCCTAGTTGAGGTGTTGGTCCTTTTTACATTGTAAAGTGCAAAGTAAAATGTTCAATTTCTTCGTCTTGATATTTAGTGTGTAATTGTACGGCTTTTCCTTCCAACATAATGACAAATGACTGACATCTGACATTTGCCTTAGTTGCTGTACTTTGTCTTGATACTTTTGAAGGTGCAAGGATTGAGTCATTCTTGTAACAATGTTGAATGAGTTTCAAATATAGAAAATCTCATGGTTAACAAAAAGGTGACTGATCAGTCTTGATGATGATCCTGCTTTTCTAACAGTTCGGTCTGACGATGTATTTCTTCAAGATATAACTGAAAATTGGCATTACAATTACAGATGTTCCTTGCCCTTGGAGCTTGGTAAACCATTCCTAATATGACTACTTTTACCAGTGTGTTCAAGGGATATAAACATTGTTGGCAAGACCAACATTGAAAGCCCATCCATAATTGCCCTTGGGAACATTATGGACAAGCATTAGGCTAGAAGAACACAGCAAGCCAGGCAGCATCAAGAGGGGGAGAAGTTGAAGTTTTGGGTGGCACCAAGTCGGAGCTCCGAAGAGCAACCCACCCAGAGGGGGGTGGGGGGGCAGGGTGGTAAAGTGGAGATTGGTGAAGACAGGCAGAAGGTACAACTTGGCTGGTCAATGGGAGGAACAAATCTGGTAGGTGGCTGGGAGGAGTGGAAGGGTGTAGGGGGAAGGGAGGTTATTTGAAATTGAATTCTCCAATGTTGAGTTGTCTGGGCTGTAGGCTGCCCAGGTGGAAGATGAACATGATGGTCAGCCAACATTTTGAACAACTTCAGCACTTTTGGTATAGATGCGCTCATTGGGGTTAGAGTGGGGCTTCCAGAATTTTGACCCAGCAACAGTGAAGAAACAGAGACATAGTTGCAAGTCAGGATAGTATGGCTTTGAGGGGAACTTGCAAATGATGTTGATGCCTGCACCTGCTACACTTATTCATTTAAGTGATGGAGGTTACAGGTTTGGAAGATGCTGTCAAAGCTAACTGTTGTATCTTGTTTATGATATACCATGCCATATGTGTTGGTGGTGAAGGGAGTAAATGTTTATGATAATAGATCATGTGCCAATTGAAGAGGTTGCTTTATCTTTTTTTCAGAGGTCTGAAACACCCCATTATCCTGCCTAAATCTGGCCTCTTTTAATTTATACTTTGTTTATACATGTCCCTTTTTCTACTATTCAATACCAAATCAAATATGGCAACTGATCCACTTGAGCCTTGTTAATTTGAATGCTTAGGTCAATATTGAAATTGAGATCAAGTTTATTATGCTTTGAAGGAGGCCTGAAGCAATAGAAAACATTACTTCACAACTATCCTTTCACATGCCTCAGTTTTATTGTTGTTCTACTGTTGAAATTTCTCCTCTTTATTCACTTTCAGCTTCTCTGTTTCTGTTTACAGTCAGCTGGAATCTTCCTACATGAACAAATACACTGATACCTTTGAACCTTATACCTCCAGGTCTTCTAATAGGTGGGTTTTCAAAATATCTCTTCCTTTAATTTGGAAAAAAGCAGCATGCTGCTATCGCTGGAAGCTACACAGTCTACAGTGCTTCTCTCTGAACTGATAAAATTGTGTTCGAGTTGGGCTCCTAGGTTTGTACTTATGGATTTAATTGTCCATTATCACAGTGAAAAACTCCCTTTTTGAATGATGTTGCTCTTAATAATATAAATGAGCATAATCAGCTGCTAACAGGAGCAATTTAGAATGGGCATAGTTTTACTTTGAGCATCAAATTTTTCTGTATGATTTGGAAGCAGACTTAAGAACACCAAGGTTAACAACTTAATGCCTGTCTTATAATGACACAGTTGAGATTTCATGAATGCTAAAGGCTCCCAAAAGAAGTTGCCCAAGCAAAAATGTTTTCAAATATGTGAGAGAGAGGAAAAAAAGTAAATAGTTCACTATGACTTCTTGACAATAAGTGTAAGATTTAGCATAATTCATGTTCTGAAATTGGAGTGGTTGTTTTCCTCCATTGTTTTAACTTTGCTATTACTTAAGCAGATTGAATTTGCCATTTTCAATGTGTCCAGTTGGAGTGTCCAAGCTTTGCAGTGACACCATTTACTGGGTTTGAATCATGCTGTGTAGTGTGAATGTTTCTTGGTGCTGTTGTAAATAATGATAATGAAGCCTTTTATACTTTGTACATAGCAGTTGGAGTTAATACGAACTTTGCGTTTTTGGGAAGGAGCAAAGGTCTGTGGTCATGACTACTAGTAAGTGGTGATGAGTTGGCATTTGGGAACCATATGCATGATGGGAAATGTCCATGGAGTAACAAGAGTACACCATTCAAACCTTCACATCTCAATTGCAATGTCACATCTGCAGATCTGCAACTTAATTCCTTTTGCTCATCTTGTTTCTGCTATTCTCAAATTTGAAATCTTCAATTGACCTACACTTTGCAGTCTTTTCTGGAGAGCAAGTACCAAGTTCGCTACTCACTCTGAGAAAAAGTACTTCCTAAATCACCTCTGAACTTCATTCTAAAATTGTAAGGTTGCAGCCCATTTTTCTGGATTTCCATCACCAGAGGAAATGTTTTCTTTCTCTCTAACCCCTGTCTACTCCTTTTGGTTATCTTGGACTACTGGTTCATGAGATCATGTATAGAATGTTAAAGTCAAGGAACAACAGGCTGGCCAGTGTGAGGGTAGGGCTGATTAGGGATAGTGGAGGGAACTTGCGCCTGGAGTTGGAGGAGATAGGGGAGGTCCTTTAATGAATACTTTGCTTCAGTATTCACCACTGAGAGGGACCTTGACACTCCTGAGGACAGCATGAAACAGGTTGATGTTAAGAAGGAAGATGTGCTGAAAATTTTGAAAATCATGAAGATAGATAAATCCACTGGACCAGATATACCCTAGGTTACTACAGGAAGCAAGGGAACAGATTGCTGCGCCTTTGGTCATCTTTGCCTCCTCACTGTCCACTGGAATAGTGCCAGATGATTGGAGGGTAGCAAATGTTATTCCTTTGTTCAAGAAAGGGAATAGGAATAACCTTGGGAATTACAGGCCAGTCAGTCTCACATCTGTGGTGGATAAAGTATTGGAGAGGATTCTGAGACAGGATTTATGATTATTTGGAAAGCCGTAGTTTTATTTGTGATAGTCAGCATGGCTTTGTGAGGGTCAAGTCATGCCTCACAAACCTTATTAAATTCTTTGAGGGTGTGACAAAACACATTGATAAAGGTACAGCATAGATGTAGTGTAAGTGGATTTTAGCGAGGTGTTTGTTAAGGTTCCCCATGGTAGACTCATTCAGAAAGTAAGGATGCATTGGATACAGGGAAATCTGGCTGTCTGGGTACAAACTGGCCCATAGACAGAGGGTGGTGATAGATGGAAAGAGTTCAGCATGGAACTTGGTGACCAGTGGTGGATCAGTACTGGGACCTCTGCGCTTTGTGGTTTTTATAAATGAGTTGGATGAGAAAGTGGAATGGTGGGTTAGTAAGTTTGCCAACGACACAAAGGTTGGTGGAGTTGTGGTTAGTGTGGAGGGTAGTTTTAGGTTGCAAAGGGGCATTGACAGGATGCAGAACTGGGCTGACAGGTGGCAGATGGAATTCAACCTGGAAAAGTGCAAAGTGATTCACTTTGGAAGGTCAAATTGAAATTCAGAATGCAGAGTTAAGGGCAGGATTCTTGGCAGTGTGGAGGATCTTGGGGTCATGCCCCTAGATCCCTCAAAGTTTCCACCCAGGTTAATGGAGTTGTCAAGAAGGTGCATGGTTTGTTGGCTTTTGTGAGCTGGGGGGGTGCAGGATTGAGTTTGAGTCGTGAGGTTATGCTGCAGCTCTATAGAGCCCTGGTTAGACCACACTTGGGATATTGAGTTAAGTTCTGGTCACCTCATTTATAGGAAGGATTGGAACCTTTAGAGAAGGTGCAGAAGAGATTTACCAGGATGCTGCTTGGACTGTCTTATGAAGAAAGGATGAGGGAGCGAGGGCTTTTCTCATTGGGGCAAAGAAGGATGAGGGGTGACTTGATAGAGGTGTACAAGATGATGAGGGGCATAGATAGAGTGGATAGCCAGATACTTTTTTCCCAGGGTGGAAATATCTATCATGAGGGGGCATAATTTTAAGATGAATGGAGGAAGGTCTAGGGAAAATGTCAGAGATTCTTTACACAAAGAGTGGTAGGTGCGTGGAATGCACTGCCAGTGGTGGTAGTAGAGTGAGATACATTAGGGACATTGAAGCAACTCTTGGATAGGCACGTGGAAAATAGTACAATGAAGCATACATAGGTTAGTCTGATTTTAAGTCAGGTAAAAGGTTGGCACAGCAGAGGGCCAAAGAGCCTATACTGTGCCGTATTGTTCTATGTATATCGAGGGGACCGCAAGCCTCGTCTGTACAAAGTGTCCTCGTAATTTAACACTTTCAACCACCTCAGCATTCTTGTTAATCTGCACTGCACGCTTCAAGCATAATATATCATTAAATTCACAGCCAATATCAAAGAAGGATTATATACAGCACTGTCCCTCGATTAACTAACTAAGCATCAACCTATGAAGGTTCCCCACCGACTAACACAATTGCATTCACTCCTTTTCTAAAAATGGAGTTTGTGTGATTGTCAATGAAGGTTTCACTGGAACAATCCATGAGTCTACAGCCCTCTACTGTTGTTGTATGATAACATTCTGTACAATATTTAATCTTTGTAACTTTCCAAAAGAGAGAGATGTGTGTAACTATGTTGTCTTCAGCTGTGCTCTCTCCTTCATTGTTCCCATATTGTAGATATGCACCTTGGAAATTTGTTCATTTTGCTCCCCTCCAATTTAAGGTGGTTTTTATGGGCGTAAACTCAAATATTATTCCAACATTGCTAGGTGTCTGAAGCGCACAGAATGCAATCTGATTGATTGTGTATTCTGCTAATCAAATTCCCTTTCATCTACTTCCCTTTCTTGTGGGTGAGGATAGGGTTTACAAAATACACTACTCCAAATCTAATGATTTAAGAAGCCAGATTTAAGAGTGCAAATTGCATTAGTTGAATGAAGCATTGCAACACGCAACACCTGCAGGTTGTCTGATAGCTATGCTGTCCAAAGCTGCCTTGGTCATTACATTACAGACAGTTATGATATTTAAAATAGCTTAGCTTCTGTGTAAGCTCTGAGCTGATGATGATCCTTGTCAGAGTCCTATCGAGTAGAAAGAAAAATGTGTTCAGCAAATTTTGGCGAACTGCAAATGGTTGACCAACTTGTTCAATTTGAGCGAGTTTTATGGATCAGCTGTTCTTCATTTTAAGCTACAGGAACGAGAGTAGGCCATTCAGCCCTTTGAGCCTGCTCTGCCATTTTATACAAACTCGACATTTTGAACACTTAAACGCCTCATAGCTATCCTCATAACTCGTAACATCATTGATAATCAAAAATCATTCAACCTCTACTTTAACCATACTCCGACTGAATTTCTACACCTCCAGGGGTACAGAATCCTACAATAGGATGTATTTAAGCTGGTCATTTACAACCCCAGTAAGTTACTCTTGACCATCAGTAAAGAAAATGGAAGATGGCATAAACAGTACTATCAAGTAGCTTTGAGTTCTGCCTGGGCCACTGAGCTTCTGACCTCATCAGAGACTTGGTCGATGCACGGACTGAATTCCAAAGATTCCTGAGAGTGACAGCTCTTGACATCAAGACCACATTCAACTGAGAAGCCCTCGGAACACTAATATTGATGGAAATGGGGGGGAGGGCAACTCTCCAATAATGTTAGTCATACCTAGCGTAAAGGAAAATGGTTGTGATTGTTGGAGGTCAGTCATCTCAGGGCATCTCTGCAGGATTTCTCAGGGTAGTATTTTAGGGCCAACCATCTTCAGCTGCTTCATCAATGACCTTCCTTCTATAAGGTTAGATGTAGGGCTATGTGCTGATGACTTACTCAGCAATATTCATCAGCTTTCAAAGCTCCTCAGATACTGAAGCAGTTTATGCCCAAATGCAGCAATACCTAGATAATATACAGGTGTGGCCTGATAAGTGGCAAGTAATACTTGTGCCACAGAAGTGCCAGGCAATGACTCTCTCCAATAACAGAGAATCTAACCATCGCCCCTTGACATTCAATGGCATCACTATCACTGACTGCCTCATTATCAACATTCTGGGAGAGGGGGTTACCATTGACCAGAAACCGAACTGGACTAGTTATATAATTACTATGGCTACAAGTGCAGGTTAGAGGCTAAGAATCTTCCAGAAACTAATTCACCACCCTGATTCCCCAAAGTCCATATCTACAAGGCACAAGTGTGATGGAATAATCTCCATTTGTCTAGATGAGTGCAGCTCCAGAAAAACTAGAAGCTCTCTACCTTTGACTGGCAGCCCATTCACCACCTTAAACACTCACTGCATCCATGAGTGGCAGCCATTTTCACCTGTATTGCTGCGTTTAAACTGTATTGCTGCATTTTTCTCACTGTTACTGGATTGAAATCTTTGATTCCCCTTCCAACAGCACTGTGGGATCCCTGGACTGCAGCACTTCGGGTGAAGAGCTGCTTTGATGCGATAACTTCTGAGTAGGGTCAAGGCTGAATGTTGAATCTCCACTCCGCCTGGTTGTGATGTACCTGATGCAGATGTCCCTACCATAAACCAGTCATTTCTTCCCCATGATTGTTGTTGTTACAAGGGAAATATTTCAAAGACTGTGAAGTAGGGACAGCCGGAAATTGTCTTCCTTCGACAACATGTTGTAGTCCTTGAAGTCTTAGTGCCCAAGTTCAGCTTATAATTACCTACTTTTACACGCAGTATTTTGGTACTCAGATCTGTTAAACTGTGATTCTGTGCACCCTCTTCCTGCAGCTCAATCATACCATCAGACCTTGTAATTGCAATGTGTCTGTGAACTGTAGATATTAGTAGGAGGTTCTATTCTGCAGCACTTAGCCGCACTGTGCAGATGTGGCTTCCATATGCTTTCTGTAAAAGCAATAAAGTGTAGGAGTTGAAATGTGACTCCTTACCTTGTGCACATAAAACCCATAATTTGAATCAGCCTCCGTGTTGGCTGGGCCAAAAAATTAGCTGGAGATGCCAAGGAGAAATCTTCCTGCTGATGTTTGCCTTCCAATGGATTGTTGGGAGCTCATGTTGATGAAATAATGCAAGATGCTGAATTCAATTGTGTGTGCATTTGTTATAAGAGGTTCTTATTCTTTTCAGATCGATTGAAAGTTTGGGGACCTGAATGACTTGCTTTGTTTTGTGACAGAATTGTAAAACGCAAAGAATCTTGTACCACAGAGAAATGTAGGCCATGATCTCATCAGACAAAGTCTGTAAACCCCCCTGCCTCACTTCAGAAACAAAATGATGTTTGCTTAGTTTGGATTGGTTGAGCATTCCATTAATGTTTACATTTTTTGGGATTTCTGCATTATATTTCATTAGGTTTACCTGATTATATAATTCAATATTAACCCCAGATGAAAAACAGCAGTATCCCTTTACAAGTGATTTTCTCAATTATGGGAGTTTTGTTTAAATTCAAAGCAATGCATGGAATTTAGCAGTCTGTAAGAAGATTAATAAGTTCACAAAGAAAACAATTGACATGAAATAACTGTCTCAGAAAGCAGGCAGTATTTCTCAGATCAGATGTATTCTTCCTGTGATCATCTATCACTTTTATTTCATAATAGTCTCCAGTATTATTCCTCTAATCAATTGTTCCATTAAAGGAATATGAGGAGCTTGACAAAGGTGCCTTCTGATTCTGAAAGGATGTTGGAAACTCTTCATTCATAATGTGTTGTTGTCAAATGGTGCAATAGTTATGTGATCTAAACTGCACCGAACACAATCTATTTGCCGCCTTGTGTTAAAGATTATGCGTATTTTAAGTTGTTTTAGTTTAACATTTTTGTAATAATCTGAAGTAGTGAAATGCACATAGTTTTTATTCAAAACAGTTGAACTCTGATATTGTACTATGAAATTGGAGGCTTAATAGACCCCTGGGTGCAATATCTTATTTGGTATGTGATCAGCCACTTGGGGAGCTAAGACATTGTGGCGTTTCCTCTTTGGCATTTCAGCTGTGGGTTCATAAAGCCATCAAAAGTGGGGATGCCAGATTTAATGCTCATAAACCAAACACACTTCTGATTTGTAAATCAAGCACCTTGACCGTGGCATTGCCAAATCGGTTCACCAGCCATGACCTTACAGAAAATTAGTGTAGCCACAATCTGATGAAATGCCTCAACCAAAAGCAACCGTTTCTCTTGCCATTCTTCTGAGAAAACATTTCCTCAAGTTCACACTTGGCATTTTATGCATGTATCAGCTTAACCCACATTAATAACAGCCTCGATACATGTTAGCCTAAGAAATAGCCTTCACTGACTGATACATTGGAAGGAACTTGTATCCTTTTGGTCCTTTCATTTAATGTGCCTTACCGTGATCAGTGATTGTTAAGTATGAATGAACAATATAAAATTACAAGGCACTGTAACACTGGCTATATGACATCCTTAATTAAACAGTATGTTTGAACAAATGGATGCAGTTACATTAATATTGATCACGCCATACTGTTGTTAAAGCTATTGTGTGTATATGTATGATGCATAAGCATGTGGCATGTCAACTATATCCGGGCCACATGTTTAGTGCAGTGTCAGCTTTATTCATCTGCATTGACCGCATGGATGGTGTAAAATGTTTAGCAATATTGTTGCAAAACTGATGCTATCTGTCGATAAGGACCAGCTTAGGATAGTCGGTAGAAGCACAGATACTGAATTTTAAGGTAAACCAGCCAGCTCAGAAAATATCATCACAATGACTGTTCCATGCACTGGTGTTCTGCATACATGTCCTGCTGCTTTTCTGTTTTGTCTGGTACAGTCATAACTGTCTCTTGTCTGCTTCTTTCTGTTGCACTGTGTGATGTTGCTCTGAGCATGCTTGCCTGCTAACTGTTGCTCTTCTGTCTTTTTTTTTCTCTCTCCGTGCCTTTCCTGTTTCACGTACTCTGCAGATACAGCAGCTATGGCAGCAGTGCCTTCACGGGATCTCGATCTTACTCTGGGCTTGCTTCCCCCACCGCCTCTGCCTCTCGCTACAGGACCTCTCTCTCTCCTGCTCCTGAGGCAAAATCTGACAGGTTTGTGGAAATACTGCCTCCTGGAATTAGTCCTCATAGCTCAAGTAGAAGCCATTTTTGGAAACACAGCAGATCTGTCCAAATTAAAATAATCATTTGTACTTTGTTTTCAATACCTACTCATGAGAAATGACAGATTTTCTTTTAAAAGGCTCACTTCTGGGTATTTCAAACATGCCGTGATTTAATTTCAGAATGTGCAGCTTTACATTTTCCTTCAAAATACATTCCCCTCCCAATGTTCAGGTCTTTGCTGCCTCTCTCCTCTGTTTGCTTTGTAGATGTTCATCCAAAGCACATTTCAGCCTGATAATCAGGCAGGATCAGTACTGGATTATGCGATCCTTGCAGACATTTTTTAAAAAGCTGTCAGTAATTGTTCTATGGCCCTTACATTGAATATTTAATAAAAGATTACCTTAAATATTCATAGGGTTAACAGAAGTATGGAGCGATTTTTTTTCATGCACTTTAAGAATATACACTAAATTGTACAACAGTTCATTAGCAATCATGCTTTTTTAAAAGTTATTCACATTCTGTATTTGCAGGATTCAGATGTAATGTACTGGATACAGTGGGATTGGTGAGGGTGGGGTCAATTAGCTCAGTTGGCTGAATTGCTGGTTTGCAGTGCAGAGTGATACCAAAATCATGGGTTCAGTTCCTGTACGTGCTAAGGTCACCATGAAAGACTCTCCTGAATACCTCCTCTTGCCTGAGATGTGGTGACCTGCTCGTTAAACCACCTCTAGTCATCCAGTGACAGAGCAGCCGTATAGTCCGGTAGGACTATGGCAACTTTATCTTTACCTTTTACAGGGATATCAGAACAGAATTGTTTTGTTATATGATTAGCAATCCAGAAACATGAACAAATAATCTTGATAGTTTTTATCTCAGTCTTTGGAGAATTAGGAACTAAATGTAAATAGTAGTAGTGACCAGACATTAACAAGATAGTTGTAAAAACACACCAGATTGCACAGAATAGTAGAAATGTTATGGCACAGAAAGAGGCCATTCAGTCTATCATGTCTGCACCAGCTGTATTAACTCGCCATCCATTTTAATCACAATTTCCAGCATTTGCAGCTTACAACACTGGTTCATCAGTACCCTTGAGAGAAGGAGGTCTGCATTTACCACTCATCTATTATAAATACACACTTCCTTATTTGCTAAGTGTTCCTGTTTGCTAAGTTGCAATGACTGGAATTTGGAGAATTTACACGGTGCTGTTGTATAAGGCTCTGAAAGCAAATTAGTAAGTTTGCCAAATATTGATGAATTCAGGATTTTTGAACTGTCAGCATGTCCATTTAGAAAAGCTATTAAATTTATTGATTTGAAATTGCAAAAAAATTATAAGTCTCAACTGTTACAGCTCAGAAGTATCTGTTCAGCCCTTGTCTGCACCAGCCCTCCAAAGTGCCATTCTCCTGCCTTATTTCCAGTAATGCTGCACATTCTTACTTTCCAATTGCCTTTTGAATGCTTCAGTTAAACCTGTCTCCATCAGCCACACTTGGGTAGTGCATTCCAGATCTTAACCACTTACTGCTAGAAAAAGCTTTCTCCCATTTGATTTTGTGCTTTTACCAAGTCATAGAGTCATAGAGATGTACAGCATGGAAACAGACCCTTCGGTCCAACCCGTCCATGCCGACCAGTTATCCCAACCCAATCTCGTCCAACTTGCCAGCACCCGGCCCATATCCCTCCAAACCCTTCCTATTCATATACCCATCCAAATGCCTTTTAAATGTTGCAATTGTACCAGCCTCAGTAATTTCAATCAGTCACCCTTCATTCTCCATTTCTCCTGGCTGAGAACAATTTGCCCTTTTATTCTCTGTCCAAACCCTTCATGATTTTGAAGTTTCCTCTGCCTTCCCTTTTCTAAGGAAAAACGTCCTAACTTGTTTGCTGTACCATCATCCTGGATGTTTCTTGTGAAAGTATCATAGTATTTCTGTGGATCTTTTTTCACATTCTAGTAATGCCTCCCCTTTCACCCTAAACTGCATCACCCCAAACTGGACGGAATGCTGCAGATGAGGCTGTACATGGTACAGAAACAGATCATTTTAGTGTGTGTTGTAGTTTATGCTTCATGAGAATTTTTCCCATCCTACGTCATTTTGCTCTATCTGAATTGTGCCTACTAGCCTAAGCATTTTGACGTATTTCTAAACTTGTGAACTCAATAGCAATGAGAGAGTGCTTTGTCATTGATTGAAAGTTAATGACTAGTTGTTAGCAAACATGTCGTTACACAATAACCTTGTTTACACAGTCAGTAGATACTCATGTTGCTTCCAAAAGTAACATAATTTGAGAATTCAGATTGGGCACAGCCTTCAAATGAGTGAGTAGTCACAAATTAAGTGCACACTACATGACTTGGATTACTAAGCTTTTCCTGTTGCCACCCCAAAGAGGCCGGGAAAAGAGTGGCATAGTTTTAATAAGAGTTTTAAAGAAACAATAATCTGATTCTTTAAAAATGCAATATAAAGTTGCAAAATTATTAGACTAATGATCAGACGGAGAGATCCTAATTTAAAAAAAAAGTCCCATTTTCTTCCCAACCTGGTGAGCAGAGGAGAATGCGAATTGCTCCGGTGCAATCCTTAATGTTTTCAGCTTTGTGTTGATGAATGGCCTTTTGTTGCATTCTGGTTCATGTTCCATGCTGTGTGACATTCACAGATTCAAACCTATCACTTTCTGCTGAATAAGCAGCAGGAATCTGAAAGTATGATAATGCAAAACTAAGTTCGTAGAATCCCTGCAGTGCAGAAATTCGCCATTCGGCCCATCGAGTTTTCACTGACCCTCCAAAGACCACACATCCAGACCCAAGCTCCCATCCCTGTGACCCCCAACACTTTATCATGGCTAACCCACCTAGCCTACACGTCCCGGGACACTACAGGGTGATTCACCATGGCTAATCTACCAACATCTTTTAGACTATGGAAGGAAACCCATGCAGACATGAAGAGAATGTGTAAACTCCACTCAGTCAGTCACCCAAGGCTGGAATTGAACCTGGGTCTGTGGCACTGTGAGACAGCAGTGCTGATCACTGTGCCACCATGTTGCCCCTGTAATGCTGTAAAGTGTTGTTGGACTTGGTGATTTGCAGCTAAAACTTGGAACTTGGCTTTTTTCACTTTGCTTTATTGACTAGAATGTCTTTCATTAGTACTGGTTGCTTTGTCAGGTGCCAAAGATGATATCATTTGATATGCAAAAGGAAATTACAATTTCTCCACCATAACTGAGAAGGCAAGAAATAGACAAGTGCAGACTATATTCCTAGTCAAAGAGTACTCATAGAGAAGAAAGATTCTATATTCATAATGACACACTCCAACATTTCCAAACACTCTGCACTGGGGAATGAGAATTAACTTTTGGAGATTCAGGATATCCTTATATTCAAGTTCCTTTCCAGTTGACATTTGGCCATGAGTTTAGTGACTATATTATCATTCCTTCATGATTACTGAATCAAAATCCAGAAATTCCCTGTGCCAGGTAAACATCATAAAGGCCAGAATAGTAGCACTTGAAGGGGAAGACCCAGCATCAGGTTTCAGGACAACAAAGGGCAGCTGCAAGTGTCATGACTTGTCAAGAACAAAAACAGAATTAAAATATTGAGTATCAATCTGACTTCCTCACAAAATCATCAGAAATTAAGCTATTTTTAAATGCAAAGATTATAAATTGTTCAATAATTATGCACTTTTCCACCTTTAGAATTTTCCAAGAATAAATGATGCCTTTGATAAGTTACGAAATAAACTTTCCATATTCTAGGTCTGCAACTTAATGCATAGACAATGTTTGCTGCTTGGAATATTTAAATTTACAGTGCCTCTTCAAATTCTTGAACCTTGTAGTATTGAGCTCTGAGCACTTTAGAATAGAATATCCTTTATTGCCACATGTACTGAAGTACAGGGGGACAGTGAAAAGTTTACAATGTCACCTCTTATGGCACCACCTTAAGTACAAAGTACCTTGGTATAAATCTTAGATACAAAAAGAAAAGTTGCATTACCTTAGTGATTCATAGTATAAATTAGAAATAAGACACAATTAAAAGAATAAACATTACAGTCACAAAGAAGTACTTTTGGAGGGAACACCTGTTGTAGCTCCAGTTATGTCCCAGTTGTGTTCATGAATGAGAAGTCACTAGTTGTGACTTACAACCTGATTAGATTAGATTCCCTACAATATGGAAACAGGCCCAACAAGTCCACACCGACTCTCCGAAAAGTAATCCACCCAGACCCACTAGTTGTGACTTACAACCTGATTAGATTAGATTCCCGGAGGAGAAAGTGAGGTCTGCAGATGCTGGAGATCAAAGTTGAAACTTTATTGCTGGAACAGCACAGCAGGTCAGGCAGCATCCAGGGAACAGGAGATTCGACGTTTCGGGCACAGGCCCTGAATTCATTCCTGAAGAAGGGCCTGTGCCCGAAACGTCGAATCTCCTGTTCCCCGGATGCTGCCTGACCTGCTGTGCTGTTCCAGCAATAAAGTTTCAACCTAGATTAGATTCTTACAATATGGAAACAGGCCCAACAAGTCCACACCAACTCTCGAAGAGTAATCCACCCAGACCCCTTTCTTCCCCCCCCCGCCATATTTACCCCTGACTAATGCACCTAACACTTTGGGCAATTTAGCATGGCTAATTCACCGGAGCATCCAGAGGAAACCCACACAGACTCGGGGAGAATGCAAACTCCACACAGACGGCCACCCGAGGCTGGAATTGAGCACGGGTCCCTGGCGCTGTGAGGCAGCAGTGCGAACCACTGAGCCAGCGTGCCACCCATGATCTTGTCGTCTAAATTGTGAATGGCTGCAGACCCCTCCTGTTGCATGGAGTCACAGATAAAATTAGCACCACAGGCAAACAAAAGCATTTGTGCTCTGTAGACAGATTTGTCAGTTTATTACTTAGAAGAGCCCAGTGGTCTACAAGTTCAAGCTTTCAGGTCTGACCACAGGACCAGGTATAACTTGTGGCTGGCCCCTTTGGAACCCGTGCTTTTAATGTCTTGGCTAACTTTCCTGTCCAAGTACCATTTTAATTGGCAGTGTAAGTGTGAGTCACCATGAAGTTCAGTGCATTTGTCTGGGTTGTCTACTCTGAACGTTGCCCTTCTCTCCCAACTCTTATCAGTTAAGCCAAATCAGTCAAACAATGTAAAACATGTCTGTGAGAGCAGTCGTCATGAACTACATCAATAATTAATTTTCACTATGTGCAATGGCTTCACACATTTATAAAACATATATTTATGGCAATCATTAAGGGATAAAGAAAATTGACTTTCAAGGCTATTGTCCCAAAGTAGTCCCATCGCAAATCTCTTTCCATTTGACTTAAAACATACCAGACAGTCAATGCCCTGTCAGAAATAACAACTCATAGGAAGGAATGGGTCTCCCTTCCTGAAGTGTGCTTTAAATAGAAGCTTCATTCCTTTGTCTCGTTTTCTTTTTATGTCTCTTTGGGCTACCACTTCTCATGCAGTCTGGAGATCTTCAAAGGTAGCAGGTTGTTTCTGACACCCACTTCTGGCTCTCCTGCAGGCTACTGTAGAAGGGAAAGGCAAATGTTTAGATGCTTAAACTCAAACGTTTTGCTGTCTAATAAAAGCAGTATGAGGAGTCACAGTAACAAGCGATTGTGCTCATCTCACTTGGCAGTGTTTATTGGGGTTGTCACAGTCTTTTCATGAAAATGATTTCCCTCCAACATTACCCTTCCTCCCACAATAAAAATTAAAACAAAACAGATTCCTTTCAGCTGCCTTGCTACTGAAGATGATGTTGGCTTTGTTCCCAGTGTAATTCATAGTCTGTAAAATATTCAAATTACCCCTGGTTCTAACTTTAGATACAAATTGCAATAAGTGATGATACAGTGGGCAGTGTGCAATCAATCATTCTTCATTAAATGTGAGTGAATACAGGTATATCATATTTAGCCAGCAGCACCTACATTCTGCATGCTTATTACCATCTCAATACATTAGCAAATTTTCAAGTCCATATGTTGTAATTTTGCTGGTAGAGGTTTTCAGCAAACATTGTAAAGTGATTTTTTTTAATGTAAAAAGTACAATTTCTATCCTGGACATCCTGGGATTTAGCTTCCAGGATCATGTTAAGTATTGTTGTTTCAGTGCCTCATGTGATGGCTGACGACTCAGTCATTGGCTGAAATAATTTCCTTTAATGGGTACCTGTTGGTGATTAGCACCAAGATAAACATTTTGTTTCACTAGAAAGTAACAATAGTTTTACCTACTTTTCTTCCCAGTACAACTGAGGTTTTTATCAGAATGGTATCACTTCTCTTTGAGGCAATACAAAATAGCTACTTGAACCACTTGAGCAATAGCTGGCGAATTTACTGCAGTAAACACTCAGTGAGCAACCTCCCGTATGACACTCCTGAGGATGCTGCACATAATCTGCAAGAGTACAGCATGAGGCAGTTTTTTTACATTATTTTTGACATGCTTTCACACTCAGTAATAAGAATAACAATCACATACAGCTGCCAAGTTAACACTGCCAACATTCTCCTCCCCTAACTTGAAATATATTTTAGTTAAAATAAATCTTAACATCACTGCTCAAAGATGCATCCAGCACATCCCCCTTGGTGGTTCTGAAGCTGGAATGGAGATAGCCTTCGTTTTAGTTAGAGCCACCCAGTACTCCCTTTAAAGTAACATTAAAACAAACTGATAATAAGCTGTATTTGGTTACTTCAGTGAGATGTGATAAAGTTGCAAAATGACGCATAGTCTTATCTATTTAGCTTCAGAAATCACGTCAACCCACTGAGATTGACTACGTTCTTCTGTGCTAAAGGAATAATATCTTCTAATGTAAACCGCTTTCCTGAGGAACAAGGGAGTGGGAGAAAGGAGTCGTGTAAGAATTTCCCCACGGTTATGATGCTTGTTAATGGCACGGTGATGCAGACTGCAGCTATAATTGTATCGTTGAGGGGGTGATTTTGGCTGGGCTTCTGATTTGTGTGAAAGTAGGACTTCCAGTAAACTACATTGGTCAACTTGGAAACATCCCAGTCTTTTTAAAAAAGAACTGTCAGATCCTTTAGCATGGAGTCTTTATTTCCTCAGAACAAGTTGACCTGAACACTATATCTGTCCCTGTCCACTTGAACCGTGTAACTTCATTTTGTGCCTCTCAATAGCTGGCACTAAATGTTTTTTCTTCATTGCATACTCAACTAACTTTCCTTCAAAACCATTTCAGTCACTGACCCTCTCCTCATCCCATCCCATTCTCTCAAAACTACCACTTTAGCTCTTCAATCCTTGGAAAATTACTGCCATTTCACCTTTCCTCTCCTCTTGAGCCTTTGAACATACTACTGCCTATCGCTCCCACATCACCCTGTTTAAATGCATCCAGTTAAGATCCTGCTCTTTCCCTATCATCTAACCAGTCATAACCACTTCCAAATTACATTCTAACTGTTGCCCCAGTGCACTTTTCCCTCTTTGATTTTCTTCATATCTTCCTCAGTTGATACCTGCCCTCTGTTTCCCTAGCTCACTTGGCTTTTGCTTCTTTAATTCGGGGATGGGCAATAAACATTGGCCTTGCCCATCATGCCAACATCACAGGAACACTGCTTCCTTTAAAAAGTCACCTGTTGAGAGTGTAGTGCTGGGAAAGCACAGCAGGTCAGGCAGCATCCGAGGAGCAGGACAATCAACGATTCAGGCATAAATCCTTCATCAGAATTATGCCCGAAACATTGATTCTCCTGCTCCTCGGATGCTAGCTGACCTGCTGTGCTTTTCCAGCACCACACTCTTGATTCTGATCTCCAGCATCTGCAGTCCTCACTTTCTCATTTTAAAAAGTCACCTGTTTGATCACAGCTACGGAATCTCTTGCCAGTATCCCACTGTAACCTCAGGAGTCCCTACCTAACAATTCTTGCTACCTTCCTTGTTCATCAACATGCCTGTTGGCAATTTCCTGTAGACTTCCACATCTCCAGTTGACTTGTCCACCAGCACCTCTGTTTGCCCTTTCGCATCTGGAAATTTGAGTGCTATTTTCTTTTCATATTTAGAGCAGAGTGTGTTTGCATTGAAGGCCATAATGCAAAGATTATCTAGGTTGGCACCTGGGGTTGGAAGAAAATTAAAAATTAAGAACTGCAGATGCTGGAGATCAAAAACAGAAATTGCTGGAGAAACTCAGCAAGTCTGGCAGCATTTGTGGCAAGAAAACAGTCAGTATTTGAGTTAAGTGACCCTCCTCCAGAAGGTTCTGAAGATCCATTCCAATAAATTACATTCACTAAAAACCTGTTAAGCCATTGACAGAAGACCACTGAGTTCTTGCAATTTCTTGGAGAGCAGTCCAATTGCTGAGAGGCAGAAACCCAGCATCAGACAGAGAAGCATCAAAAGGCAAGTAGACTGTATCTTAACATTATGTGGGGAATCAACTTTCTGTCTGTAGAGAGATTGTCCACTTCCCTCTTCACCATGGTGATGTCACCTATTTTTCAAATTTAAAACAAAGACAATCAGTGACAGGGCATCTTCATGTGAAAGATTGCTGGAAGTGATAGGGAAGTAGTACAAATTGGGTGAGTTGACCTTGGTGAAATACTCATTCCCTCCTCACCACTTCACCATTTATGTTCTGATAAAGATCCAGTTGAGACCACCTTGCCTGCAAGCAGTTAAGTCCATGAGTGGTCAGTTAGTGATCACTGAAGGACCTTAATTCACCGCCACCTTCATTACCTGCAAGCCAACAAAGAAGTTTCTGGAAAAGAAAGTGTGACCTGCCTGCCAGGTTGGGAGGGATCTGTATTTGCCCAGTTTGGGCACATTGGAGACATGGATAATGAGGGTGGCCTCTGAAAACCTTCCCTTACCAAACCCACCCCGAAATGACGAAGATGATGAATTTAAGATTTCAATAACTGGATCCCTTCGGATTAAGCATCAACTAAAATGAGCATTTCGGTTGGCACACCACATCTGGTGACCCAGGGGACCAGTGTTGAGGTTTGTGATAGACTGTAAAATATGCCTAAACTCAGGCTTTCTTCGAAATGATTGCTGTGTGATTGGTTGACTTATCTTGGAGTTAGGGGTGGCAAATATATGACACTTGGTTGCAAAAATGCAAAATCACACCTTTTGCTGCATATCAAGCTGGAATGCAATTGGCCCTTTAGATTCAAGAGCCCATCCACTGCACCTAATTAGGCAGTGAACTTGCCTCCATGTCAATTAAGATGGCTCTCCAGTCAAAATCCAAGTCAGTGACTACTCTTTCTGGGGTGAGTGGGGTGGTTTCAGGAGCTTGGAAGCAGTTCATGCTCTTGTTTTTAAAAACTGGCTTACACTTCTCTCCTTTTTGGCCCATTAACCCATGCCCAGCTCTGTCTTGGGCTCAACCGTTGAGTGTGCTGTTTGTGACCTCTTTTTGCTTGAGTCAAGTGTCCATCCCTGTATGCTGTCCACTGTAAAGACCAGCTCTGTAACATCCCCCTCTATCACTGTTCCGCTCCACTCCTCAACCATCCTCATTCCAGTCTCCACTATTCCTATAATCATCTGGCTGGTCTCCTGTTTTCCACTTTCAATAAAGATCAGTCAGTGCAAAGGTACCCCTTTATGTCATATGCTACTTTCTCCACTGAGTCTCTGCAATTTTTGTAATCTCATTCTATTCTTTAAAATCTTATTAATGACTTGGAAGAGGGAGTCGAAGGGTGGGTCAGTAAATTTGCAGACGATACCAAGATTGGTGGAGTTGTGGAGCTGTTGTCGGCTGCAAAGGGACTTAGATATGATGCAGAGCTGGGCTGAGGAGTGGCAGATGGAGTTCAACCCTGTCAAGTGTGAGGTGGTCCATTTTGGAAGGACAAATAAGAATGCGGAATACAGGGTTAACGGTAGGGTTCTTAGTAAGTGGAGGAGCAGAGGGATCTTAGGGTCTATGTTCATAGATCTTTGAAAGTTGCCACTCAGGTGGATAGAGCTTGTAAAAAGGCCTATGGTGTATTAGCGTTCATTAGCAGAGGAATTGGATTCAAGAGTCGTGAAGTGATGTTGCAGTTGTACAGGACCTTGGTTAGGCCACATTTGGAGTACTGTGTGCAGTTCTGGTCACCTCACTTTAGGAAAGATGTGGAAGCTTTGGAGAGGGTGCAGAGAAGATTTACCAGGATGTTGCCTGGAATGGAGAATAGGTAGTACGAGGATAGGTTGAGAGTGCTAGGCCTTTTCTCATTGGAACGGCGAAGCATGAAGTGGTAGAGTCAGAATCATTGGTGACCTTTAAGCGGCAATTGGATAGGTACATGGAAGGGTGCTTAAGCTAGGACAAATGTTCGGCACAACATCATGGGCCGAAGGGCCTATTCTGCGCTGTATTGTTCTATGTTCTACGTTCATGTTGTTCCCTTTCCCCTCTCTCTAAGATTCTCCTGTTTGTGCATCACCTGAAAGCTCTTGATTATTCTGAATCAAGTTTTAATTATTTTTAATTGGCCTGTTCAGATGTGTAAAGCTACACCTCATGGCAAATGGCATCTGCCCCCTGGTCTGGAGGGGAGGAAACTATACTGTGCCACTAGAGTCCCCATCACTTGAGTTTTCTGCATGCTGCATTCACCTTGTTATTTGAAAGGTTTGCTTTCAGCCTCCCAGGGTCATACCCTGAAATTGCCTTCCTAAAATCCTTCAATCCTCCATTTCCCACTTCTTGCCTAAACTATTGCTTACCTTCCTAATATTTCACCTGTGGTTGACAGCCTTTTTTATTTTGTCCCCAACCGTCTGAAGAACCTTTGCAAGAACATGTCCAACATTCACTGCAGAAAAACATGTCCAAATGTTGGAGCTGGAGCTCATTAAAGGCTCGGTATTTGAGATTCAACATTATGGAACAGGGTGTGTTTTGAAGAGTTTACAGAAGTTTACATCATATGTTACTCAGAGTAGTAGGGGCGTGGAACACACCGCCTGCAACAGTGCTAGATTCGCCAACTTTAAGGGCACTTAAATGGCCATTGGATAGACACATGGACGAAAATGGAATAGTGTAGGTTAGCTGGGCTTCAGATTGGTTTCACAGGTTGGTGCAACATCCAGGGCCAAAGGGCCTGTGCTGCTTTGTATTGTTCTACGTCGTATGTAGTAGGGTGGTTATAAAAGAGTTTAGCACACTTGGCGTCATTGCTCAAACCTTTTGAATATAGGAGTTGGGAAGTCGTGTTAAGGTTGTACAGGATGTTGATGAGGCCTCTTTTGGAAAACAATGTCCAGTTCTGGTCGCCCAGTTATAGGAAGGATATCATTAAGCTGGAGAAGATTCAGATGAGATTTACCAGGATGTTGCTGGGAATGGAAGGCTTGAGTTGCAAAGAAAGGCTGGATAGGCTGGGACTTTTTTCACTGGAGCTTAGGAGGTTCAGAGGTGACCTTACAGAAGTTTATAAAATCATGAGGGATATAGATAGGGTTAATGATAGTTGTCCCTTCCCTAGGCACAGTGGCATAGTGGTTAGCACTGCTGCCTCACAGCGCCAGAGACCCGGGTTCAATTCCCGCCTCAGGCGACTGACTGTGTGGAGTTTGCACGTTCTCCCCGTGTCTGCGTGGGTTTCCTCCGGGTGCTCCGGTTTCCTCCCACAGTCCAAAGATGCGCAGGTTAGGTGAATTGGCCATGCTAAAGTTGCCCATAGTGTTAGGTAAGGGGTAAATGTAGGGGTATGGGTGGGTTGCGCTTCGGCGGGGCGGTGTGGACGTGTTGGGCCGAAGGGCCTGTTTCCACACTGTAAGTAAGTAATCTAATCTAGGGTGGGGGATTTCAAGACTAACGAGCACACTTTTAAGGTGAGAGGAGAGAGATTTTAAAAAGACATGAGGGGCGAATCTTTTACGCAAAGAGTGATTTGCATGTGGGATGAACTTCCTGAGGAAGTGATGGATGTAGGTACAATTACAATGTTTAAAAGACATTTGGATAAGTCCATGAATTGATAAGAGTTGGAACGATTTGGGCCAGGAGCAGGCAGGTGGGATTAGTTTAGTTTGTGATTACGTTCAGCATGGACTGTTGGACCGAAGGGACTGTTTCCATTCTGTTTGATTCTGTTAAAACGTCCACCTGAAGTTTTTGTGCTTCAGTTCCTCATAAATAACGTTGATGTGAGTGTCAATGTGTGGATTTCAATTCAAAGCTTTAGGTCATCCCAAATGGGAGCAGAAATATTGTTACAGCAGGTATTTAACCCTAGCAGTCTGCTCTGATGTTGCACTTAGAGTTGATGCCAAAAGCAGAGACTTTGTTCTTTTGGATGCTGTGTAAGCTGGTTATCCAAGACTGTTTTTTAATGCTACAGCAGAAAATCTAATCAACCCTTGATATCTACACAATAGTCAGAATTTTGCAACAATCTGCTTGGTTTGGGAAGTAATGTTTGTACAGTAGCTTTTTGTGGGATTATAACAGAAAATTAGTAAAGTGAGCAATTATAGATTAACTTTTTAAAAAAATTCACAGCAAGTGGGGGGAAAAAAGTGAGACTTTACTGTACGCAGCTTCTTCTGTCTATTTGATCCACAGGCCAGTGCTGGGAGGTCTTCTCTCCTCTTCCTACAGACAGCATCAAGAGTCACTGGCAGCAGAGCGAGAGAAACGACGTCAGGAGAGGGAAGAGAGACTACAACGGATAGAGCGTGAAGAAAGGAACAGATTCAAGTAAGATGGGATATGGTGGGCAGGCAGAGGAGTTTGGAATCATTGAACACAGCTTTGTCTCTTTTGCATGATAATGCTACATAATTTTCAAAGCGCGTGTCGATTTGCAGGAAAGTGGCATTTGCACACTACACTTCTGTTTTAGAAATCCCAACTATAGCTGAGACTCTTGGCTGTCTTCCAGGTGGTGAGTTGCCAGTCTTAGCTAGGGTTTGAACAAAGATAAAGTGACTAGCTTATGGGAGGAAGGAACAATTGGCTTGGGCTCTATGTTAAGAATGTACTAAGCATAGACAAACACTACGCAAAGTGCAAATCTTGCAGACTCTAAGCTCTATAAAAGGCAACAAATGAACACAAGGAAAGTATTAAGAGCTGCAAAAATATGATAAAAACTTGAAAGGGATATCAAATCCAGCCGTAAAATCTTTAAACATATTAAGAGGAGGAGGATGGCTAAGGGAAATGTGGGTCCAGTAAGAAAAGCCTGGGTGATAACGTAGTCAACAATAACAGACTTGTTAAATGTACTCATGTACATCTTCACAGAGGAAGAGGATTAAAATATCAACAGCACTAGAGAGATAAAATGAGGGGAAGAATGCATTAGATTTACTAAAAGTTTTTAAAAATATTCACGAAAACTGCAATAAGACAGAAGATAGACCAATCCCCAGACCTTATGGTTTCAACCGCAGGATAATAAAAGAAGGAGGTGAGAAACTTGCAGCTGCATTGGTAATAATCTTGCAAAGTGCTCGACACAGGAATTGTGGTGTTGGACTGGAAAAAATTACAATCTGCCTTCCATCACTGGGGGCAGAAAGACCAGACGTAGGATTTTCTTGTAAACCAGAAGGGATGGGATTTGAGGCCAGGGAGTATACTGGTGTCTACCACTGTCCTGCCATCAATCCAGTTTTGGGAAGACCAGATTGATATGGAATGGCTAACTACCTGCAAGGGATGAGAGCCTGGACATGGCCAATCAGGATGTCCATTGCACCCCCATTCTGCCTGCATCGCCAAAGCTGCACCCACTGCCTGCTTTATGAATAGGTTTCTCCTCCACATCCATGTATTGGCAAGTGTAGCCTTTTTTTAATGTGAAATGTTTTGAGGTACTACGAGACAGCAGTCCGCAACACCTTCAGCACTGAAGGCTCTCAAGTTGACTTTTCCAGCACAGTCTGCCTTCCTTAATTAACTGGGGAGCATGGTCTCTGGTCAAACCAGCGCAAAGATAACACTGATACCTGGAAGTGAACACACTGGTTTTACAGCTCCTCCACCATGTGGTATATGAGGCAGTCCGAGCAGTATGTCTCATTTGCCAGTTTTACTGGCTTTTGTTTCAGTGACCCATCCAAAATCGATGCCAGAGGACTACTGACCGTAAGCACAACATCTGAACCCGACTCCAGGGTCCCAATCCAAACAGAAATTGCCGCCCAAAGTTACTTGAAACCTTGAGCATTGATAGCTTATCTAATTTAGGTATTTTAAAATGATTCCATAGGACAGATAGAGTATTATTTCTGCAGGGAAACATCATAAACTGGGAGGGTATGAATTTTTTGATAGTTGGAACGTAGCACACCATAACCACCACCCCCATCACTGTTCCACTCCAACCCAAGCCTGATTTCATGCTGATAACAAGCAACAAAGAGATTTCCTTACAATAAAGCTTAAAACTTTCACAACTTCCTGATAAATTTAAAAGAAACATTGTGCTGTTGAATCCAAACATAGTTTGCAGGGTGCACAAACATTATTAGTCTTGAGCAGCCACCGGGTTACAATTTGAATCCGAGCAGAAACTGGACTGCAGCCCAAAAAAAAACCATCCGCAAAACTGCCAGAGGCTTAGCAATCCAAAATTAATCCTATATTTTGAACAGGCAAGTAAGGAAGTTGCCCAAAGTGTGTGGGGTCTTTGATGTAGATGTGGAATCCTGATGATATCATTGGAAGGGACTCTAATGTTAACTAACGACCTGCACTGTTGAAACCACGAAGCAGCCAGGTGAAGATGGCAGACAGCTGGTGCTTGAAGTGTCCTTAACACTTCTACTGATATTTTTCCAGTGTGGAGAGGTAATCCAAGCCCCAAGAACTGCTCCCCATCTGCAGCTTTGCCCTCATGAATGTGAGGCCCCTACAAAATGCTCTCTACAAAACCAACAACTGGTTCAAGGAGCAACCTACAGGCCATTTAATTTTTTCTGCTATTCCAGGTCACAAGCCTGCCCTCTGTCTTTGAATAAGGCCTGGGAGTTAAAACAACCAAGACCTTATTGTTGAATTGGTCTGTTTTCCATTTGCTGTGAATCCACCCTATCTTGGTCAAAATCAGGGCCAAAATTCCACTTACGACTAACATGAATTCCTTCAAAGTGATAATCAAAGCTTTGCAAAAGTGTTGCATTGGGTAAATAGTCTGAGAGCTGCCTCGCTCTCCCTGTTGTTTGATTTGCCAGTTAGCTCCAGCTGTTTGACCTGTGATGTTTGTCATAAAAGTCACTTCCATATCTCTCCAGAATATCTCCCACTTGTGCTCCTGCATCCTTCTGAGGCTGATAAAATAACCTGTTTCATCCAGCAGTTGAATTGACATCTCTGTGCTTGACAATCCTCCACAGACATCAATTAATTCAGAATCCAACAGCCTTTAATTATCCCATGTCCCACCTCTCTGTTATTGCTAAGCTCAGTTATCACCCTGGACTTAATTAAATTAGTCACTATTCTGGTTCTCAAATCGCTATATTGTTTTGCTGTAGCCTATTAAGTGTCTTGCTCCAGCCTCTCATTTCTCCACAAATATCTGTTTCCTGAAATACTGCTCATTCCAGTTTCATTGGATGAATCAATGGCTTAGATTTGCCATTATGCCCTGACCTTCAGCATCCTTCAGTTAAATTGTGTTGCTTTGCTGGTTTCATTTGCTGTCAACAACATGGCCCATACTATCTTCAATCTGCCTTATTAATTGATATGACCTAGTTTATTTTACTTACAGAGCATTGCACAAATGTAAGTCTGGTACCTGACGAAGGGATTAATTTGCTGTGGAATTAATTTGCTGTGTTTGAGGATAATAGTGCTTCTGCTGCACGCTCCCGACAGCCCATCATCTTTTGTATAGAAATCCTGCCTGTTTTGCTGCAAAGAATTCTTCACATCACTTTTAATCCTGAACGTTTTCTCGGTAGAATTCTGACTTTGAACAAGTAGCTGGAAATAAATATCTGCTAAGTTCTCTCTCTTCACATGCCCCCTGCGCTCTCTTCTCCTCCTCACCCCCCCCCCTCTTCAC
>NC_057738.1:28683906-28720072 GCF_004010195.1 Chiloscyllium plagiosum
TTCATCTGGACAAGCACATACTCTCACTCTCCCCATTACATACACTGATGCACACTCTCCCTATCCGTTCCACACACACATTCTCACTCTCCGTCTCTCAAATGCACATATGCGCACTCCACTCCGTCACACGCACGCATGCACACACAGCCTCTCCCTCTAAGTCCTGTACTCACACACACATACACACCCTCTCACTCTCTCTCACATACACACAGTGTCTCTCTCTCTCTCTCTCCACCCCACTCTCTCTCTCTCTCTCTCCACCCCACTCTCTCTCTCCACCCCTCTTCCCTCTCTGCTTTAACTTATCTGTCACTTAATTTATTTGCGTTTCTGTCTCTGTTCTGTCCTTTTAGTCGAGGATATATAGAAAAACGCGAAGAACAAAGACTGGCAAGAGAAGAAAGGTTGGCCTGTTCTAGTAGAAGTGCACGCAAACTATTTATTATGGTTTGGTGAAACTAATCAACTTTATCGGCAGTTAACATTTTTTCCATAATCTTTGTGGTTGTTTTTGATTAACATCCTAGTGTCATTCCAAAA
Organism: Chiloscyllium plagiosum; assembly: GCF_004010195.1. Classification (NCBI taxonomy): domain Eukaryota; kingdom Metazoa; phylum Chordata; class Chondrichthyes; order Orectolobiformes; family Hemiscylliidae; genus Chiloscyllium; species Chiloscyllium plagiosum. Next base: position 28,684,453 of record NC_057738.1, read on the forward strand.
CTGTTTACTCTGGATGCCTTCACATTGACTGGATTAAGGAATACCTCTGAAATTCGATAACTTGTAGCTTCTTTTGATATTCAAATAATGACTAAGGCAAATCACTTTTGTCTCTCCTGATTGCATCAAACGTTGAATTGTATTAAGCTAACTGTCCCAAAAATTGCTGTGATAAGTGATAACAAAATCTCCCTCGTATTTTTGCCAAAGGTGTACTGGGGATTTTGGTCCATTTCTAAGGAAATTCCAAGCCGGTGTAATTTTGTAACATGGTTGTGCTTTAGGCTGCCACAAAGAGTGAACGTTTCTGACTTCGGAACTGCTGAGGACTAACCCTCGCACTGCTCTCACCGTTGTACTAACTAAACCTATCATTTATCCCATTCATCTTTATTAATGATGATCTATCACACAGTGACACTTTGACTGATGCGTGCATGCAGGTATTGTGATCAATAGATAATAATTGCTTTGAAACTTCTAGCTGGAACAGTGAGACAAGATTCCACCTTCTAATTTTTATTTTAAAATGACAAAAAGCTATTTTTATTTCATAGGCGACTTTTAATGACAGAAAATAACAGCCTTATTGTGTATTTAGTGCACACACTGTGGAATGAGTTTTTTTTTCACAAGCAATCCCCAACAGGATTGGAGGGTTTGAGTTATGAGGGGAGGCTGGATAGGCTGGGGCTTTTTTCACTGGAACATAAGAAAGTTGATGGGTGACCTTATAGCACTTTATAAAATTGAGGGGTATAGATAAGCTGAATGGCAGATTTATTTTCCCTTGGTTGGAGAATTCAAGACTAGGAAGCATATTTTTAAGGTGGGATGAGAAAGATTTTAAAAAGACGAGGCAATTTTTTTTGACACAGGTTTGTGTGTGGGATGAACTTTCTGAGGAAGTAGTGGATGTGGGTGCGGTTACAATGTTTAAAAGATATTTGGATAAATGCATATTTTCCAAACTCAGGCAGGTGGGGCTCGTTTAGTTTGGGATTATGGTCAGCATGAACTGGTTGGATCGAAGGGTTGGATCAGTGCTGTCTGATTGCTCCCAGCTTTTGATGTCTTATTTTCCTGTTTCATTCACCAACTTAGAAGAACCATGTTGTGCCTTCCTCACTTATTGGAGAATTTCTTGGATCAGCCACTGTACATAAAGTCAGAGAGATTTGTTGATTTTTTTTTTCAGGAAGCCTGTAACCTAATCTGTAAAATGGTATCCAGTGCCCTCTTTTCCCCATGGCTACCTGAAACACATTAACCTTGCATACAGGTAGAATGGCTAACTAGCTACATGACAGTCTAACTCTCTCTCGTCTTAGAAGTAAATGGACCAACTGCAGCACACTGTTTACAAGCCAATATCTTTGACGCCTTTGTGAGACTTTGGGAGATTCAGAGATCTACTCATTCCAACACAAAGACTACTGGCGTTGTCTCCAAATACAAGTATTGTGTACCACCTTCTCAGGAAAGACCATCTAAGCCCTCCTTTGATTTCTAACAATCAAACCAGCCAAATGTGTATTCAGACACTCTGCAAGAGCTAGTCACATTACCACCTTTATTTATCCTAAATTTAAAGCTATAAAATGCAAAGAATTATAATTTTAAAAACCTTCTAATTGCAACATGGTACTGACAGAAAATATATAGGGTTAACCTCCAGATTACAACCAGCTTTAAGCAATGAAAGTCAGAAATTAGATCACCAATCTCTGCCACCAGTCAACTACACTCTTGAATTCTAGTTGCAGTTGTGGCAATGACCACTGAGTATTTGCCATTAACTTAAACATTAATTATTATATCAGACTATAATATGCCTGAACTGAAGGTTACTGATCTGGGGCCCTTTTCCAGAATGATAAACTGGTTTTAGAACAGGAGAAGTCCACCACATCTGTCAGCTCTCTGCAAGAACATCTTGACATTAATATTTGAATCGAAGGCCTATCAATCAGCAAGCAGTTTGGAACTCTTGAACTTATTGAGCAAGCTTTGACTGTTCTCCCACCTGCCCCATTCTCTCACGTTAAACATCCCCCCGCTCTGACCGTTGAGAAACTATAACTTACTGTTTCAAACATTTGACACTCCTGCAATATACTGTGTAATTTCTTCTGCTAATTTGAAATGTTGTTTAATGAACAAAGCGATGGGCAGATGTTCCACTCATACTGTGTGATTGTTCCCTCCCCTTTCCATTATTAAGAATGCACCCATCTGACCCATCTTCATCTTGCTTTGTAAATTGACATGCACTGACCTGCTTTGGAATTTATCGGGTGCCATTCTCCGTTACTCACTATTATCAAAGCCAGGTACATGGTTGTCTTTGAATCCTGCCTGCTTATAAATTCACTGAACCCAAACCAGGATTCAGTGTCAGGTACTGCCAGTTACAGACTCCAGCTGTCTCTGCTCATCCCTGGGGCCAGTTCTCTATTGCCCAGGTATCACCTTGCTTTTTGCAAAGGAAATTTCTTATGTTTTGGATAGCCATTGTATACATAGATACCAATGGCATGTCTTTTAAAAACAGTATGTCTTCTGTTGTTCTTGCAAATTTTAGTGGCATTCAATATCAACAAGTGATGTTTCACCTTCCAGACTATCTAGACTTAAGGATTTGACAGCTGTCAAAGTGGTGAAGTCTTTTTTTACCCCATCCATCTGGGCTGAATTTGAACTTTGGCCACAGGGAGAATTGCTACCAATGTGATCCTGGATTTGTGGCCTGTTTTGTTTTTTGTTGGAGTGTTTTTCAGTGCTGTTGATTATAATCAACCTATTTTACAGAAACGCCTTTAATTTTAGTGCAAATGCTTATCGGAAAAAGAATTGAGTAAAAATAAATCGAAAGATGTCTGGCTTGGGAGTGCCGGGACTTATACTTGATGCCAATGTTTTAAAAGTCTGAAGAGTATGATTGGTAGCACACAGCAATAAACAGTTCAGAAGCACTGTCCAAGTAAATGCAAAACAGATGTATTTTTCTATTCCTAAGCAGCTTTTGATGACTAGACCCAACATGACGTAAAGTTCCACATTGTTGGAATGGATGCAGGTTCAGGGAGGCGAGGCAACGTTTAGAAGGTGGTGAAAGCTTCTGTGTCACTTTGCATCAAGGATCTTTAAAGGACTGGAAGAGACCCCACTGACTTTTTAAACAAAAACTCCCCATTGATGTGCTTAAGCTTTCTTGCAGTCTGTCTGCAGGTAACACCCGAGCTGCAGCTATTTAATCTTTCCTTCGATTTTCTCTCAGTGTGGTTTAGTCGTTTATTTTGGCAGCATTTCTGGCTTGGGATGTGAGAGTGAGAGAGAGAGAGTCTGCAGTGTAATGCACGCAATGCACTACTAGCTGAAGCTTACATGGGCTTCTTTTCCAGATATAAATACCTGGAAAAACTAGCGGCGGAGGAATATGAGAAGGAAGCCAGGAATCGAGTGCCACGGGCACGGAGCGACCTATCCCTCAGCCTGAGTTCACCTGCAGCTCCATCCTCCCCGGTCACGACTTGTAGGACTCCCTCACCTGCAAAGCCTCAAGAGGAGCCTGAGCCTCCATCTGCACTGTGCGAATCACTGCAGCCTACAGAACGTGAGTACCCAGAGAGCACTTGCTTTCTGCCTGTGTGTGCAAATGGGTTTTCAGCAGTCCAGAAATCAGCCAGGCAGAGGGGATGATCTATTTGAGACCTGAGAGCCCTGTGGATCATTGCAACAGGCAGAGACAGTGCAAAGGCTGTAAGTGTACTGATTCTTCAGTGTGTCTGGGACGGTATTCTCGAGCAGAATGTGTTTGCAGTGATTTAGGAATCATTAACAATTTATTATAAATGATAAAACAGCTGCGCTAAATATGCAATTAGGAGAGCTTTGTACAGTGTGAGCATATAGTGCAAATGTGAATGCGGCAGTGTGCACATTCCACTCCATTCTAATGGGGGAGATTGGATGATCTTGTTGCTACATTTGCTCAGTAAGATATGGTATTGGATTTAGTGCTTCATTAAACTTAAAAATGCATTAACCTCTGATCAAAATACAGAGGAAAGTTGCATCCAAAATAAATGGCTGTGTTTATTGTCCTCCCTTTCATTTTCTATTGATTTGCTATTCTTTGCCAACTGAATGTGACCTTAATTATCAGAGCTTGCCACTAGGGTTTGTATGATCAAGGAAGTTACAGCCTCGCGTAACTTGTTAGCTTTATTCAGTCTCTCGGGTTTATGTACATTATTTATAATCTAGTGAGACTCTAACTGAATTACAATCGTGAACAAGAGCCTGATCTGACCTCTCGGGAAGTAGAAATCAAGTTAAAAATGAAAATATGAAAGGTGTTAGGTAGCAGGTTATCCATTAAGACTTGCTTGTTTTCTCTAGAAAGAGGTTTATCTCTCTTTTTTTTCAAAAAAAACCTTTGACCTCTGCCTTAGCTTACTCAGGCTGTCACCACTTTTATAGTCAATAGATGTGAAGCTGGAAAAGCACAGCAGGTCAGACAGCACCTGATGAGCAGGAGAGTCAACATTTCGGGCTGAAACCCTTCAACAGGGTGACTCTAACTTACGGCATCTACAATCCTTGCTGTCTCCATGTCACCACCTTTATGCCATCCAATCAACCACCGTGCCACTGTGCTTGGTGATACGGTTGATTGGATTAGCCCTGGGAAATGTGGGATTTAAAGGGACAGGGTGGGTCTCAATGCGATGCCCTTTGGTCAATGCAGACTTAATGGGCTGAGTGGATTCTTTGTGCACTGTGGAGAATATCAGTACACAATATGATTCTGTGATCAAGCACTCCCTGTTTAGCTGACAGTTACATCATCACATCTGATGACCTGATCTGTTTTGAACAGAACTTCATCTGACACTCTGACAGTTTTTTTTATCGTGGCTGAGTTTACAATGCTCCATTTACACACACGTGCATTCAGCAAAGCACAGAAACATTAAGACCAGTGATCTTTCTAATCATTCAGTCCTCATCTAACCATTAATCCTGTAGTAAAGTAGGCTGTGTGTGTGATTCATTTATTCATTTCATTTCAATTTGACAAACGCAACAACTTTTAGGTTAGTATATAAGGAGCCAAACTGAACACTGAATATTCAGAAGGGTTGTGAAAAAAGTATTTTGGAGAAGCAGAGGTATAATGTTAAAGGAAAAGATTTACACTTAACAAAGGGAAATCCCAACGTCTTTGAATACATTGATCATAAAATCATATTGAAAAGAGGAAAAAGGTTGATTAGACACCAAAAGAAGGAGCAAGCTGCATAGCTGAAAATTAATGTTTTGCGTCTGTCTTTAACTATGAGTCAGACGCTGTCCAGGCCATTGTGACTTAGGAGGAAACTCATATACTAGACGGGTTTAAAATGGATAAAGCAGAGGTGTTGAATAAACTGTACTGCTTAAAATTCATACAGCAACAGGACCAGTTAGATGCTTCCAAGGATACTTAGGAAGTGAAGATGTAAATTGCAGAGGGACTGGCAATGATCTTTCAGCCTTCCATGGATTTGAAGGTGGTGCCACAAAACTGGAGAATCGTAAATATCATGCACTTGTTCAAAAAAAATTGTAAAGGTAGGTTCAGCAATTGAGGACCAGTCAGTTTAACTTCAGTAGCTGACAAAGTTCCAGAAACAGTTATTCAGTGCATAATTGATAGATGCATTGAAAAATGGTGTTGATTTGAAAGATTCAGCATAAATTTGTTAAGGGTAAAAATTGTGTCTAACTATATTTAAGGCTGAGATAGATTCTTCATCAGTGGTTAGTGGGAAAACACAGCAAAGTGGATGTGAGGAATGATGGATCAATCATAATCCTATTGAATGGCAAAGCAGGCTCGAGGGGCTGAATGGCAGCCTCCTGTTCCCATTTCTATGGTCTTATGACTAAACTGGAGTGTTCTGAAGAGATAACATAAGGTAAAGGCATAACATAAGAGATAAAGGTAAGGCTGTTTGAAGTGCTGTGATTTCAAAATGCATTCAATACAGTGCCACATACACAGATTGTGATGCAAGTTACAGGTTACATGATAAATAGCACAGAAGCAAAATGGATGCAAAATTGGATCAGTAATTGGGAATAGAGAGTAATCAAAAGCCGAAAAAAACTGGAGATGCTGTAAAGCAGAAGAAACAACAGAACTTGCAGCATCTGTGGAGAGAAATCAGAATTAACTTTTTAGGTCAGAACAGAGAGTAATGATTACTTAGTATTTTTCAGGCTAGAGGAAGTTTTGTATTGAGGTTCCCAGGGTCAGAATTAAGGCCATTGGTTTTCCTGATGTGTAAACGATTTAGATTAGATTACTCACAGTGTGGAAACAGGCCCTTCGGCCCAACAAGTCCACACCACCCCGCCGAAGCGCAACCCACCCATACCCCTACATGTACCCCTTACCTAACACTACGGGCAATTTAGCATGGCCAATTCACCTGACCTGCACATCTTTGGACTGTGGGAGGAAACCGGAGCACCCGGAGGAAACCCACGCAGACACGGGGAGAACGTGCAAATTCCACACAGTCAGTCGCCTGAGGCGGGAAGTGAACCCAGGTCTCTGGCGCTGTGAGGCAGCAGTGCTAACCACCGTGCCGCTTGTAATGCAGAGGACAATTGCAAAGTTTGTCAACAGCACAAAACTTAGGAGAAATGTAAACGGTTAGGAGCACAGTGTGGAGTTCAAAAGGGCATTGACAATTTGCCATAGTTGGTGGATAGATAATAGATGATCAATGTGAAAAGGCATGGGAATAATACACTTTGAAACAAAGCACTGAGGGTGTAAATTAAAGGATATTCCAAATATTCTCTGCAGGAGCAGAGATACCTGGGTGTATATGTTCATAAATTAGGGATAGGTTGACATAAAGAGAGCTTAATAAGGAAACAAAAGACATGTCCAATTGATGTGTGAACGACTGGATATTAGAAGTCTGAATGCAAAGTGAACAAGTGAAGAAAAAATAAGAAAAGCCAATTCAGTGAAACATGAAACAGAATAGAGATCAATTGTTTAGACAGTAGCTTCTTCCTTTTTTTGTTTTCTTATTTTTTATTTAACTTATTCAGTTTCTCTTCACCTGTTCATTCTTTGCTTTATTCTTCTTTAGATTTAAATCTTTTGTCAAATAATCTTTCCTACCCTATCACAGACCTTGCCTTATATTTTTCCTCCTTCCTTCCTTCTGCTTGGAACGTAGGAACAGGAGTAGGCTATTCAGCTTCTTCAGCTTGTTTCGCCATTCAATAAGATCATGGCTGACCAGGGGCCTGACTCTATATGCCTGCCTTGGGCCACATCCATTGATATCATGCTTAATAAAGATTTGTCAGTCTCAGATTTAAATTTAACATATAAATTGACATTGACCACCATTTGAGGAAGAGAGTTCCAAACCTCCATTACTCTTTGTATGGAGAAGTACTTTTTACATAATTCCTGAATGGCCTGGCCCTCATTGTTAGGTCCTTGCTCTTCTATAATCTTCAAGTAGTGGAAATAGTTTATCTTTATTTACCCTGTCTGTCCTTGTTGATATCCTGAAGACCTCGATAGGCCACTCTTGACCTTCTACTTTCTAGAGAATAAAGATCTAATTTGTCCAATCAATCCTCCTAACTGAACCCCTGAAGTCCAGGTATCATCCTTGTAAACCTGTATTAAAGGCCAAAACATCCATCCTGAGGTGTGATGACCAGATCTGCACACAGTACTCTAAGTGGGGTTTGACTAGTGTTTTGTATAACAGCAGCATAATGTCTGCATCTGTGTACTCCAGCCCTTTTAGATATGGACACCAGTGTTTCGTTAGCTGTCTTGACTATATTTTCTGAAGCTGCGCATGGCAATTTAAAGAGCTATGCACCTGAACCCTCAAACCTTATTTTTCAGCCATTGTATTTAACTTGGTGCCTTCTTAAAAAAAAAAACCTTAATCTATCCTCTCTTCATTCCAAAATAGATAACACTTGCTTGAATTAAAATCTGTCTGCCACAGCTTTGCACATTTGTCCACATGCTGTTGTAGGCTTGCTCATAACCTCTTCAATTCCTATGTTTCCTCCGTTCTTTGAGCTCTCCTCTGACACTGTCTCATCTGCGTGTGTTTCTAGCAATTTCTGATGGTAGATCATGTAAATGGATATTTATGTTGTTAGTAGAAGTTTGCTGTGTACAAGTTCACTAGTTCCCTTGCCTGCAGTATAGTAGTGATTTCAATTTCAAACAACTTCAGTTTACTGTAAGGTGCTTTAGGATGCCCTGAAGTCATAGGGGACACTATATGAATGAAGTTTTTTTTCCTGCATAGAATTCCTGTTTCATTGCTGAATATAGTTTTCTTAGACCTTGGAATCAATGAGAGTCTCTGCAGTGAATTTTCAGGAGAGAGAGAGTTAAACCATGAAACACAACAGGATTATAACTTGGCTTGAAATATAGCACCAGAAGTCTGGATATGCTGGATATAGCGATTATTTGCAAGACACTTGAGCCATTCTCATTTCTGTACAGTCCATAACTTGTGAATGGAGTGCTATTTGTCTTCACAAATTAAACGCCTCGTGTGGACTGCAAATGCACAGCAGGCTGTTTCACAAGACTGATGGTGGATAATTCATTTTCATCATTGCAGGTGATGGTTTTCTTTAAAATGAGATGTCAAGAGTTTAAATATATTTTGCACAATGGCAGCATTCGCTCATAAAATGTCATAACCGAAGTGATACAATATCTGACTGCAGTGAATTGCAAGAAATGGATGACCGTATGCTCGAATTTAAGAAACTTGCTTGCTATGAACCCCTTAGGAACTTTAATAGCAGTCGAATAACAAAGATCTAACCTTGTAAGTTGCCAGTACTAAGCAAAACAAGAATGAACATTATTAGAATTTTATACATTATCTCTATTATTAGAATTAATATTAGTCAATAGCTGAGAGAAAATATTTTTACAAGAATAAAAGCTTGAAAGCTTTGTCCTGCAAGCTGAAATAATGTTTCTGTACTCAGATGTTCAATGAAATGCCAGATGATTGTGGTTATTGGGGACTTCATTCAGAATTCCAAGCTGTCAGTGGCAATGTTCTAGAAAATCTGAAAAAGAAAGCCATCGAAGTTAGGCACACAATGACCTTCTTCATCAAGGTAGAGGCAAACTATCTGCACTTGACATTTAATGGCATTGTCATTGCCAAATTCCCTGTCACCATTATCCTAGGAGGTGCCATTAACCAAATATTCAACTGGACCAGACACATGTGGCTACCAAAACAATTTGAACATTGGCTGACTCATCTCCTGACTCCCAAGGTCCCTTTGCCAGCTACAATGTCAGGGTGTGTTAGAATACTGTCTAGCTTCTTGCATGGATCCAGCTCCCACAGTACTCATGAATTCATTCCATCAAGGACAGGGCAATTTGCTTGATTGATCCTCCCTCCATCACTTCATTCAGTGGCTGCAATTTGAAGGTTGTATTGCAGTAACACTTATAAGATTATTCAGCAGCATCTTCTAAGTCTCTAACTTCTACCACTGAGAAGGATAACAGAAGCAGATGAATCAATGCCAATCCATCCTACTTGCAATTATATATTTTTTGTCATTGTTAAGTTGAAACACCCTATCTAATACAACTGTGAGAATACTTGCATCAAGCTCTAGCTTTGTAAATAGAAGGCTCACCACCACCTTATCTAGGACACCAAGAGATGTTAGAGTCCGATAGCAAGGATTTCACAGCAGATCACTTAGAAAACAGTGGTAGAATCGAGCATAGTCAACATAGATTTACAAAACGAAAATCATGCTTGACAAATCTACTGGAGTTCTTGAGTTGATTGAGGAAGCAAACGATATGGTTTATTTGGACTTACGACAAAGAGATTCAATATGTAAAATTAAAGTGCATGGGATTAGGGATAGTGTGTGGAGATGGATAGAAAACTGGTTAACAGATAGGAAACATTAGGAATAAATGGGTCTTTTTCTGAATGGCTGGCAGTAACTAGTGGGTTGCCATAGGGAACATTACTCACAATCTATGTTAATGATTTAGATGAGGGAACTGTCCAAACGTTGCAGATCAGACAAAGCTAGGTGGAGAGGTGAGCTGTGAGGAGGATGCGGAGATGCTGCAGCCTGATTTGGACAGGCTGACTCAGTAGGCAAATGTATGGCAAATGCAGTAATAATGTGGGTAAATGTGAGGTTATCCACTTTGGAAGCAGAAGTAGCAAGGTGGATTATTCTTTGGCTATAAATTTAGAGGGGAGAATGTTCATTATGACCTGGGTATCATTGTGCACCAGTGCCCATGTGCAACAGGTGATAAAGAAGGCAAATTGTATGTTGAAGTGTGAGAATTCAAGTACATCAACAAGGTTATCTCGCCACAATTATACAGGGCACTGGTGAGGCCACACTTGGAATATTGTGATGCAGTTTTGGTCTCCTAATCTGAGGAAGTTGCTCTTACTGTAGAGAGAGTGCAGCGAAGGTTACCAAGCTGATTACTACATTGGAGGAACTGATGTATGAAGAGTAATAAGTCATCAGGATCACTGAAGTTTAGAAAAATTAAGGGGATCTCATAGAAATGCATAAATGTCTCCCAGAACTGGACAGGTTAGATGCAGGAAGGATGTTCCCGATGGTGGGGAATCCAGAACCAGAGGTCATTGTTTAAGAACCAAGAGTGAAACTGTGTAGGACTGAGATGATGACGGGAAATCTCTTTGGCTAGAGAGTGATGGAACTCAATACCACAGAAAATGTTTGAGGCCAAAACATTGTATTTTCAAGAAGGTAGATATATATTTTGTGGCTAAAGAGATATGGAAGGATGGTTGGGTTAGGGCATTGAGCTTGATGATCAGCCATGATCATATTGAAAGGCAGAGCAGGTTCAAATGGTCTATTCCTGATCCTGTGTCTTTTTAGGTTTCTGTGAATATTTCAATGTGCAAAACATAACACGACGATTGTATGGAAGAAAAGAATATTGTCCTCTGATACTATCAAATATTCCCCAATTAGATTTAATCTGCGTTATGTTTGAAAGAGGTCTGTTATTAGTCAGCCTCAGCATTAAGTTCAGGTACTTGGCCCAGCTACATGATTGTACTGTTTAATTTCCTTACAGCAACTGTCTCCTATATCCTGTTTGATTTGGATTAAAAAGATCAGTTCACCAGATCTTCATCAGAAGAGGAGCCAGGTGAACTGGAGTATGGATTAAAGATGTGACTATAGCATGTGTTTCCTTGAAGAGCGGCTGTCTACCTGGAGTACAAGTTCATGGAAATTGCCCAATTCTGCCATATTCTGGGTTAATTTTGTGCTGGGGCCTATTCTCACTAGGCTAGGCCTTTGCAGATATGTTTAACTCAGGATTGCAATAGCCAGCAGAAAAGGGAGATGATCAACCTGGGCTGGATTCAAATTCACGGTCCAATGGTGAAAGAACAATATTGTACACAACTGTGCCAGTTCCAGTCAAAACAGTACAAGTTATCACATTTGCTATTTTCTTTAACTTTGTGCTTGTTAATGGGTCCTTTGCCATCAGCCAATCCAGATGAGAATTTTCCAAAACTCCGAAATGGAACCTGGTGTTGTTGTTACTACCCTGCAGTGTGGATGTTGCTGGGACTTCACAATGATCCCACTTATGACACTGCTATTCTTATATTGCTCACAAATTCACCTTAATTGGCAAGTATCTATCCCTAAAGAGAAAAAGACCAGTTGGTGCAGTGAATCAGAAGTTGTTGGAAAAGCTCGGTAGGTCTGACGATGTCTGTGAGGAGAAATCAGTTAACGTTTCGGCTGTGGTGACCCTCCCTCTACGAAGAGGGTCTTCTGAGGAAGGGTCACCGGAACCAAGATATTAATTCTGATTTCTCCTCACAGTGGTGCCAGACCTGCTGAGCTTTTCCAACAATTTTTGTGTTTGCTTCTGATTTGCAGCATCCATAGTTCTTTCGGTTTTTATTTGGTTTAGTGAGTCAGCCTGATTGTGACAGCCCATAAAGTTTGCACACTGGCTTTCCCTCTTCCTCCATGAACCTGAACAGCCACAGACTCTAAGGCACAGAAGAAAAATACAAGGAGAATTGTTGGATTAACTTCCAAAATCTTAATGAAATACTTGTTTGGAAAATGTTAGAATCTTATCAGCTATTCCACATGATAAAATAACTGATCAAATTTATTGGAGTATCAGGTGGAGCCTTATAATGCAAAACATCCAGCTAGATGGACAACATAATTAAAATTTTGGAGGTGGAGTTTCCCAGGGATCTCATGAGCTGTAATTGATCCAATCGAAATGAGTTGCTGTCTCTACTGTGATACCATGTTCTGCCCAGCCAACTTCCTGCCCCCACAACCTCCGGCAGTGTTCACTCCAAACAGCCCATGAGGTCCTCCCCCATTCCCTTCCATGTCAATGTACAGAGAGCCTGTGTCCATTTTGCCCCCTGCTAAGTGCCCAGGCTGCTTTAGCTTCTCTGCCTGTCCTTTTAACAGGCTGTTGCCTCGAACATTGTTCCCAAAGTTGGAAAATTACTGCACGTTCTGAACCGGACCTTCTGATTTTGCCCATCTTGCAGAGAGTGTCCACCTCTAAACATTTGATATGTTTGAAGATGGAAGTTGAGTTATAACTAAGTGGAAAGGGGGCCAACTGTGAAGCAATTGCCGAGCTAAAGTTTGAGATCCAGTTCACAGTTTCCGGGCACCTCTCCCAGTCTTTCAATCAGTTTGTCTTGGTTATTGTGAGACTACAGCACAGCTGCATTTTTATTCAATGTTTACACAATGCAAAAATGTGAAGAATTTCTGGTTAACCTGTAAAGTAGACTACCAGATACATTGGTACAAAAATGGCACAAGCAGGAATATACAAAAAGTACATTCAGCATTGATCGGGACTTCTACCCTATAATCTAAGATTTAAGATGTATATAAAAATCAAGTTGCCATAATGAACTCCAGATTCCAGTCACAGAACTGGTAGCTGCCCTCAGTCCTGGCTGTGGAGTTATGATAAATTCTAACAGTCCAGTGTGGCATTGCTGCAGACTTGTCACTCTAGGGTAAGGAATTACCAGGTGGGTGAGTGAGTGAAATGAATTTGAAAGCTTGTCGCATGCTGTGGAGCTCTAGTTTAATTATGCAGCTGTTTATCTTAACGCTGTTTTCTGCAGGTGACCAGTGTGCCAGAGAATTGAGCTACTTGTGCTTTATACATCCAACACGTTGGAATGATATTTTTTTTCTTTCTGCAGCATGGGCTGTATGTGAAGCAGACTTCGCGTCTGCACCAGCTCGAAGAGAATCTGTTTTCACTTAGCCTGAAATTAATGCAAGCAATTTAATATACGTATGGGTCAGTTTATAAAATAGATCAAGTTGAACACTAGCCATCAGACATAATTACCTGATGAAGAGATTAATAAATTCTGCCGCTGGGCAATTGTGCCAGAACCTTCAGTTTTTGTAAGTGTACAAAAGGCTTGGAGTTTTTGGAGTCTGCTGGGGGCAGGTATCCTAGTGGCAGATTTCCTGTATTCTAGTTGCAGTCTGTACCTAAAAACACTGTGTTCCTCTCTCTTGTGGTTTTTAGAAGTACAACTATTTGTATGGTAAGATCATTAAACTCTTACCGTGCAAAGCCTTCCCTCCACACTGAAATAAGTGGTAGTCCTTTCCGATGCCTTTGGAATCTTTTTAAAAGACATCTCCCATTCCTGTTTCCACCCCCCCCCGCCACCCATGCTCCCCCGCTTTCCTTCAGCTGAACCTTGTATCAGTCAATAAAAACTACGAAGAACTCCTCATTAACAACAGTAACCCTTTCTGCAGTCTCCTGCATCACAAAATAGTATGTATATATGTACGCTCATACACATGGACATGGGAATAAATGTAATTAATTAGTAAAGAACACAAGGTAATTGCACAGACATATAGCTCCAGATGACATTGACAAGAGCAAGAGTGGTTTGTGGGTGGAACCTTAAAAGTTTTAATTCATGCATGTGTAATGTGTTCTGTCCAATTATGCTTGATGTCTGTGGATTGTAAGTATTGGAAGCTGCCCTGGGACTTTGTAAAGCATCTGTTGCAAGCATTATGTTAGGAGCAAAACAAAAGCTAATCCATTGGATTGGCCACATAATTGTGTCATAGTGGACCAGATACAGTAGACAATGTAATGGTAAAGCTATCGATACTCTCAATTGTTATTGTTTAAATCCGACAGTTTCAGGTATCCAAAGATGCAGAGATCAGGGCGTTCCAATCAGAACAATCCTGCTCCTCCACGGGTTCACTGCGCCAGTACCTCGGAGCTTTGACTATCAAATCCATGATACCTTTGCACTAGATATATAAATGTAGCGGAAATTTATGATAAGCTATGATAAATATTAACTTACTGACCAAAACATTTACAGGCTTGGAGTGTCATTTTTTAGATTAGATTAGATTAGATTAGATTACAGTGTGGAGACAGGCCCCTCGGCCCAACAAGTCCACACCGACCTGCCGAAGCGTAACCCACCCATACCCCTACATTTACCCCTTACCTAACACTACGGGCAATTTAGCATGGCCAATTCACCTGACCTGCACATCTTTGGATTGTGGGAGGAAACCGGAGCACCCGGAGGAAACCCACGCAGACACGGGGAGAACGTGCAAACACCACACAGTCAGTCGCCTGAGGCGGGAATTGAACCCAGGTCTCTGGCGCTGTGAGGCAGCAGAGCTAACCACTGTGCCACCGTGCCGCCCACAATTATTGTTTTAATTATTGGAGATTTTTGGAAAAGTGAATAACTTTTTGAACACTCTGACCCTTCTAATCTCTGCTCATCTCACCTTTACTTTCCTCCTTGTTTTGTCCTGTGGAATTAAACATACTTAGTTTACTCTGTATCCTTCAGGAAAATATCTTAAATATAGTTGGTTGAAGAGGCATCTTGTTGCATTTCTAATGAAGGATTCCCAGAGTGCTGTTGAATGATTTTCACTGAAAGCAACTTTCATATAAGGAACTTTAGCAAGTAAAGGTGACAGTCATGATGCCAGTTTTCAGTGCAGCTTGGTGGTGAGCCTAAACAGACTGGTGGGTTGCTCCTGTGGTTATATTAATAAATGGTGCCGCTGACCATTTGTGCCAGAACCTTCAGTTTTCATAAGTGTATAAAAGGTTTGAAGTTGTTGGAGTCTGCTGGGGGCAGGTATCCTAGTGGCAGACTTCCTGTATTTTAGTTGCTGTCTGTAGTGAAGAACATTGTCTTCCTCTCTTTCTTGTGGTTTTTAGAAGTACAACTGTTTGCATGGTAAGGTCATTAAACTCTTGCCATGCAAAGCCTTCCCTCCACACAAATAAGTGTGGTAGTTCTTTGCGTTGCCTTTGGAATCTTTTTGAAAGATAGCTCCCATTCCTGCTCCCAACTAGTCCTGAGGAAGGGTCCTGTCTGAAACATTGACTCTCCTGCTGCTCGGATGTTGCCTGAACTGCTGTACTTTCCCCAGCTCCACATTTTCTCAACACTGTCTCCCTGTTGTTAGTTAAAAATCACACAACACCGGGTTATAGTCCAACAGGTTTATTTGAAAGCACTAGCTTTCAGAGCACCGCTCCTTCATCAGGTGAAATATTCCCACTTGTCCTAGTGAGAGGTGACTTTGCCCTAACATCTCCTGTTGATTTCCATTTTGATCCTGCTGGATTGGGTACCCTGCCAGTGACTTCACCTTCTCTGTCATTCTCCTGACCCAGCCAGCGGCACATTGCACAAGGTTGTGCACAATGTGGCCCAATGCCAAAGGGAGCATGGCAGCTGAGCCCTCTGGATAGACGGGGGAGGTCCTGCATGTGTTCCCCTGTGGTAGCAAACCTCCTCGTGATTGAAGTCAGTGGGCAGAAGTGGAAGACGCAGGCGTTCAGCAGTTAGTGGTGGGATGCCGGTTTAATTCATGAGCTCGTTGACATCCATTATCCCTGCGACCACTGCAGCTTGCTGACACTTCAGATTAAATAGGAGTCCCAAGGTTTTCTCTTCACCTCAGAAGCCTGACTTATGGCCGCCTGAAGTGAGGTGAAAGAGGAGGCGGGGACTTCCCCTTGTGGTCTGTACTCTGCACCTGCTCAAGGCACCAAGATTCAAAGGATAAAGGTTTCAGGGGAACTGGAGGGTGTGGTGCCTGCTGAAAACCAGCCCCTGGCATACCTCTGGCTACCCAGCACCACACTACCTTCCTCTCCTGATGATATTATCTTCAAAATCTCTATTACAACCTCACTCCCCTTTATTAGTCTGGCTCCCTTCCCCACAATGATCCCAAGTCTCTGATGGGTGCTTTGAGGTCAGAAATGGCCATTTCTCTCCAGCTCTGGTGGCTTTCATGGGTCAAGGAACTCAACCACAGGGTAGACCCCATGGTGACTTAAACTTAGACTACTTAGTGTGGAAACAGGCCCTTCGGCCCAACAAGTCCACACCGACCCTCCGAAAGAGCAACCCACCCATACCCACTCCCCTACATTTACCCCCTCACCTAACACTACGGTCAATTTAGCATGGCCAATTCACCTAGCCTACACATTTTTGGACTGGGAGGAAACCAGAGCACCCAGAGGGTGCCCACCCAGACACGGGGAGAACGTGCAAACTCCACACAGACCGTTGCCTGATGCGGGAATTGAACCCGGGTCTCTGGCGCTGTGAGGCAGCAGTGCTAACCACTGTGCCACCATGCCGACCACTAACCACATGAATCCTTGCAGCACCCAGTCTTGTTAAGATCTTACGTAAGATCATTTTTGTTTACCTTGCTTTCATTTAGTACACTGTTTTCTTGGGAATAAATCGGTATAACTTTATTGTACGCCTGATGACCATAAATCACAACCCAAATCCCCGGACATTCTGCAGATTGCTTTTACTTTAATGAACGATGAGTACCTTTCTATTGTTGCCAACAGCAAAATCTGAGCCAATTATTGCAGGATTATTTTGCACCCTTTTCCAAATTGTAACTTTATTTTGAATAAGTGTACAAAAATATTTAGTCATTTTATCGACTCCTTAGGAACACCCCAGTCGCCAAAGAATCACTTTAGTTAGTGGAAAAATTAATAACCAAATGTCTCATGTCCCTCAGTTTTGTTAAAAATGGGATGATTAAATGTTCAGTGTTATACACAGGGAAACAGACCCTTCAGTTCGACCAGTCCATGCTGAACATAATCCCAATTAAACTATTCCCACCTGCCTGCTCCTGGCCCACATCCCTCCAAACCTTTCCTGTTCATGTACTTATCCAAATGTCTTTTAAAGTTGTAACTGTGCCCAAATCTACCAATTTCTCGGATGTTTATCCCACACATGCTGACCTTCTGTCATACACAAGCCCTCTTTCATATGCTCACACATACACTCCCATGCACTCTAACAGACTTATACTCCTTTACTCTCACACACATACACACACCCTGTCACAGACACTCATAACCATCCCCCCCACACCAATACACACCCACATGCACATGCAAAAAAGTTTGTGTGGTGAATTTGTTTGCAGAATTACATTTTATTTTGCTTGAAAGCTGCATGAATCCATACAAGAATCTGTAAATCCATTTTTTGGATTAGAATTAGTCAGAAGATTGTGGCACAGTCTCACCCAGGGCATCTCATATCATCAATGCATTATCTGGGCCGAAGTGGCACCTATTGTTCATTTGAGAATGTAACTTTTAAAAAGTTCTGTGATTTACATATGAAAGAATTGAAACCAACATGCCCATTCTAAAAGATGGGAGACTTAACAAACAATCCAGGTCTTTTTCAATATATGTTTTCAGTTACGTCATGCTGTAAACATTTGCTGTAAATTCTGTGTCTTATGATCTTATACTTCACAACCACCTGATGAAGGAGCACTGCTACGGAAGCTAGTGTTTCCAAATAAACCTGTTTGACTATAACCTGGTGTGGCTTGTTTTAACTTTGTCCACCCTAATCTAACACCAGCACCTCCTCCATGTAATTGTTAGAAAGTTGAATATCACCCTTGTGGAAAGATTGCATATGGTTTTTAGGGGTTGTGACTATCGACAGAAAGAATGTCTCAAAGGACAGATTTGACAACCATGAAAATTTTTCATAATAAAATGTAAACATTATTATATCATCAATTGCATTGTTTTAAGTTGTGTTTCCAAATCTCCTGACTTGATATTTATCTATCACTGGATTGTTGATGAACCAAATTGTTTCTGAATCTAATAGTAGAATGTAACATCAGCCTGCAGAAGAATCTTCTGGCAACTCCTTTTTCTCATCATATTGGCAACCTGTCAGTTAATAAAGTCTTGACAAGGCTTTGTAAGTGGTGCATTGTAAATTTTGTTGAATGCATCCATGTCAGTGGTGCTGTGTTTCCACAGAATAGATTGCCTTATGAAATGCAGCATAAAAGTTCAGGTTATCTCCATCTGGGAGTAAGTAAATACCTGTGTTTATGGGGAAGAAACAGCAGGGAGTTCAGTCAGTTGTTACCCTGCCTCATTGATGGTTCAGTCAGCAGTCTACATTGTCTTGTGTTGAGTCTGTGGCACAGAAGTGTTCAAAGTAAGAGCATCCTGACAATTTTCTCTGTCTCTTTTTTTCATGGACAATGCAGCAAGATGAATTGGATCAAAGGGTCTGTTTCCATGCTATCCATCTCTATGACTCTGAGTTCAATGTGTAGTTACTCATACGGACCAAGAAGGTCTCAGCTTTGATCTGGGGTGAACATTTCAGCTCCAGTAAAATTAAAATCCAATATGTAGCCCTTCCCGTGTACAACGACTGGAAGGATAAGGGCTTGCAAAGCCACAATCTCTGCAGTCACAGGCAGGAGAAACTATTAGGGCGTTGTTAGCATTCTTGCTCCCAGTTATGAAGAAGGGTCACCGGACCCGAAACATTAAACCTTGTTTTCTCTCCACAGATGCTGCTAGACCTGCTGAGATTTTCCAACGTTTCCTGTTTTCGTTTCAGATTTACAGCCTCTGCAGTTCTTCCAGTTTTACAACTTTGATTTTTGTCCTTTATATCAGCGATTCATTTAGGTTAGTTAGAAAAGACAAATAGTCAGTAAAAGTTCCTGCTCAAGTCACAATCTCTCCTTGTTATGTTTATATGTGCATACTGAGTGAACATCTTCAGAACAGGGTAAGGGAATGGGATCAGATTAATGGGTCAAAGATAATTTAACACAAGGTCCTTTGTGTTTTTTAACAGGACCCAGTGATGTATAAGAGGTTTTTTAAATTGAAATTAACAAATTTAACTTGTCAGGCACTGAGGAGAACAAACACATCTGCAATGTGAGTTCAGTCCATCCTGCAGTCTCCAAACTGTAACTGCAATCAACTATGTAGCCCTTCCTGTGTACAATGGGTGGAACAATAGGGACTTGCAAAGCCACAATCTTCCCAGTCATAGCAGGAGAAACTATTAGCGAGTTGTTAGTATTCCTGCTCCCAGAAGTTGATCTGTTGCAATTCTATAACCTCCAGTTAGGAAGAGTTGCAGGAGCGACTGGTCTGCTCCCTATGGGTATGAGAAGTTGTAAATCTGTCCTGTGTGGACTGAGAGCTGCACTTCACCCGTCTATTTGAGTACAAAGCACTGGAGACCCATTGCCAGGTGTGTGCAGTGAAGTTGGGATTTTACACACACTTTATCACGTTATAAAGGAAAAATTGTTCATTTCTGTTCTTATCAGTCACAGTAACAAAACCATTCCTGCTGTCCTTGATAAGAACGTTCATCAGCTAAACTGTGCCAGAAAGAAAATTGTATCCATCGCGTGCAACATTCATCCGGTGTTAATGGAGCCGCAAGTGCAAAAGGTTAACTGACACAGAGTTTCATTACATTGTGCGCAGATAGCAAGTTGAAGGTTTGTGCCACAGTCCCACGCACATTGGATTTAGAATCTCGGAACCCATGTGGGGGGTTTGCGCAACAGGCGAAGGACCTGTGACTGAATGGTGCTTTTATGATATCGAGGGTGGTTTGGGAACTGGGCTGCAAGTGGGCCTGAACATTTTGAAAAACAGGTTTTTTTAAAAAAAAGGAAAAGTTAATTCACCACAACAGGAAAGTAAGTGACAAAACTTTGTAATCAAAATATTGATCTGTAAACACTAATGCTAGTACAGAGCTAGTTGACAGTGAAGCAGGTTGCAAATTCATTGGGATCTGTCTTGCACACTCAAGAAAGAGATATTAAAAGAGTTTGCCTTTATCAGCAGCTTTGGTTAGTCTCATTTCCAACAAGTCATGCTTGATAGTTCCAAAGGTTTTGAGGTTAATGCTTTCCGTTAATTAGAAAATACTTTTAAAGAGCACGGCCTTTGCAGAGAAAAACTGATGGTTTCCTTTCTCTTGTGGCAGTAAAACAGATGCTGAAACATACAAAACTGACATTGTGAAGTAATGTGGCTTTAACAGTATCTAAGAATCCCTCCTCCTTCTGTTCCTGTTAGTCTCTGCCAGTGAGCAAGAGCCGGAGCCTGATCCTGAGCCTGAACCAGAGCCTGAATCAGAAATCGAACGAGAAACCGAGGTGGTCACTGAGTCGGGACCTTCAGAGCTGGAGACTCAGCAGGGAGCTGACCGTGAGCCTGAAGAAAATGCAATCCTGAGCGAGAAGGAGAGGCAGAATGAAGAAGTGAATGAGAAAGATAACTGCTCAGCGTCCAGCATCTCATCAGCCAGCAGCACTTTAGAAAGAGAAGAAAGGGAAGACAAACTAACCAGCGACAATGAAACTGGTAACAACCACATTTTCTGTGCATCTGTCATACTACTGCACTGTGTTAAACAGTTCTGGGCAACAATTAGTAATTGCAGGTTGCTGTGTTGTACTAAAATAGATAACTTACTATGCTGCACCACACAGAATATGCCTCAACATAATTATATACCAGCTTTCATTGAATCAGATTAGTAGCTGTGAGTAACGTGCAAGTTTCCCGTACAGAGTAAACATTTTCTGAAGGATACATCGTGATGTTAATGTTTTCTTTGTGTTGATTCTGTTAATCTCTCTCTTTTTCTTCCAACTAAATGTATGAAACCTGTGTTTATTCTAACGATTGAACAGGCTAAGGGTCCTAAATGACAAATCAGTGGTTTTGATCCTGACCGTGGTTAGCACTGCTGCCTCACAGCACCAGAGACCCGGGTTCAATTCCCGCCTCAGCCGACTGACTGTGTAGAGTTTGCACATTCTTCCCGTGTCTGCGTGGGTTTCCTCCAGGTGGTCCGGTTTCCTCCCACAGTCCAAAAATGTGCAGGTCAGGTGAATTGGCCATGCTAAATTGCCCGTAGTGTTAGGTGCAGGGGTAAATGTAGGGGAATGGGTCTGGGTGGGTTGCACTTTGGCGGGTCGGTGTGGACTTGTTGGGCTGAAGGGCCTGTTTCCACACTAAGTAATCTAATCTAAATCTATACTAATGTGTCAAAAACAATAATTCAGTTTCGTAGCATCTAGGGAGGTGAAAGCCCCAAGAGGAGTGGAAGGGAGAAATACAGTTCCCTCCCTCAGTTGTAGTGGGAGGGTAAGCTGAGCAGGCTGCGAAAAAAATTTTTGGGATCATCGACTTCATAATTCAATGTCAGACATCACAAGCTCAAACGCAACAGGTTATAGTCCAACAGGTTTTATTTGAAATCACATGCTTTCGGAGCAGTGCGATCTTCTAAAAGCTTGCGACTTCAAATAAACCTGTTAGACTATAACCTGATGCCGTTTGACTTCTGACTCTGTCTCCCCCCCCCCCCCAGTCCAATACCGGCACCTTCACATCATTCAAAATTGAAGACATCCGATACACAAGCAAAGAGGTTGTGCTAAAACTTTGGCACATTAGTTAGACCGCAAAAGAGTATTATTTGCAGACTTGTGCAGCACATTTGGTGAAGTAATTAGAAGGGGTGCAAATGCAATTGACCAGAGTGTGCCAAAAATGTAGACTCAAGGCAGAATAAAATGAAATTGTGTATGAGGCAATTTGATAAGTGGTGTTCAAAGTCATCAATATTGCAGAATTAGGTGCTCTCCATGTTGCTTCAGTTCATGGATTAATTACTCTCATTACTTCTGACCTTGCCAGATCAGCTGATGTGCCTCATGCTACTTGTACTGGCACCGCAGCCTCTGCCATCATTCATTTCCCTTGGAAATAGAGTATTTGAAATGAGGAGGTTGTGAGCTGTCAGTGATTAATGTTCACTCACTGCAGTTTGTGTCCCTTATTGTGCCTTCATACTTTAAGTCTGTGTGTGCATTGTCATTTTCCTAATAAAAATCACTGGGCAAGTCAGAGAATCTATAGGGTGCACAAAAACATCTTGATTTGCACCCTTCTTGTAGGGAGGGAATATCTCATTCTATTTGTTTCTCCTCTATATGATGCGTACTCAGTAACACTGCATCTCGTGCAGTTACTCAATGCAATCCAGCAACCTGTGTGGTTCAAAAGAGCAGTCACAGCATGGAGTCCATCCATTAAGGATAGCAATTCAGAAGCACAGCTGAAGGCAGTTTCTGATAGCTGATGGAAGAAGCATATGCAACCAGTTATAGCAGCTGAGAAGTACTACAATGTTTTCTGAAGCAAGTGGGCTACATAAATAATAATTCTTCCTCCCCACTTAATATTTAAACGCCATAGAACTAAATGGGACACAATTTGGGATCTATTCATTTCAAGTTGTGTGTCATTTAGTTCTGTAGTATCCTGTCTACCAGGAATGGGATTGAAGTTGCCTGGGCTCACTTATGTGATTCCACCACACTCTTGTTTTAAAAAAAAGAATTCTGTCAGTCTGGTATGGACTCCAACCAGAATTCCCATAGGTGGGAAGGGTTACATATGCAAAACATGTAAAATACTTGATGAATCCACCAATGTAGAAATCAATGTGCCTCCGATGATCTTAGTGTGTTTTCAATGCATTCGGTAATCCTTGCAATGGCCATAAAAATATTTTTGTTATGATCAACCCCCGTATAAATGCAAACACTTTACAAAGTTTAAAGGAACGAGTAATTCAATGTACTTATGATACAATGTTCTCTGCACTTGCACAGAAACCCAGGGGGAGTTTTTCTTCTATACCATATCATTATCAACTTAAAGCGTCCATTTTATTTGAAAGACTACAAAGCCACATTGAGATTAAAGGAGTGTGATGCTAAAATTTAATTGCGAAATCATTTGTCACCCAGGGAACAGTAAAATACTTAATACTAATTTCTACTAGTTCTGTTTCTTTTTATATTATATGCAAGATATAGCTGTCTCCAAGCCTGCACGTCTGAGAACTCTCAACAGCTGGACTCTCTCACCATTCCTTTGTTAATGCATTGCTGTAACTTATCATTTTCTTTTTAAAATACAATAGATTTATAATGTAGCTTAAGACAATGGATTACACTCCTGGAAAAAGAAGAGGTTAAGAATTCCAATGATTCCTACAGTAAAGAAATCAAAACAAATTGGCTTCACTTATATTCAGCTTAATGTGCTAGCTTCACATTGGATTAGGAAACAGTTGGATTTCTCGCTCCACTTTATGGGAAAGTCACTAAAGATCTCTGCTGAATTCTAACACTCCTGTCTTTTTTTTAAATTTGGACAACAGGTAAATGGACGCAAAGCATTAAGGAAGTCAGTGTAAATGAGCAGTGCAGCAACATTCTCAATAACAAACGGTTCATGCTGGACATGTTGTATGCGCAGAACAAAAAGACAGACAATGGCGAGGAAACAGAGCTCGAGAGAAAAGAGGAGGAGAAACAAGAGTCCCTGGCCACTCTGGCCAGCCGCATCAGCATTCTCCAAGCCAGCAAGCAGGCTTGTGAGGACAAAGTGAAAAAAATGGAGATTGACCATCTGGAGAACCATGGCAGTGTGAAAGCTTTTACTGACAAATTTAACAGCGGGGAGCTGGGTAAAGGGCACCCACTGTCTGATTCTGAAGTGAATGCGAAGCCTGTGGATAAAGTCTCTGCACAGCCAAAAAAAGAATCCGATTACATTTGGGATCAACTCATGGCCAATCCGAGGGAGCTAAAGATCAAAGATATAGACTTCACAGACTTGGAGGAGGATGACGATGTGGATGTGTTGGACATGGAGAACTTACTTAATTCTAGAGACTCAATACTTCCGCCTCCGCCCCCTCCCCCGCTTTCTTTTCTGGGCTTGCCTCCCCCTCCTCCACCACCTTTACTGTACTGCCCACCTCCTCCTCCAACACCGGGAATGACCAGACCTCCACCTCCACCTTTTGGCCCTCACCAAGCCATGGGGTCACCCCATCTGTCCAGGAGTGAGCCAACATTTATCAAGAAGAAGAAAACTATCAGGCTATTCTGGAATGAAGTCCGACCGATTGATTGGCAATACAAAAACCACAAGCGATGCAGAGAACCCCTCTGGACCCGCCTGGAGCCGGTAAAGTTGGATGTATCCAAACTGGAGCATCTATTTGAATCGAAATCCAAGGAATTGCCAGTCACTAAGGTAATGAGCAGGTGTAAGACATTAGAAAATTCTTTTAGGGGACACTAAGGGAAAAGCTGTCAACAATCCTGAATAATGCTTATATAAATAATATTGATTTCAAATGGATCGTGTAAGGTGTTAGTTTTCAATGTGAAGAATAACCTTTTTGATAAGTGGGTCTAAATAGGGCTGAGGTGTGAAGGGATTTGGAGATAATGATGCAAATTGTTAAAGGGAGCAACGCATGTTAATCAATTAAAGCACAAAAACCCATTGGGGTTCATTTTTGAGTGGAATAAAATTCAAAAGTAGAGATGTGAAGTTAAACTTGTGTATGACCTCAGTTATGCCATACTTGGACTGCTGTGTACACCTCTGTTCACCATATTACGAACGTGTGAATTCAAAGTGAGAGAAGGCCAAGTGGCCCCTCGAGCCTGCTCTATCATGGCTGATCTAATATGGCCTCAGCTCCATTTTGCTCCTTATTCCCTATACCCACCCTTTTGAGTTATTTGTTAATGAAGAATCTGTTTAACTGTGCTTAAGAATATTCAACGATCCTGCTTCCAACACTTTTTCTGAGGAAAAGAATTCCACAGACTCTCAAACCTCAGAAAAAAATGTTCCCCTCATTTATCTGAAATGAAACTCTTTTTAGTTTCAAACTGTAGCATCTAGTTCTGGTCTATCTCACATGAGGAAGCAACCTTTTCAAATTTGCTTTGTCCTCACCTTTCAGGATCTTGTAAACCTTAATGGAATGACTTCTCTATGTTTTAAACTTAATGATACAGGACAACCTGTCCAACCTTTTTCTCCTGGGATAAATCCTACATTCCACTAATTAGTAGAATGATCTTTCTCTGGACTGTACATTAGAGAAATGGTGTAGAAGAACTGGGGAATAGTACTTGAAAGAGTCAGGGAAGATGCAGTCACCCTCTAATCTTCTATACTCCAGGGAATGCAATTCCAATGTTTGCAATGAGTCCAAACAGCCTAGCCCGTGAAACCCTGGTGAATCTTTGACATTCATTCCAAGGTTTAATATTTAATCCATTTCACTTCAAAGAAAAGTTGGGGGTACAGGTCCTGATAGTTTTAAAAAAAACATCAAGCTTGGATGTTCCTGATATCTCTACTGTCTACACCTCCCAGCACCGTGGTTCTGCGAAGTGAAGGAGAGTAGTAATCATTAATTGCTAGCAATTTTGGTGCTTCGGGAACAGTGCGAATAACTATCCAAATAAATCTGCATTAGACCTTGAATTGTATTGCAGCAGTGATGCATGCCACCTCTTTGGATTAGATTTAAATCCAGAGCCCCATGGTGAACAGAAACCTTTCCAATTTGCTGTGTCAATCAACAGGCAAGTCTTTCCACCACCCAGAGCTTTGAGTTCTCCAAATTCAATTAACCTCCCTCCCCAACCCCTGACTCTCTTCCTAGCCCCATCCCCTCACTGCCACTGCTCCCTGCCACCAACCAGATTCATTCCACCCATTGACCAACCAGGTCATACCCTCTGCCTGTCTTCATCTATCCCCACTTCACCATCCTGCCCTCACCTGCCCCTTTATCTGCAGCTCCCCACACACCCACCTGAAGAAGGGTTACACCCGAAACGTTGACTTCTCCATCACCTGATGCTGCCTGGCTTGCTGTGTTCTTCCAGCCTCCTGCCTGTTTGCTTTCAATATCTTGTGTCAGACATAATAGCTGCAGTGATCCATTCTTGAATATCTATGTAATGTTATACAGGCACATGTTATAAATCTTTTATAAATTATTGGCTGAACATCAGCTTAAGTATCATGTCCATTTCTGGGTACTGCACTTCAGGAAGGTTGGCAAGTTCTTGCTGAGAGTGCAGAGATTTTCTGGGATGACATTGAGGATCAGTCATTCCAGTTCCATGAAAATATGAATGATGACAGAATTAATCTAAAAGCAGAGAAGATAATGGGAAGGTTTTATAAAGGTATTGAAATTTTTGCAGGATTGACTGCTGACATGGCAGAAGCAATTCTATCAGAGGGCATAGATTTGAAGTAATTCAGAAAAGAGGCAGAGGAGATTTCAGTTTTGTTTTTATAGTGAGAGATATGATGATTTAAAGTACAATGTAAGAATGGGAAAGTGGAAGCAGATTCGGTAATATTTTTCTCAATTTGAATTGGGGGCAATTTATAACATCGGGGAAAGAGCAAGTGAGTGGGGCCGTGAAGAGCTGACAGCAGCACAATGAGTTGAACAATCTGTTTCTGTGCTATAATATTTAATGGTTAGCAGTAATGCTGAAGCTGCAGTACAGTAACTGGGTTCCTGTCAGTATCACTGTGATGCATAAGTCAAAAATGGGAGTTGTACTGCAAAGTACATTTTGGCACTGTGGCACTGAGTTTGGAACAAAGGGGCTCTATTGAATGGGTATATGGAGAGTTGCATGTAGCTACACTCCTCGGAGAGATAAACCTGGGGACAAATGAGTGTCTCCTTTCTCTAAGCATTATAAAATTGCCCATGTTTTCAAGGTGTCAGTGGACCTCATGACAACGATAAGTTTTTAACTAAGTGAATGTACCATCACAAAGACTGATTATGTTCCCCTCTTGAACATAGAGTCCAGAAGTAAACGGCATAAGTTTACCGTGAGAGGGGAAAAATATAAAAGAGACCTAAGGGGCAACTTTTTCACACAGACGGTGATACATGTATGGAATGAGCTGCCAGAGGAAGTGGTGGATACTGGTACAATTGCAGCATTTAAAAGCCATCTGGATGGGTTTATGAATAGGGAGGGTTTGGAGGGATGTGGGTCAGGTGCTGGCAGTTGGGACTTGATTAGGTTGGGATATCTGGTCGGCATGGACAAGTTGGACAGAAGGGTCTGTTTCTGTGCTGTATATCTCTGTCTCTATAACATGGATCCAACCCTTCCTCGGCTCAT
Organism: Chiloscyllium plagiosum; assembly: GCF_004010195.1. NCBI lineage: Eukaryota > Metazoa > Chordata > Chondrichthyes > Orectolobiformes > Hemiscylliidae > Chiloscyllium > Chiloscyllium plagiosum. Next base: position 28,712,056 of record NC_057738.1, read on the forward strand.
TTGCTTCCTCACCCATACCTTTGTTACCTCTGAGACTTGACTGGTTAATGTTCTTGTGACTTACTTCCTGTGTTCTACCCTCCATGAGCAAGTGAATCCAAAGACCTTCTGCCTTTCTAGATGGTGGCAGATGTTGGTTTGAAAGTTAATGCTGAAGGAGCCTTGATTAGATATTGAGGTGATCTTGCAGATGGTTTACACTGGTGCCACTGTAGATTGGAGTGAGTGCATGCTGAAGGTAGTGGATGGGATGCCAATTAAGCAGGATGCTTTCTTCAGGAATGTATTGAGCTCCTTGAATGTTGTTGAATCCACGCTGATCCAATCTAGTGAGTATTCCATCTCACTCCTAACTTGTGCCTTGTCGATGTTGGACCAGCTTTGGAAATCAGGTGGTGAGTTGCTCACCACAGAAGTCCCAGTCTCTGATTTACTCTTGTGACCACATCATTTATGACTATTCTGTTTTAAGTTTCTGGTCAATAATAAATACTAAAATGATTTTCATGAGGAATTCAATAGTAATGCCATTAAATGTTAAGAGAAATAGTTAGATTCTTGTTGGCGATGGTTAATTCCTGGCATTCATGTGGTATGAATGTTACTTGCTTGATGCGAGCCCAAGTCTGAATGTTATCCATGTCTTGTTGCATTTTGACTTGGACTGTTTCTGAGGAGTTGCAAATGGTACAAGACATTGTGTAATCTTCAGCAAGCATCCTCACTTCTGACTTTATAATGGAGAGAAAGGGATTGAAGCAACTGAAGATGTTAGAGCTTAGGACTCTACACTGAGGAACTCCTACAGTCATGTTCTATGACTGAGATGATTGACCTCCAGCCATCACATTAATCATCTTGTGAGCTTGGTATGGCCCCAGCTAGTGGGGAAAGTTTCCCCAGTACTACTGGCTTCAAATTTGCTAACGAGCCTTGATTCCAAACTCGAGCAATTGCTGCATTGATGTTGAGGGCAGTCAGTCTCCCCTCACCTCTTGTTTTCAGCTTGTTTGTCAGTGTTTGTAGCAAGGCTGTAATAAGGTCATGAACTGGGTGGCCCTGATGAATTCCAAACCAAGCATTAGTGAGCAGGTTAGTGCTGCTGCAATAGTGTCTCTTGATGGCATTGTAAATGACACATTTTTGATGCAAGGTAAGTCGTTGTGCCAAAAACATAATTTATTCAGTGCTAATTCACACTAATACAACAATGTATTCCTGAAAGCACACAGTGGCATGCTAATTTTCAGTGTAAATGATTAACAGAATTTAGTTATTTTAATGTTGAATCCCAAACTCTCCTTGCTGTGTTCAGGTACCTGTGTTTGACTGTCATACATAAAATACCTTGCATTTATAGATTCTCAAGCACAACCTTACGCCAGTGAAATTCACAGCAAATTTTGACCAAAGCCGAGGTGGGTGCAAACTTCATTTTGATTTGTGATTTATGACACTTGAGGAAATTTGGAGCCATTCACTTGTCCTGCAGAGGACAGCTGATACAGAAAAAGGAAAAGAAAAGGCAGTTGTCTCTTGAGATTGGCGTTGAACTCCATGTTTGGGACAAGCCAAGCAGGTTTAATTTTCAAATAATCCATACGATAAGCCCTTGAGATGTTTAGCTACTAACTAGATATGAAAGTAGATTAATGCTTCATTTTGTGGCACTGACTATGTTTCCCCCTTTTGACAAGCACAATAACCATTCTAAATAGTTTTGAATAAAGTTTATTCTCACATTTAAAACCTAAAATCGAAATGCTCTCGATGTTGGAAGTCAGCAATAAGATCAAAAAATGAGGGAAATGCTGATTTCATCCAGTAGCATCTGTAAATGAAAAAGAGACAGAATTAAAGTTTTGGATCGGTGAGCTGATCTGAGCAGGCATCCACCTGAAACAGTAATTCTATCTCTCTCTCAACAGACGCTGCCTAGACCTGCTGAGCATTTGCGGTTTTCGCTTTAAAACCTAACTGAACATGAAGCTCCTTCATGTATTACATTAATCCCTCAGGCTGTCACAGTGGGAGCATGGCTTTATTGCAGGGATAAATATATAGAAGAACACTTAGCCTAGTTAACCATAATAGAATCAAGATGGCAAATAATCATTTCAGTCTTTCAACTTATCCAACCTCTAGACCTTCAATACAAAAGACAGGGTTTAGTTGTCTCCAGTAGGAACCCTTCTAAATTACCTATTTTCATTCCCCCTCAGCAAAGCAAGTTTAAATACCCATCATGCAATCATCTTTATAATTACACGGGTTTTAGAAATTATGGACCAGATTGGTTTGAGGACTGTTAGCTCATCAATGCGTGTTGGAATTGTTTCTATGTGTTTAGGTTGTGAATGCTTTAAGTGAGGATGACAGGGCACTGGGACCATGGTGAACAATCGAATCAACGATGCTTTTAAGTATTGGAACTAAAGCATTGAGGTTAAAATGGAGAAACACTGAGGAGGAGTTGAATTAAAATGTGTATGAATTCAATGTCAAATCAGGTACCAAAAAAAGTAGGGAGGGAAAGAAAAATGGCATGGGGAGAGAGAGAGAGAGAGAGAAAATAAATGAAACCGGCAAGGCAAGTAAAACAGTTTTTAAAAATTAACATGTTACTTTGTTTTATAATCTCCAGCAACAACTCGACCTGAGAAATGCAACTGCGCACTTAGAAACTGTTCTCTTTCTGTGCATGAGAGGTCGGTAATCACTAACACTTTTCGCATTATTAAAATGATAGCTATGTTTCTGATCACTACATTGAACTCCCTGTGGTGGGTTTAATGCAGGATTAAATTGCAAGTCCGTGAAAATAATGAGGTGGTTATAGAGTCATAGCGTCATTGAGTCCTACTGCACGGAGGCAGGACCATCAGCCCAAACTGATCCATGCCAACCAAAATGTCTGTCCACGCTAATCCCATTTCCCTGCACTAGTCCATACCCTTCTAAACTTTTCCTAGCCATATATTTGTCCAAATTCCTTTTAAATGTTGTTAATGTACCCACCTCAACCACTTCCACTGGGCAGTTCATTCCATATGTGTACCACCCTCTGTGTAAAAAAAAAAAGTTGCCCTTCAGATTCCCTTTTATTCTTTCCCCTCTTACCATAAACTGATGCCCTCTAATCCTTGATTCTCTGGGAAAAGGACTGAATGCATTCACCCTATCCATCCTTCACGTGATCTTATACACTTCTGTTAGAACCCCCCCCCTCAGTCTCCAATGCTCTAAACAGAAAAGTCTTAGCTTGTCCAACCTCTTCCTATACTGTTGAGTCCTGGCAATATTCTTGTAAATTTCTTTTGCATTCTTTCCACTTTAATAACATCCTTCCTATAGCAAGGTGACCAAAACTGAACACTACTCCAAGTGTTGCTTCACTAACGTCCTACCAATTGCAACGTAATTTCCCAAATTCTATACTCAATTCCCTATGGAAGTTAAAGGTTAACAGGGAGATACAACGTTAACAAAGCTAAGGGTGGCGCTGCACAAATCAACTTGCAACTTGTGATGAACACTCTTGCTTGGACATTTTTCCTCTCGAAGTTTACTGGCAGTGAATATCATTGACATTTTGTAAACTTGGGCTAAGATTTAGATTTAGATCACTTACAGTGTGGAAACAGGCCCTTTGGCCCAACAAGTCCACACCGACCCTCCGAAGAGCAACCCCACCCAGACCCATTCATTAACCCCTTCACTTAACACTACAGGCAATTTAGCATGGCCAATTCACCTAACCTGCACCTGCAAGATATGGAGAATCCGTCCGAGATTCTTACCTGAGATTTCGAAAAGCTTTGACCTTATCAGCAAGAGCCATGATCTCTATGAAAAACTTCAGCATTATTGTGTATTATCCCAGTCGGTGCTCCCTGTCATAATTTGTTTTACAGGAAACTCAGTAGAGGTTCATTTGGAACGTTGGATATCTAGACTGGTTACACCTCAGTTGGAGGACTGTGCACTGTTAGTGCTACACTATAGGAAGGAGGTGAATGCATTGGAGAAAATGCAGAAGAGTTTTCCAGGAATACTAAAGAGTTACGAGGGAAGGTTCAAGAAGTTGGGAATCCTTAGGAAGGAGATGGTGAAGAGGAGATTTGGTAGAGATTTTCCAGCTCAAAGGGATCTGGGCTAAGTAGATGGGGGACCCAAACTGCTGCTTGTGCAGGATTGAAAACTAGGTGCATAGTTTTTAGTGTTTTGCATTAGAGGCAATGAGAATGCTTGTTTTCACATGATGGGGAATTTGGGTCTTCATTGCACTGCTTGTGGAGACAGATTCATTGAGGTATTCAAAAGGGCATAAGTTTAAGTTGAAATACTGTGCAGGATTACAGGAAAAAGGCAGGAGGTTAGCATGAAGTTAAAATGCTCAGAAACTTGGTGCAGACAGGATAAGTTGAATGGTCTCCCTAATAATTCAGTGATTCTGTAACTGTTATTCCTGATTTGATGGATTCATCACAGTGCTGGCATGAAGATGTTAGAATTTAACAATTGATATTGGTGCACAGACTGAGAATTAATCTGTTCAGTTCTCAAATTCCTTTGTAAAATATTGTACCATGCCTCTGCAGTATAAAGTGATATAGTGGGGTCAGAAAACTGCCGATTAATTATGAAGTTAATGTTTTGTCGTTAAGCTGCATTTTATATTTTGTGTATTGGCTGCCATATCTCTGCAAGTTCAAAGCTGAAGACTTATTATGTATTTATTTCCCATTTCTTGCCATTCTCAGTGTACATTTATGTTTGCTCGGGATTTATGCAGGAAATAATGTCATATCTGTCTTGAAGGTTACTCATTTAGCAAGACTCAAAACAGCAACATCTTAAAGTCCATCATAATACTTTGACTACTTTCATTATATAGCACACTTAGCATAGTAAAATACCCCAAGGTGCTTAACCACAACACCAATCTTTTTGTTTTTGCGATTTCTTGATACTGAAGTAAAGAAGCCTGACCAAAAAGCATGATAAAAGAGAGAATTTTTAGGAGGATGCTGAAAGAGAAAACAGAAGAGAGGTGTAGGAAGTGGAAAGGTTTCCATAAGGTTTGAATGCTTAGGATCAATGTGGCTAAAAACAGACGAGCAATGTGCAGGAAGCTAATATTGCGGGGATACCAAGACATGCAGAGCTAGAGAATGAAGCACAGATCAAGAGGGGAAAATCACAGAGGAATTTAATTAAACAAGGTTGATAATTTGGAGACACTGCCTGACCAGGAGTCAGTGAAAGTCAACGAGCAGCAAGGATAGATGAGATTTGGAGCGATACATTTCGGAGAAGGCAAAGAAGACAAGGGAATGCACAATAAATTAGGGAAGTATTGAGAGCAGTAGAGGAAGTGAGAGACCTTGATGCAAATGTTAAAAGGTCCCTGAAGGTGGCAGTACAGGTAGATAAGGTGGTAAAGAAGGCATGTGGATGTTTTGTTCATTAAGCGTGCTCTTGAATACAAGAGCAAAAGGTTGTAATTGTGAAACCATATAAGACACCGGTTAGACCACAGCTGGAGTTCTGGCTACAGTTCTGATCGCCATATTACAGGAAAGACACGGTTATTTGAGCGAGTACAAAGGAGATTTACAAGAATGTTGCTCGGACTTGAAAATTCCAGCTATGAAGAAAGATTGGGCAGGCTAGCTTTGTTTTCTTTAGAACAGAGGAGGCTGAGGGGTGATTTAGTTGAGGTTACAAAATAATGAGGAGCTTAGATATGGAGGCAGGGAAGACCTATTTCCCCTTATGGAGAGGTCTTTTACCGGGCTGCACAGGTTTAAGATGATTGGTAGAAGGTGTTGAGAGGACATGAGTAAAATGTTTCCCCCAGGGTATAGTGGGTGCCTGGAATCTGCTGGTTAGTTTGGTAGTTGAGGTAGAGACCCAAATCCGTAGAAAAGGAACTTGAATCTGCACCTGATGTTCTGTAACCTCCAAGCACTGGAAGGTGAAATTAGAATAAGTGGCTAGTTTATTCAGCCTGGGCGTGGGAATGATGGGCTGAGTAGCTTCTTTCTGTGCTGTAACGTTTCTATGGTTCTAATTTTGGATGAGCACAAGTTTTATGCAAGGTGAAAGATTGTATCAAGGTAGCATGTAGTTAATATATGAAGGTCAATTATCAGCACACAAGGTTGTTTGGTTCATTTTTTTTTCTGTCCCAGTTCTCTAAAGGACATACAAATGAGCCCTGTAAAGTTTCCTCTTCAAGTCAAGATCCAAGTTCCTTAGGGAAGTTCCTTATGAATCCACTTCTGTCACCCTTTTTCAGGCAGGGCATTCCATATCATCAGTTGTTGGTTGAAAGAAAAAAAATTCTCATCTCCCTGCTGGCTGCTTTTTCCAAACTTCTTTAATACAGTGCCCTCTGTTACTGACTGTCCACCAGTAGAAATTGTTTTTTTTTTCCCCCAAATACTCCAAAAATGCCACTGTAAGGAGAACAATCTAACTTTTCTGCTTTCTCCAGATTACTGGAAACCCTTATCCCTGATACTGTTCGACAAAAACTACTTGACGTCTTTTCTAATGTCTGGTATTCAGAATTGGATGACAAGTTCCAGTTAATCTCTCACCAGTGATTGCTATCAATTTAGTACAGACTCCCAACTGTTCAAAAAGGCAGCTCTTCATCACCTGTCCAAGGCAAACTTTGGAAAGGCAAAAAATGCTTGCAAAAATCTTTGCTAGCAATGCCAAGATAACTTAATGAAACCAATTAGTTGTTGCCCCGTTGGAAATCCCTTCAAGAATTGAAAGCTAGATTCATCAGGCGTAATCAAGGAAGAGAATTTCACGAAGTGTGCTGACTGTTCTAATCAACTATTTCCGTGTGCCCAGGCAATCTATCCAAATAACAGATTCCAGTAGCTTCCTCAAACTAAAGCTATACAAGATACTAATCCTACCACAGCTGGTGTCTGTAATTGGTCCTCTTATCCAGGGAAAGATATCCTGCCAACGAGGCAGATTAGGTTCACTCGGCTGATACCAAATATGGAGAAACTGTCTTATGAGGAGATATTGAGTAGATGGGGCCTGTACTCATTAGAATATAGACGTAAAAACAATGACTGCAGATGCTAGAAACCAGATTCTGGATTAGTGGTGCTGGAAGAGCACAGCGGTTCAGGCAGCATCCAAGGAGCAGCAAAATCGATGTTTCGGGCAAAAGCCCTTCATCAGGAATAAACCTGTCAGTGTCAAGTCGGTCATCATTAATGGAGATGGAGAGGTCCAGGAAGGGGAGGGAGGCGTCAGAGATGGTCCAGGTAAATTTAAGGTCAGGGTCGAATGTGTTGGTAACGTTGATGAATTGCTCAACCTCCTCCAATGCGGTCATCAATGTAGCGGAGGAAGAGGTGGGGAGTGGTGCCGGTGTAATTACGGAAGATCAACTGTTCTACGTGGCCAACAAAGAGACAGGCATAGCTGGGGCCCATACGTGTGCCCATGGCTACCCCTTTGGTCTGGAAGAAGTGGGAGGATTCAAAGGAGAAATTGTTAAGGGTGAGGACCAGTTCGGCCAAACGAATGAGAGTGTCGGTGGAAGGGTACTGTTGGGGACGTCTGGAGAGGAAAAAACGGAGGGCTTGGAGGCCCTGGTCATGGCGGATGGAGGTGTAGAGAGATTGGATATCCATGGTGAAGATGAGGCATTGGGGGCCGGGGAAACGGAAGTCTTGGAGGAGGTGGAGGGAGTGGGTGGTGTCTCGAACGTATGTGGGGAGTTCCTGGACTAGGGGGATAGGATAGTGTCGAGGTAGGTAGAGATGAGTTCAGTGGGGCAGGAGCATACTGAGACAATGGGTCGGCCAGGGTGGACAGGCTTGTGGATCTTGGGAAGGAGGTAGAACCAGGCAGTGCAGGGTTCCCGGACTATGAGGTTGGAAGCTGTGGGTGAGAGATCTCCTGAGGTGATGAGGTTCTGTATGGTCTGGGAGATGATGGTTTAGTGATGGGGAGTGGGGTCATGGTCGAGGGG
>NC_057738.1:28723114-28844796 GCF_004010195.1 Chiloscyllium plagiosum
TCCCCTCAGGGTTCTGGGGGGTGGGGATAGTGACAGTGGGGTCTGTGGGGGGCATGTCAGCAGAATGCAGGTGAGTGGCGCTGGTGGGGGCGGAAGTGGTGGTGACCACGGCAGTAGGGGTGGCTGAAGTCACTGAGCGTGTGGCATCAGCAATGATGTGAGGGGCGGAAGTGATGTCACGTGTGATGCATCAGGAATTGAGGGGCGGAAGTGATTGTGGGAGTGGCCATGATGGGGGCGGAAGTGACATCATCAATCAGCATGGCGGTGGCAGCTGCATCAACCGCATGGCTAATGGCGTCTGAGTAGTTTCTGAGGCCAGGTGAATCTTCTGGAATGTTTGAGGAGCGCTGGTTATGGAGCTGGGTAGATAAAAGTTTGTTGTACTTACAGTTTTTGATGTTTGAGATGGAATTGAAATACTGTTTGTTGAGAGTATGAATTCTCCTGAGGATGTAGTACAGAGTGGGTCCTTTGCAATTCTGAGAGAGTGTAGCCCTCAGCTGAGGCAGGGCTGACTGTAGAGAAGTTAGTGCCGGCGCATTGCTGTGAGCGTGGAGTGGAGGATCTTAAAGGAGAACTGTTGCTGGTGTTTTTGAATCTGAAGTCTGTACTGTTTGCCCTGTTTGGGTCCGAACTCTGCTGGTTTAAAGGTGGTCCAGAGTCCATGTGGGATGAGTTGGTTATGGAGGCAGGCACTGAGGAAGCAAATGTGGCTGTGGTAGCGAGTTTGTTTCAGGACATGATTGAAGAGCTTCAGGGCAGAGGAAATGACCTGGGAGTTGCAGTGGGAGAGGGACTCCCTGAGATTCTTGTAGAGAGAGGAGGAAAACTTCTTCAAGGCAGGTATCCTTGCAAGAGGATTCGCAGTAGGGTTAAAATCAACGAGGTGAAAACATTGACTGCAGATGCTGGAAACCAGATTTATTCCTGATGAAGGGCTTTTGCCCAAAACGTTGATTTCGCTGCTCCTTGGATGCTGCCTGAACTGCTGTGCTCATTAGAATATAGAAGAACTAGAGATAACCTCATTGCAATATATAAGATTCTTCAGGGACTTGACTGTACAGATGGCGAAAGGTTGTTCCCCCATTATGTGAGAGTCTAGGACCAGAGGGCATAATCCCTGAGTAAGGAGTATCCAATTAGGATAGAGATGACAAGGAACTACTTTTTCCAGGGTCTTGAATCTGTGGAATTCTTTACCACCGAGCACAGTTGAGCCTGGCACTTAAATATATTCAAGATTGAGAGATAGAGAATTTTAATAAGTAAGGCAATCAAGGGTTCTGGGGAAAAGACAGAAAAATGGAATGGAACATTAATAGACCAGCCATGATCGAATTGAATGTTGGAGAGATTTTGATGGCCAAGTAGCCTAATTTTTGTTCCTAAATCTTACGGCCTTAGGTCTTATGCTGAAAGGTTACCTTATTTTGTTCTCTCCATTTTCTGTTCTCCCAATTCCTGCACTTAGCTTCCTGTCCCATCACATGGTTGCAAAGGTAAAAGTAGTCGTTGCCTTAACAGACCTTAGGTCTGTGCGCTCATGTGAGACAGACATCTGATGGTGGTTTAACCTGAAGGGCACCATACCTCAGGAGAGGTTGGGAAGGAGAATTCTTCACGGTAACCTCAGCCAGTATAGGACTGGAACCCACTCTGTTGGCATCACTCTGCTTCGTAGACCAGGCACCAAGTCAACTAAGTTAAACTAACCCCTCTGCATGTACCTACATGCATCAAGTCAGATGTTATTGGAAGCAATGAACAAAGCGTGCTAGCTGTTCATTGAACCTGCATTTGCCTGTAAACTTTCAATGGGTTTTTGCATGGCATGATACTGTCAGCCAAACAGCTTGGTGCCTTCTGCAAGCATCTGGATTCTATAAACAAGCCAGTAACTCGGTTTATTCTGAACCAACCAACCAAATTGAAAAATTATTGATCAGCAGATGAATCAGCAAGTTAGGATAGTCCATAAATACAAAAATAGGTATAAAAATGAAACGCAATGGAGAAGGAAAATAAGATTGATTTGAGAGAGGTAGGAGACAAAGAAAATGTTTGTGAAGTATCTTCCAAATCTCGGTAACATTAAAATATAAAGGAATGACATTTCATGCGGTGAAGATATGTGCCAAAGAAACTGGTTTTTTTTATTCATTCATGGGATGAGGCTGTTGTTGGCTAGGCCAGCATCTGTTGTTCATCCCTAATTGCCCAGAGGGCGGTTAATAAACCACCATATTGCTGTGGGTCTAGAGTCACATATCGGCCAGACCAGGTAAGGATGGCAGTTTCCTTTTCTAAAGGACATTAGTGAACCAACTAGGTCATTCTAGCAATCAACCATGGATTCATGGTCATCATAAAACATTTAGTTACAGACTTCTTTTTAAATTGAATTCAAATTCACCATCTGTCGTGGAGGAATTTGAACCCGGGTCCCCAGAACATTATCTGAGTCTCTAGATTAACAGTCCAGCGATAATATTACAGGCCATTGCCTCCCTCCTATTAAAAGGACACTTGTGCTAGAATGAACAAGCCCTAATGTTTTTAATGATGGATTTGTTTCATATCTCCAATGTCAATACAGAAATATTGCACAATTCAATACTTTTGAATGGAAAGCCAGAATATGTTGTTTTCATGCATCTGGGACAGTTGTATGTTTGTATCCAACTACTATATTGGTAGAGCTTGCTGTCTGATTTGTGCATAAATAGAGGTAAACAAAGCTCACTGCTATTATTGTCACCATTATTCCTGCAGCCAGGTTTGGCCAACTTATTTGTAGAAAAAAAAAACTACTAGGAATGAAGAATATTTGAAAAAAACGTCTGATAGAATGTGAGGATTGGCTTTGTTTGGAGAGGTGCAACAGTGAAAGATGGAGAGGCAGATGTGACTGACACCTTTCAAAATCAAATTTCCAGAGTTGTGTGAAGCTGTACAGCTGTAACCAACCTGATATCAGTAACAGCCTTCAACAATGAGTTGTACAAATTACTATTCTAATCATGCCGTTTCACTGCTAACTTTAAAGAGCCTTTTGCTCAATTAAAAACTGAGCACCTACAATAAATAGCTTTTCAAATGCTTTACTCATAGCATGGAGTCATTTTTCTCCCTTTTAAAGTTCATTTTTGATACAGTATTGGTATAGGCCAGCATCTGCACAGTAATATTCCTATACTCTGAGAGAATGTGTTTATTACTCCTCAAGAGGCATATCCAGAACAATAAAAGTGAAGGAACATTGTTATAGTCACAACCCACAGCATGGGTTTGAGTTAAATAAAATAATAAAATGGTTCCACATGATGTAGAGCAGACAACAGATTTCTTTTGTAATGCCAAACAATTGTTAGACATGTGTGCAATGAACACATCTGATACATTGAAATATATTGGCAACTATTTCAAAGGTAGCTCTAACAAACCTAGCACAGACGGCAAAATTCCTGTGGTTTGTTGTCTATAACTGTGAATAAAAGGTCATTAAAAGTGAGTTTGTTGCAATTTTCTTTTCCAACTATATACATTTGCTGTTTCACTCTAGGTGATTTAACTTTACAGTGATGTTCAATATTGAGTTCCAAAGCTTCACAGGTTTCTAATTCAAAAATTTCAAATGTAATTAACTTTACTCTAATACCAGACTATAATATTTCTTTTTATACTCTTAAAACATAACCTGCACTCAAATGAATTTGTGGTATAAAACCCCTGACCCATGACTAGATGCTATGGAAGACTTTCCTGGGGTGAGTTTCTGACTGCCAATCTTGGAATTTCATGGGCTTAAAGTCGCATAGCATGGAAGCAGAGCCCTTTGCTCCAACTTGTCCATGCTGACCAGATACCCTAAATTAATCGAGTCCCATTTGCCAGCAGTTGGGCCCATATCCCTCTAAACTGTTCCTCTTTATATACCCATCCAGATGCCTTTTAAATGTTGTAATTGTATTCACCTCTACCACTTGCCCTGGCAGCTCATTCCATACCCACATCACCCTCCATTTGAAAAGGTTGTCCCTGACATGCCTTTTAAATATTTCCCCTCTCACCTTAAACCTATGCCCACTAGTTTTGGACCCTCCTTCCCCCCCCCCCCCCCAACACTGGGGAAAAGCCCTTGTCTGCTTACCCTATCTATGCCCCTCATGATTTTACAAACCTCAGTGAGGTCACCCCTCAGTCTCTGCTATTCCAGGCAAAAATAGCCCTAGTCTATTCAGTTTCTCACTGTAGCTCAACCCAACAACCCTGGCAACATCCTTGCAGATTTTTTTTTTGACCCTTTCAAGTTTCACAACATCCTTCCCACAGCAGAGAGACAAGAATTAAACACCGTATTCCAAAAGTGGCCTAACCAATGCCCTGTACAACCACAACATGATCTCCCAACTCCTATCCTCAATGCAATGACCAATAGTATTAAGGCAAACATACCAAATGGTGCCTTCTCTGTCATGTTCTCCTTAGCACTGTTCCTTTCTTCCTCATCATAGATCTGAAATCAACACTTTGCTGTGTGGGAAAACCTTGGTGAAAATTTAGTCTCGTTGTAGTTTAAGTAGCCATTCTGTGCTATGTTTTAATGTATGCCTCACCCCTCTACTTCCCAGTGTAACAATGCCTGAATGTTAAAATTCTCCCCGTATTTTCAAATCCCTATGGCTTCACCCCTCTCCGAAATCTTTTCTCCTTCTCCAAGTACTCTGCATGCCCTCATTTTTGGCCTCCTGTCAGCCCAAATTTAATCCCTGTATTTTTGATGACCTAGGCTCGAAACATCTCTGCCTCTTGTCTCCCCTCAATATACTCCTTACGCCGAACTTTTCTTCATCCATCTTAATTTTCTCTGTGAGACTGTGCCAAATTTTATTTCATTATCCTTTCATTTGCTGAGGAACGTCTTACTCTGCTCACGGTGCTACATAAATACAAGTAGTTGTTGTTGCTATGCGCATCGCACATAGGTATGACATTTTCACCTCAACAGATTATTTCTGTCATTGTGATACCAAAAATGCCATCCTTCTGTTGCAGTGGAACATTTAATCCAATGGTGCAATGCAGTTTCCTGGACTGTAAATATCAGATTTTGTCAAATTTGAATTGTGTCCCTTGCACATTTTTGAATCCACGTAACAGAATTACAGCAGCATGGTGGAAAGAGTACTCGATAGGGGCATGAGATGCCTCAAGAATATTTTGATTTTTCAGTCAATATTCAGTCAACAATCTGTTATAATTGCATTTCTCACTAACTGTTTTCATTAACTGTTGCTGCCTCCAAAATCAAAACACTGCCTTCACAACATGAATTGTTATTTTCTTTAAATCCAACCTCCTATTAATGCTGATGAGTGGAGAAGCTGATCAGCACAGCTATGATCACTGTGTCATTAAGTGTATTAAGACTGCTGCCACATTTGCCTTACTAAACGGATAGTGGGTGACAAACCTTATTCACTCTCAGCGACTACTCCTTATTTTAAAATATCTCCGTGCAATTCTTATACTGGTTTAATCAGAATGTAGCAAAAGTATAGAACAAAATGTTTTAATTCATTTTGAAGTACAGTTAAAAATCAGCTCTGGTGCCAGCCAATTTTATTCAGTTCATTGCTTCATGGCACATGCTGTAACCTATTTCTGTCTACTTAAGGCAAGATGTTTGACATCTTAAGTTGTCTCTATGGTGGCAGCATTCTTCCCATTCATCGTCTGGCTTGGTCCCCCTTGCATTCTATTCCCCTAAACTGGAAGTGAGGCTAATGCATCCTGGGTATCTGTCACTGACAGTACCATGAGCTGAACATAGCTCCTTGTTTGTATCTATCAGGCGATTGCATCTTTGGTAAGGTAACTTATCCTTATCAATTAATCAATCACTCCAAAAGCATCTTTAGATACTTTATGAACGAGTCTATTGGAGAATTGCTGGGTAAAAAACACAATTTTGTGCAAATATTTTTATCTGGCACCCATCAGGCCAATTTGCAGGAATACCAGCATGCAATTTGTGACTTTTTTACACTGGATGAGCTTAGAGTACTGATAAATCCAATTTATGTCCAGCTTCCTGTTGTCTTCAGGTGCTACAGTGGTGTAGGGAGGATTGTAGCATTGTCCAGTCTTGTTTTGTGTGGGGGTGTATATTCTTCCTCTTCCAGAGTTTGGAGAAGCAAAAGAAATGTCTACTGAGTTTTCTAGTTCCTATCTTTGCTTTCTTAGTGAGTTGACCATTAGCAGGACATACAGCTTCAAGTAAGTCGAGCAATTGACTGTTTCATACCCTTCTCATCAATTGAAATAAATGATTTGTATGTGAATATAGGAAACAATGGTTAGTAAGTTTGCAGATGACACCAAAATTGGTGATGTAGTGGACAAAGAAGAAGGTTATCTCAAAGTTAAATAGGATCTTGATCAGATGGGCTGAGATGTGGGAAATGGAGTTTAATTTAGATAAATGTGAGATGTTGCATTTTGGTAAGGCAAATCAAGGCAGGACTTATCAAGTCCTTGCCATTAATTGTGTAAGTGTTGCTGAACCAAGAGATCTTGGTGTGCAGGGTCATAGTTCCTTGAAGGTGGAGTCCCAAGTAGACAGGGTGGTGAAGAAGCTGTTTGGGATGTTTGCATTTACTGTCGGAGACCGAGAGGTGACATTGTAGAGGTTTATAAAATCATGAGGGGCATGGATAGGGTGAATAGCCAAGGTCTTTTCGCCAAGGTAGGGGAGTCCAAAACTAAAGGGCATAGGTTTAAGGTAAGGGGGGAATGATATAAAAGGGACCTAAGGGCAACTTTTTCACGCAAAGGATGGTGCGTATATGGAATGAGCTGCCAGAGGAACTGGTGGACGCTGGTACAATTACAATGTTTAAAAGGCACCTGGATGGGTACATGAATAGGAATAGCTTAGAGGGATATGAGCCAAATGCTGGCAAATGGGAATAGATTGATTTAGGATATCTAGTTAGCGCAGACGAGTTTGACCAAAGGGTCTTTCTGTGCTGTACAACTGTTTAACTCTAATTATCCATTCATCAGTGTTGATCACGTTCGAGAACAAAGAAAATTTACAGCCCAGGAACAGGCCCTTCGGCCCTCTAAGCCTGAGCCAATCCAAATGTACTGTCTAACCCTGTCGGTCAATTCCTAAGCATTTGTATCCCTCTGCTCCCCACCAACTCATGCATCTGTCCATGAATAACTGTTTTAAATAGTTATTTAAAACTATTAAATAACCCTTAGATTCATCATGTGTGGCTTTTATCTAAGTAATTGTCTTTGCTAGAAGTCTCTGGTATTTTCAGATCTTCCAGAATCTACTCCAAAAACTCCTGTGAATTTTAAAGTTGTCTTCTGGTATTTCCTCCACAAGTCTTCTCGAGATGAAAATTTGATCTGAACACAACTTACAGATCAAAAATGAGCTGGTTCTCATTTTTACTGAATGTTCAGCACAGAAACAGTCTATTCAGCTTAGGTGGTTCATGCCTGTGCTTACACCACTCCTGCTAATTCATCCAGCTCTATCCAAATATCCTTCTGTTCCCTCCATTATTGTTGTATATGTCTTCAAATCTTTTACCAAGTTTCATTCCTTTTGTATGCACCTTCAGTTTCTTATCATCCTGTCCCTCTGGGTTCTGTGGTAATGCCACCTTTGTTTTTAAGCTATAACTAATGACTGAAGATGCTGGAAACCAGATTCTAGATTAGAGTGGTGCTGGAAAAGCACAGCAGTTCAGGCAGCATCCTGCTCCTCAGAAGCTGCCTGAACTGCTGTGTTTTTCCAGCACCTTTAATTTTATTTTGATTTCACAAATAACAAGATGGTGCAGGTCATATTCTGGCAGAAATTGTGATTTCACTGTGTGAATGGTGTCTCAGCTGTTTCAAGTTTTAAACCTTTTGAGCAGGGCTCGTCCTTGTATAAATCTTTAAATTAGTGGCAGCTTAATTTTAAGTGTCTCCAGAACAGAGTCACATTGATGTTGAAGTCAAAGTGTTGGCCCAAGATGAGGATAGTTCCTCTTGTTCTGCTTCATTTGAAGCTGGATTGTGCTCTGACTCTCTCTCATGAAGAGGAGCAGTCAACTGAAGTGTACTAAAAATGAACGCAGGAGTGTTGCCATCATTTATATATGGGTACAGTAAAAACCATAATGAAAAGGGAATGCTGGAAAAATTCAGCAGGTCTGGCAGTAGCTGTGGTAGGGAAACAGATTTAATGTTTCAGTGTGTGATGACTCCCCTTCAGAAATGAAGAGAGAATATGGGTTTTCTACTGTGGACAACAATGGGGAGAAGCAAGTAGAGCAGAAGGGAAGACTAGAAAGTAAGGTAGATTAGAGAGCATGGGTGTCGCAGGGCAAAAAGCAAAAGCGAGTGGTAATGGTGTAAAGGGGATAGTTCCAGAGTAGTGCAGAATGTTGGTCAGGTCTGCAAGAGAATCACACTTCAGGCGGGAGGGGGGGGGATCCAGATGAAGAGAGAAAGGTGAAGAAAACACAATGGAGCTTGACATTCATGGGCTGAAGTTGTTGAATATTGAATCTCAAATGCTGTAAAATGCCAAAACGCAAATGACGACGACGACTCCTGCTTGTGTTGGGCTTATCCAGAAGACGGGATGACCACTTTGCAGGTCACCTCCATTGATCCCAAGTCCCTCCTGTGATTTTCATTTCAATACACCATCCAGCTTTCATGTTCACAATTCTGTCCGAGAGTTCGTGAAGCTCAACGAAAGATAGAAGAACAGTGCCTCATTTTCTATTTTAGAAACTTTACAGCCTCTGGACTTGACATGAAGTTTAACAACTTCAAACCATGAACTGTGTCCTTTTTTGATTTGTGTCACTCTCTTCTGTATTCACCCACACCACCAGAAAAAAATCTTAAATTCTCCTATTAATATGTGTACTGCCCACCCTGCCCACTCCTACTCCCTATCCCTCTCCCTCTTCCCCTCTCACTCCGCCTCCCTCTCTCACTCTGCCTGCCTCCCTCTCTCACTCCGCCCTCCTCTCTCACTCCACCTCCCTCCTCCAGTGATCTCTAATCCACTTTGCCCTCTGAGCTTTCCTTCTGCTCCACTTACTTCTCCCCCACTTTATTCTACTCTACCAAAATCATCAATTTTCGAACTCTTCCTCAAGTTCCCACTCTTCCTTAAGTTCCCAAGAAGAGTTAGGTTGGTCTTGAAGCATTAGCTCTGTTTCTGTCACCACAGATGTTGCCAGAGCTGCTGGGCTTTTCCAGCATTTTCTGTTCTGATTTCAGATCCCCAGTCAGTGTTGGATTTTACTTCCAATAAAAGCCACCTGTTCTAAATAAGCACAGACTCTAGCCTTGCCAACATAGTCGCAGAAATGCGAGGAGCATATTTTCCTGAGTACATTCATGCCTAAGCAAGGTTTGAAGTGTTAAAATGTACCTCTGGGGAAAATGCAGATATGGGCTGGAGACATTTATAGTGAACTGGAACCATTAAGGCTCTCCAGTAAAATGGCAACATCTTCATTTGGCTGTCTGACTGGCCTGATCAAGATTAGCTTTTTTTTTACTTTTATGGTGACTTGTTTGTCCTTAGTCTTGTATAATTATGAGAGGTGGAAGGGGATGCAGTCATTGGTCTGCTGGTAGTAATATTTTTTTCTACAGTCCCAACTGATGGAAAGTTAGCGCTGCAGTCAATTTGATCCCTCCATTCACTGGCTTAAAACAGTGTGTCCGCTATTTCTGTAAGGCATTGAATAATGTCATAGTCTCATACACACTGAAGCAGACCCTTCGATCCAACCAGTCCATAATCCCAAACTAGTCCCACCTGCCTGTTCCTGGCTCATGTCCCTCCTATTCATGTACTTACACCATTTAGAAGACACTTGGTAACTGTGCCAACATCCACCAATTCACCAGAAAGTTTGTTCCACACTGTGTAAAAAAAAAAAGTTGACCCCTCGTGTCTTTTTATAAGTCTGTCTTCTCACATCTTCAAAATATGTCCCCTAGTCTTGAAATTCTCCCATCCTAGGGAAACGACACCTACCGTTAACCCTATCTATACCTCATGATTGTACAGGAAGTTCCCGGGTTACGAATGAGGTCCGTTTTTAAGTCTGTTCGCAAGTTGAATTTGTAAGTAAGTCAGAACAATTATGTACAGTTCACACTCTAGCGTCAATTAGTCAAATGTTTATCTTAGTATATAATATATATTTTACCTAAAACATCTTAAATATAATAATATAGTAATAATAGTTAATTTATCAATAGTACAGTATTTATAATTGCAAAAGAATGTGTGTGTGTGGAAAGGTATATAAAAAATTAAAGAAACATTTCTTAAACTGTTAGAAAAGATAATGATTAAAGGTTAACACTTCCACTCATTCCAATCGATGTCTTTCATACCGGAAGGGGCATTAATGATTAATTAAGAGGACTTTATTAATTGGAGGATGGGCCTGGTGCTGGAGAGGATGGGCCGGGTCAGGGATTGACTCTGCTGCTGGAGAGTGAGGGTTTACTTCTAAAGTCAGTTTCTTAAAGTAAACATCAAGGGTAGGTTTTCTTTTTCTCATTATAACTGGCCGCCTTCCTCAACTGCTATCATCTGCTCCAGCTTCATAAGGTCCTAATTGGTCAGTGAAAACACGCAATCTTTTGAGTGTTGCACAAAGTAGTCCGCCCATTCGTTAGTCCAACTCCATTTTTAAAAAAATAATAGGCTCTACAGAGGTCAGTTCTTAAGTACGGGCTTTCGTAGGTAGGGCGTTCATAACCCGGGGAAAGCCTGTATAAACCTCTATAAGGTCACCTCTCAACTCTAATAAACGGCATTCAATTAGCATCTGTTGAAAAGAAAGGGTGGCTTGGCACAGTCAACATGGAGTCTATTTCTAGACAAATATAACTCTTAAAAATTTCTGTTCTGAATTTTGTTGCTGGGTTTCCCTGCTAGTTAATTTGGAAATTCATAGCCTGACATGGGAAATGAGGTTACATAGACAAGACAGTTCCTTTTGGAGTCAGACCTTCATCCATGCTGATTCAATTGACCTTGACTGGACTAGGCAATACAGCAATTGTCCTTTCCACCATGGAACATAACTAGACTCAGACTCCTGCTGGAAAGTGTAAATTTACAGATGGTGGATGATGGCGCAGTCAAGCTCTGCTGTAAAACCCCAAGCACTCAAGGTCTTTGCTAATCCATTGGGATAAATGGTTACTTTGGCAAGACATTAAAAGGTAAGCAGCAATGTGCCCCAGCATGATTCAATATCTTCAGTGTTGGAAAGTGCACAGTCCTAATGCAGGTGGGTTGTGTCAGTCAGGTAGAAATTCCTGGTTAGTCCTATTGTCATACCCCTCGTCAATTCCATGTCAACTTCATTCCTATCTGGTCTTTGACAGCCTTTTTTCTGTGTTCTAAAGCAAAGCTCCTGCTGCTTCCAGGCAGAGAACGTACATTTGATGTGAGCAGGGAAGCAGAAGGATAGAGTCAACAACTGTCGCAATGAACCAAAAAACTGCAGTCTTCCATTTCAGTCTTGAAAGACTCCCATGGCTCTCAAAGGCCAGTGTGTGTTTGCTTTGGGTTTTCTTGTCTCTCCTACAATATTCTCTGAAATGAGAGTCTGTGGGGTTTTGTGCATTCCAGCCATTCTACTTTATAATATTCTGCAGGTGGAATTACCAGGAAATCATTCCTACAGATGTTATTTTATTGGAAATGCATGTATGTTTTCATTTTGAAAACTGTTTTCTTAATAAGTGAATGGTTCCTGTAAGGTCATGAGATCCTTTGTATTCATTCATGCGTGAAGAGTGCACATTCTTATCCATCTTCTTTTGAGTTGTGTTTTCCCCTCAAGTTATTTTTGAAGCTGTTTCTCTGGACAAGATACAGTGTCAGTCTGAGTTGACAGGTCTATCGTTCATGTATTCTACTGCTTCATATTTTGACGTTACTTCTTTCCCATTTTTCTCCCACTATATATAAGTGATGACCATTACATGCTCATGCTTGTCATGCTTGTTGGTTTAGTCATCAGATATAATTCTCTTACTGTTCTTCAAAATTGTCAATGGGATCTTTATCCATTTGGACCAGCAGGTACTTATCCATAAGGTGTGACCTTCAACAGAGCAGTACTCTTTCAGAAATTCATTTCATTTAGCAGTAATTTTTGAGCTCCAGGGCTCAAATAGATTTTGAACCCTGAAGTTTGTGATTCAGGGTTCTGCTGCTCTGCTGCTAACTGGTCCACAGCTACTGATTGGATAACTGGGTTTAGCTCCAAGTATTCTTCTACTTGTGCAGCGTAGTTGATCTAGCAACCAGTGGCCGAGGAGAATATTTGCACAAAGGTAGAATCATCTACAAAACCCAAATATTCCTTACTACTTTATTTTTTATTGTAAAGAACATGACTTGGTGTGCTTTTGAGTGGGATGCAAAAATCTTCGAGGGAAGTATGTGAACTTTGAGCATTGATGTAGCAGTCACTCTCAAGATTGGCAGCACAGTGGCTCAGTGGTTAGCACTGCTGCCTCATAGCAGAAGGGACTGTCTATATGGAGTTTACAAGTTCTCCCAGTGTCTGCGTGGGTTTCCTCTAGGTGCTCTGCCTGGTTTCCTCCTACAGTCCAAAGATGTGCAGGTTAGGCGATTTGGCCATGCTAAATTGCCTATGTTGTCCAGGGATGTGTAGGCTAGATGGATTAACCATGGGAAATGCAAGGTTACATGGATAGGATACCTTTTTGGAAGGTTGGTGTGGACTCGATGGGCTGAATGGCCTGTTTCCACACTGTACAGATTCGGTTCTATGATACAGGGAATTAAGGGGAGAAAGACAGAAAAGTGGAGTTGAGAATTATCAGATCAGTCAAAATCTCATTGGTGAAGCAGACTCAATGAGCCAAATATGTAACATCTGATCCTATCCCTTATGAATTGGTAATGGTAGAGAAATAGTACACCTGTGTTCATGTGGCATGCAGTTAACTCCTGGACCCCATACACTTCGTCCGTGCTCTTTTGGTGTGGAGTAATTTGGTTTTCCTGATCTTCAGATGGGGTTACTATGGGAGATCAGTGGGCTCCCATGGATTGTCAAGCCTGTGGTTTCTACTAAGGTTCTGGTGATCAGAGCAATGAGCATATTGTAGGTTAGCAGAGGTAGTGCTCCAAGCTTCTTACCTCTTTCTTTGAAAATAAATACATGTGAAAGCATATATGCTCAAGAAAAGCATTCTCCTGTCCTTTGCATCCTAGTATTTCTTAGCAATATGGTCTATCCTAAACCTATAGCCACCATTCTGAGAACTCAAAAGCTGTTTTATGTGCATAGTCTAATTCTGTGTGAATATGTAATTTCCATTCTCAGAAGACAGCTGCAGATGGGAAGAGACAGGAAGTCATTGTGTTAGACTCAAAACGGAGCAACGCCATTAACATCGGACTGACCGTATTACCACCACCAAGAACAATCAAAACTGCAATTCTGAACTTTGATGAATATGCCTTGAACAAAGAAGGTATAGAGGTAAGCATTTCTGTGGATTTTCTCACTGTGCAATAGGGGAATGGGATCAGTCAGGAGAAGCCTCCTGTTTGGGCAGTTGGTGTCATTTTTAATTTCTCAGTTGGTATTAAAACAAATGGTGAAGCAACATGTTTTGAACAACAAAAAACTTAAAATCTCAGTTTGCGTGCAAGTGGACCAACTTACTCTTGATATCCTGAACATTCCCTACACCTCAATCCTGCTAGGAGAAAGTGAGGACTGCAGATGCTGGAGATCAGAGCTGAAAAATGTGTTGCTGGAAAAGCGCAGCAAGTCAGGCAGCATCCAAGGAGCAAGAGAATCGACGTCCCTGAAGAAGGGCTCATGCCCGAAACGTTAATTCTCCGGCTCCTTGGATGCTGCCTGACCTGCAGCGCTTTTCCAGCAACACCTTTTTCACCACAATCCTGCAACACCTTTTTCACCACAATCCAAAGGTCAAAGGTGCAGGCCTCCACTTGGAATTGTGGGAATTGAATTACCTTGAGTCAGATAGGTCAAGTAACAGGTAGAAACATACATTCTGTTGATGTAAACTTCTGCCCATCTTCCTGTGTAAGCCACTTATTTAGGCAATGAATTTTGTTGATCAATTATGGGAGATTTTGTGTGTTAACAATTAGTATCAAATCGACCAGGTTAGGCCTAACACTGTGCTGAAGATCTAACCAACATTGCATCATTTTTAAAAAAAAATCCAAATCAGCAATAGTGGTGATTCAAACATTACTGTGAGGGCTTGTGATTTCCAAGGATAACATTTTTCATTGGAAACAGAATTTTTCCAGCTGATTTTTAGTGTATTGTAGGGTATTGAAATTTCTGTAATTCACAATGTGGGCCAAAGTATAAGTGAATGCCAATGATTACCTCCCTGATGGAACTTCCTATTTCAATTACTCACCTTCACAACTCTCTAAATACAATGAGTGGCATCATCAGGTTATTTTGGTTCATATGTTCATTAATTTGCACCATATCTGAAACAGCAGTAGCAGGTAGTGTGAAGAAAATACATCTTGTGTGACAAGAGATACATTTTACACTGAAATCTATTTGGATGAAACTGCATATTTTTGCAGCTTGTTTCATGTGGATGTTTTGGGAGAAATATTAAATGAGTATTTTCACCACTGTGACTCCCCAAAACAAGCAGGTCAATTAAAAATGTTCTACCCTGACTTCAGACTCCATAAACCAGGAGAAGAAAGTAATACCTTATTCCAGTGCTGTCCTCCAATCTGTCTGATTCTAACAAGTTGCTGGTCCACTTTCTGATTTGATTAGTTAAAATGGTGGCCCCTAAAGTCAGTGAGAAAATCTATAATAATGCAGAGATTGGAGCTGAAATGTTGACTATGAACTTAAAGAAAATAGTATACCTGAGTGATCACGCAAGGTAAAATTCCTCTGTTTGCACAGCTAGATTGAAATTGTAAACCATGTTCAAAAAGCCTTCCAATCCTTTCTTTTTTTAAAAAAAACTTTTTAAAAGAATTTCAAACTCCCAATTCAAGACCGAGAGAATGAAACAACACAGTTTCACATTTTGAGACATTTATTGTAACTAACAAGCTGTAAGCGCTATAGACTAACATTATTTTTGTAGACACTCTATACTTTTAATTACGGAACAGAATATATAACACAAGTGAAAACTCACTATCTAGTTTATAGATATTCAATTCTCCTGGAACCAGACTAAAATGATTCTTGCCTCCCTAGTGCTTGCTTTCGATCTATTCTTGGAAATGTTTTAATTCACCGGTCTTTCACAGTGTAAGCTTCCCCATTGACTTCTTTCTCTATCCAGGCAAATATTCCAGCCTTTCTCTAACTCCTCAGCAATTTGGTCTTTCCAGTCTGAGCACAAGCTTCCCACTTGCAATCCTGTACAGCCTTGAGCTGTTTTCTGTCTCCCAGGAACTCTCCGGCTGCCAATCTGGGAGGCTCAGATCTCCAGAAAAGATCTCATCAAAGTCCATCTCCTTGTCAGTGTGAGTCATACAGGTCTTGTATCCTGGTAGAAATGTTGAGTAGCTATTCTTTACAATTGTCTTTTATCTTATGGGCAGCTTATAGAACTGTTTATAACCCAGTATTTACTCTATCCGCTATTCGCTCAGGCTGCTGCCATTGTCTCCAAGTGCAAAACCCCCAGTAAACAACAGTTTTATATTCAAACTGTGACAAAGGACCGAAAACCACTACTGCTTGCTGTCATGCAAACTTAGGACAGATCACATGATTGCCTTCATTTTGTCTTGTTTATTGTATCAATTACATATTTCTAACAGGAAACATGAAACCCCATCCCCACACCCTGACCAAGAACAAAAATTAATCACTGACCTAATGAGTGTCTGTAAACATGCTCTGAAATGTAAAAACTAATAACACCTTAGCAATTATATTGTTGAACATAATATGGAGTATTCTTCCTTGTGCTGCTATGTTTATCATTAAGCAATGCACCTTGACAGCATTGCAATTTTTAAAGTGTATCAACTAAACAGAGGGGAAGTAAGGATTTCAAGTTCATTCTGTGGCAATCTTTTTTTAAAGTTCACTCTTTGTGTACAAGCATTTGTTTCGCTCCTCTTGGCTTCTGATACACATCATAGTCAACCTTTGCTCTCATGCCAATTTGAATGTTTGTGTTTCCATGTCATTGCTTTGGATAATTGTATCCTTGATCTGGTTTGGTTAACCTTATCAGAAGCAGCATTGCTCACCATTATGAGGAGGGAACCCGTTCCACAGGGCGTTCTTTGGTTGTATTCCCACCCAAACAGCAGGGAGATGCCCACCACCAGAGAGTTGATCTTTTCCCAGAGGTTGACTGGAAAACTCCAAACTTCCTTCTGAATTAGCCTTTAGTGTGGCTCTTAATGCAGTAATAATCTGCAAATGTGACTAGGATTGATGTGCTGAGACTGACGTGCAGTACAGTTCTCAGTGCACTCCTCTCCCCTCCAACCACCACTTCCCTTTCCTTTCTGTGTCATGTCCAGTCTCAAATCCAGCTTAAACCAACCCTCGGCGCCGGGAGGAAACTGGCAGGAATTTACCCAAAGCTACTGTTGCATGTGTTACTGGTGGCTGATTTGGAGCAGCCAGTGTTGGACTGAGGTGGACAAAGTTAAAAATCTCACAACAGGTTAGAGTCCAACAAGTTTATTTGGAAGCACTAGCTTTCAGAGCACTGCTCCTTCCACATGAACCTTTTGGACTATAAACTGGTGGTTTGTGATTTATAACTTGGTGGCTGACTTGGCAGAGGCCCTGAAATAGACACGATTAGTGGCAAACAAGTGGGAGAAAATAAATTTAAGCTTAATGAAGGTTTAACAGCAAAGTGTGTGGTTCCTTTGCTGTACTCTAAATTAGAGCAACTATCCGTTGGTTTAGTTCAGGTTTTCAAATTGCTTGCAAGAATGCTGAACTGTGGATGATCAAAATAAGTTGGCGCATCTGGAGGGCCATATTTCCCGAATATCGTGTTCAGTATTGCCACAAATGTCAGGGATCTCAGCTCTCCTCCTCAACACCAGCAAAGCCCCCACCTCAGCCCACCCTGGACTCTCGCAAATGTTCCCGGGAGTTAGATCAGAAGAAAACAATAACAAAATAAATGCAGCCAGTTCTGTCTAGTTACTACTCACTTATGTAACAAAAAAATGCATCTACATAGCACCTTTCGTGGCTCAGGACACACAAAACATCCACTTGATGTGGTGTCACAATTGTAAGGTAGATAACTTGGCCAGCAATTAACATGCAGTGATATCCCAAAAACAGCAGCATGATAAATAACTAGGTAATTTTCTATGTTGAGCTATTGATTGAGGGAAAGATATTGGTCAGAACATCAAAGGTTTCCTTGCTGTTATTCAAAGTAATGCCACGGGATCTATTAAATGGCCTGGGAGAGCAGACAGGGTCAAAGTTTAATGTTTAGTCCCTTCCTTAGCACTGCACTGCATTGCATTGTTCACCTGGATTACATGCTCCTATCGCTAGAGTATAACTTGAAGCCATGACTTTCCTAGTCCGACGTTACTGTCACTGAGCAGTTAACGAAGAAATGAGAGAAAAGGCCTTCTCATCCATTCATCTTTGGCCATCATGTCTGATGATGTAGCATCTAGTTTCATTTTTAGTATCTCTAATGTACTTTCCTTTATCTTTCTTAGCAGATTTTTTCAAATTTTTATGTATTATAGGACTAGTGTTTGTCATGTCTGACAAAGTCCCCAAGGTCCACCTGTAAGGAAGATACATTCTTGTAGAATCTAACTGATTTGAGAGTTGGCCAAAATTGAGATTTTCTCTTTTTGAACAAATTTTGCTACAGAATTTCCTTTCAATGTTCACCTTAAGATTTGATATACTGCACATTCAGGCATTCACAAGTCAGAAAGATTGTATGTCACCATGCACATCTTTACCCGACATGATGTTAGACAAATTAACATCTAGGATTTGATGATTCAGACCCTCTCCTGCTCATCATCTTGAACACTGGAAAAGAAGAGTGACTCATCTTAATTGTATAACCAGGGGACAGTCTTGTGTAGAATAGTCACTCTCTAAAGTAAAATGCACAAACCCAAGAAAAAAAAATTCCCAGATCCTGCAGGCAATTAATAATGAAATGGCTTTCACGTATCTGATTTTGTTTTAGAAAATCCTGACCATGATTCCCAGTGAAGAGGAAAAGCAGAAGATCCAGGAGGCCCAGTTGCTGAATCCCGACATTCCTTTGGGTTCTGCAGAGCAGTTTCTTCTAACTTTGTCTTCTATTAGTGAACTCTCAGCCAGACTCCAACTCTGGGCCTTCAAGCTAGACTATGAGACAGTAGAGAAGGTAACTGCAACCTAGAAAAAAACATGATTTGTTTGTATGTGCAATATTTGATTAACAGCATGGCCTTCTGATGTCCACTTCAATGGATAGCTAAATAATATCCTTTTGCTTACAGGAATTATGACTTGCTACCGGTTATGGATATTAATGAGAGTGATGTTTTCTCACTGATAATAGGTGCAATTATGGTGAGGGAGTAAGTGTCGAGATGTGTATTCTTGAGCAAGACAATAATTGCAAGAGTGATTTTAGTTCAATTTAATCCGTTGCATGTTTATTGGTTGCTAAGGGGATAGTTAATGAAGGTACAATGTTTGATAGTATGTCAACAATGCAACTCAAAGTAGTTTGAAAGGTGATATTTTGCAAGGCCTCTGAGTATTGTTCCCTGTTCAGTACTGAACAGCTGATGCTGCAATGAATCTGAATCTGCTAAACTGTAAGGAACGGCAAGTGAGATTGAGGCTAATATTCTATCATTTGATAAGATACCATGGCTATATAGTGATTTTTTTTTTGTGGGATGAGTTTATGGTATTCGAGCAAGGAATTTGCACAACTAACATTCGCGAGCTGCCTTTCTTCATGAACATGAATTTCTTGGTGTAATGTAGCTTGAGGGATTTGAACGTATAAATGGCATTTAGCTTTATAGAAGGATCATAGATAATCTGATAAAAACTGAAGGAACCACAGGTGCTGTAAATCTGAAACAAAAACAGAAGTTGCTGAAAAAGCTGAGCAGGTCTGGCAGCATCTGTAATGAGAAATCAAAGTTAAAATTTTGGGTCTGGTGACCCTTCCTCAGAACTGGATAAGAGATTAAGTTGATGTTTGGATGAACATACGTCAGCGGCTTGCCACCACCTTGTCGAGGGCAACTAGGGATGTATAATAAGAGGTGGTGCAGCGAATGATACCTTTTTTTTTAAATGTTATACTGTGCATAATGTAACAAATGCTTGTGACCTTGGTGGTGTGATATGCTTATGTTTTACTTGCAGGAAGTTGCAGAGCCTCTACAGGACCTGAAAGAAGGCATGGACCAGTTAGAGAACAATAAAACTTTAAGATACATCCTAGCAACATTGCTGGCAATAGGGAACTTCCTAAATGCATCAAATGTAAGTTTGAGTGTCTTCTTCCTCTAGTTTGTATATTCTTAATTTATAATGGTTGAGCTGAGCTATTTACTTTTGTGCTTCCTGCTTCATTCATTCATGCATCCGTATGAATTAGGAATAGGCCATTCAGCTCCTTGAATCTGCTCCATTGTTCAATAAGATGATGGTTGATCCAAACATAGCCTCAAATCTGCATTCTTGCTTACCCCTAAAAACGTTTCATACCTCACCATCCCTGCCCCACTTAACAAAAGCATTTACCCATCCTAGTTTTGTCTCATTCACAAGCTTTGGAGTTCTGCTCCAACAACCAAAGCAAATATCAAACCAGGCAGTCATCTTAATAGTGACCCTTGTGTGACCCTAATGTGTTTCCCTCAAGTCTGAATAATGACAGTTTTACTCTCTGCTTTCTTTGTTTTAGGCACTTTGCTGCATAGGCTGCTGCTATCCCATGACTCCTTTAGATGCCAGATAAAGAAACTATGGGTTGGTCATTTTCAGAAATTCAAGGCTGTTGATTAAATTTGTACTAATTTGACATATGCCAATAAACAAACAAATGAGGAGATTTGTATGGGTCAAAAGAGAACAGCACCCAAAGACTTTCAGCAAAAGGTCATTTATTCCTCCTTTGCACATGATTAGGCACAATTTTGTACAGCATTGTTTGAGCCTGATTGATCTTAAATGACTACAAATGTCAATATATTGAATTATATCATGTACAAGAAAATTTGATCATGGGAAAGGTGATGCAAGGAAATATTGGGGATTTGCTTTTGACATGGAGCTCGTTCAATGAAAGGTTTATCAATAAACTGAGTGTACAAGTCTGATTTATGAACAGCCTATCCATTTCCAGTTATTAACATTGCTCATCTGTTTTCATGCTACTTGCATAATGGATTTGGAAATAAATGATTTAGTTTTAAATAATCTGCCCTGATGATGAGATAATGTTATCATGTATCAATGAATAGCTAAAAGGTTCAGCTGTGCACATCATGGATTAGCACACTAGCTGAGGGACCTTGGGAGTAGAATCTCTAAGTAACAAAGGTGAAAATGGAATTGAACTAGATAAAAGACATCGAGGAAAAGAAATCTCAGCTCTAATAACCTTTCGAGCTAACAATCTGAAGTAAAAATGCCTGGAAACACTCTAAGTCAGGATAGCGAGGGAAAAGAGAGAGAGATGTTTAATGAATGGCTATGTGATTAAATAACAAAAGGGAAAATGGAATAATGCTTTCTGGGCTGGTAGTGGGATAAGTAAAGGAACAAAACATGGGACTAGAGGAAACCTAAATGGTAAATGGTTACAATGGAACAGGTAAATGGACAGGCTGAGCAGATCATCTTGGCAGGGCATTCCAGACTTGAATGACAGGTTCTTAGGAAGTGCTTAGAAATAAAGGAACCTTAGTGGACAATTCCTTAGAACTCCGATGATGTCAGCACAAGCAGACAGGGTGGTGAAGAAGACATAGAGGATGCTTGCCTTCATTAGCTGTTGTGTAGAATATATGAGCAAGGAAATCTGGCTGCAACTTTATGAAACATTGATTAGGCCACAGATGGAAAACTGTGTACAGTTCTGGTCGCCACACTCTCAGAAGAGCGTGATTGCACTGGAGAGGGTGCAGAAGAGATTCACGAGGATGTTGCATAGGATATAAAGCTTCAGTTATGAGGAAAGACTGGCTAGGCTTGGTTTGTTTTTTGGAGCAGAGGAGACTGAGGAGGATCTGACTGAGGCAAACAAAATTATGAGAGGCATAGACAGAGTAGTCATGATTTGGAGATGCCGGTATTGGACTGGGGTGTACAAAGTTAAAAATCACACAACACGGGCGGCACGGTGGCAGTGGGCGGCACGGTGGCACAGTGGTTAGCACTGCTGCCTCACAGCGCCAGAGACCCGGGTTCAATTCCCGCCTCAGGCGACTGACTGTGTGGAGTTTGCACATTCTCCCCGTGGTCTGCGTGGGTTTCCTCCGGGTGCTCCGGTTTCCTCCCACAGTCCAAAGATGTGCAGGTCAGGTGAATTGGCCATGCTAAATTGTCCGTAGTGTTAGGTAAGGGGTAAATGTAGGGTTATGGGTGGGTTGCGCTTCGGCGGGTCGGTGTGGACTTGTTGGGCCGAAGGGCCTGTTTCCACACTGTAAAGTAATCTAATCTAAAAACCAGGTTATAGTCCAACATGTTTAATTGGAAGCACACTAGCTTTCGGAGCGACGCTATAACCTGGTGTTGTGTGATTTTTAACTATAGACAGAGTAGTTCATGAGATTCTCTTTCCAATAGCAACCGTGTCAAATACCAGAGGGCGTAACCTTAAGGTGAGGAGCCAGTGCTTTCAAGGAGATCTGAGGAAAGAAAAGTCACCCAGATGGTAGTAGATATGTAGAATGTGCTACCTGATTGAGTGGTGGAAGCACATTCTCTTGCAACATTTAAGAAGCATCTGAATGAAACTTAAAATGCTGGGGCACAATAGGCTGTGGGCCAAGTGCAAGTAAATGAGGTTAGTGTAGTTTTGTGTTTAGTGATGAGTAAAGACATGGTTTGCCAGAGGACCTGTTCCTACTGCATGACTCTGAAAGATAGATGGACAGAATCTTGGACATAGATCAATCCTTAGATTTTGTTCTGATAGGAAGCCCCACACTCCAGGGAATAATTCACGCCACCTTCCATCAGGTTAGTGCAGGAGGCTGAACCCCTCGAGTAAGTAAAGTGAAGAATTAGTATCACATTACTAGAAGTTCAGGTCATGATTTCAGATTATATGAAGTTATTCAGGAAAGCTATCACCCTGTTTGCATTTGGGGGTCTCCTGAATCTACAGAAGACTACTTGTTGACCAACGGTACAGCAGACAACATTTGGGATAATGTTTGGGGCTACGGTGGTTGGGTGAAAGGGGATGAAATAGCAAGTGCTAAATCTCTTGCATTTGTGTGGGGTTTTAGGAAAGGGTGTGTGGGCAAGTGGACAGTCTCCTTTTGAATGCTAAAAGTATAGGGGAGATAAAAGTGTATTTATGAAGAGACGCGATGCTGAATGATTTGTTGAATATGGAAGCTGGTGGTTAAAATATAGGCAAAGTAAAATGTTTTGTAATAATTACCATAATATAATTGAATTTAATATTGAGTTGCAGAAAGATGGAGAAAGAAAAGTCAAAGACTGGTTTAAAATTTTAAGTTGAGCATCATTCAACTGGAAGGAACGTTACATTACCTGCAGTGCAAGCTGTTGAACTGTTTGTGTGTAAA
The DNA here is from genome assembly GCF_004010195.1 of Chiloscyllium plagiosum. Lineage (NCBI taxonomy): Eukaryota > Metazoa > Chordata > Chondrichthyes > Orectolobiformes > Hemiscylliidae > Chiloscyllium > Chiloscyllium plagiosum. The sequence goes on from NC_057738.1 coordinate 28,746,006, forward strand.
TCTATGAACAGGACAAAAGCTTCTGTCCATTTTTGCTTTGGTATAAAATTGATATACATCACTAAAAGGCAAAAGTTTACTTGAGTAATTAAGCAACCATGTTCAATAAATTAGATAAAATACTGCGGCAAGGTAAAGTAAAAGGCTTATAGAAATGTGAAGAAACTGGAAATCTAGACTGGATGCATTTATAAAGCAACAAAGGAATACAGAGAAATGTCATGAGGTGCAAAAAGGAAAACCATGCTAAGAGCAACATTTTATGGTACTTAGATGCAATGGTCAAGGTAAATATGGGCCAATGAAAGATACATCCAGGCAAGACTGTGTTGAGCAGTATGGAATGTTCAGATTTATTAAGTTAATTTTGTCATTTTGACAAAGCAGGAAGTTAGTTTCAAAAATCAGCCACAAGGAAACCTATATTTGAGTCAATATAGAGTAAATAAGGTTGGAGTTTACTGAATTGAAATTAAATTTTTAAACAGTAGAGGACATAATGAAACCCAATGCCAAGTGCCAACAGTATTATTGTTAAGCAACAGGAAAAGAAGTTATGAATCCGTGTCACTGGGATCAGTTTACAACTTAGGTTGGAAGTGTGTATCTCTCTACTCGTTGAGACTGACATCTTCGAAGCTGCTGAAACTGTATATAAAAGCTTCTATTCAATGGCTAAAACTATAGAGAATTAAGTTGCCTTATATGCTAATATTGAGAATGGATAAAAAAAAAACAAATCGCACCTACATTAGGAGAAGAGTGGGAAACCTTCCTCGAAGCATGAATTTTTACAAGGAAGCTTATAGTAATGTCATTTTTAACTAGCTTTAGTTGTTCAGTTTACTCAGCTTAAAAGTAACCCATTTAAGTAGTTCACATATAGATAGTGATTAAATGTGCCTTTTTAATCTGACTGCAGTTCACATTTTTTTCTTGTGTATTAAGGAATTTTGATGTTGGTCCAAGGTTTTAAAAAGGAACATATGAAGATATTAGGGAGTTGTTGGTCAGACTTGGCTTCTTGAACTGCAACATTCTTAACAGGTTATGGTTGTCAGCAGAAGAAACTTTACTCAGAAGATTTTGCAATAAACGTAAACTTTTACAGTGAGCCTTTTCATGTACTCCCTCCCTCAACTTTGTCATCCTCTCCCAAAGACATGGACTCATGTAGGGATATGGTTAGCAGCCCTCCAATCAGCTGCTTCGGGTGATGATAGGATAGTGATAATATAGTTGGCCTTTGTAATCCAGAGTGTTCCAGGGGACAGTGGATTCAAATCCCACTGCATTAAGCTTCTGTATTTAAATTCAATTAGCTTTCAATTCCAGATTGAATTTTAATCTCCATAACGGTGACCTTGAAGCTATCAACACTTGTCCAAAAGGAAACCATCTGGTTCATGAATGTCCTTTTTACATAAGGAGTTTTTCCACCCTTCTGTCTTCTGGTCCAATATAGTTGACTCTTAACTTCCCTCTAAAATGTTTGAGAAAGCGACTCCATCCTTGGGCAATTGGGGATGGGCAACAAATACTGGTGGTGTTGGATGTAGGCCGCAAAGAATAAATCCACTAATTGTTGGCCACTTATTTGGGCTGGCCCCTGAGTCAATGCTCTCCTTGACCAAAAAGCACTCACATGGGGACTTGATGGTGAGCAGGATTGTTTACATTTTCAACCAACATGTTCAATTGTAATGCCCATCCACTTAGTGTCGTCTCCTATTTCTGTTTTATATTACAGCAATGAATTTTAAACATTTAACATTATTGCTAGCAATAAGATCACCTTTAATTGTATAATTTTACTTTATATGTGATTAAGTTCTGTTTTTGCAAGCAGAATGATGTGCTGTCAGTGCTGAATACTTGGCTTTGTGGAGTAAGTACTTTTCTCCCCCTTCTCCTGGCAGGCGAAAGGTTTTGAGCTGGGGTACTTGGAGAAAGTACCAGAAGTAAAAGACACAGTGCATAAGCAATCCCTGCTGCATCACATCGCAACTATTGTGGTGGAAAAATTTCCAGATAGTTCGGACCTGTATTCTGAGATTGGGGCCATCACGAGGTCAGCCAAGGTATGTCAGTGAAAAAAAATTCTGTCTGTCTATTATCCAGATGTTGCAGCTGTATTTTCCAGCCAGGCCAGAAGGTAACAAAATACTGTTCTGCATTTCACTCAAAAACTTTTCAAATTGAGTTTTGTGGCATTTTAGAAGTCTTCACTTGTCCACTGCATTTAAATGGAATTTTAAGGAATCAGCTAACTTCACCCTGATTTCCAATATCAGACATACAAATGGAGCATTCAAATAAGTTTCTCTGTAGCTGTAACATTATATTCTGCATTCTGTTGTATTACTCTGTTGTACTTGCATAAGGTCTGATTTGCCCAGATAGCACACAAAACAATACTTTTCATTGTATCTCAGGACGTGTGATAATAACAATTCAAATCAAAGTGGTAGTATTAGCTGAAACGATTGAATATGATTTTATTTGGAATTAGGAAATATGAAGGCTTACTATGTCATTCATCCAAGGCACATGTGGAACCTGAGAGTTTAGTAGTTCTGCAATACTATCTATGTAAAAATATCAATCTGTTCCACAATTCCTGTATAACACAGATTACCAAGGCTGACAACTGAACGTTTTCATGTCAGAAGCAGTATCGCTTGGATCTTCGCCGTGCCCCCTCTGCCTGCTCTCCGTGCCCCCTCTGCCTGCTCTCCGTGCCCTGTCTGCCTGCTCTCCATGCCCTCTCTGCCTGCTCGCCATGCTCTCGATGCCATGGAAGTAGGTAACAAACTAAAGGGGGATGACCGGCAATCATAGAAAAAAGAGAAAACAAATTCCACGACCGCTGCTTCCATTTCCCAGACAACAGAAGAATTAAAAGCAGTGGGTCAATCATACAGCCCTTCACCCTGCTCCCCCTTTTGACATAAACATGGCTGACTTTCTAGCTCAACTGTAAAGCATTCTTTCTGTTGCTAAATCACCACCTCAACATTTTTTTTTCTTTTTTTTAAGACAAACCACTATTACCCTTTAGCCTCAGTTACACAATGCAAGCTCCTTAGTCTCTTGTACCTGGACAAAAGGACCAGTGTGAAACAAACAGTAGCATGTTCTGTGTGGGAATTGTTACTTGTATCAATCTATTTCAACAATTGTAAATTCCTCAGGAAGGAGCTGCTTGATGGTGAATGGCTTTATAACCAGAAAAGCAGTAATGAGAGTGAAGCACAGGTGGTTATGCAACATCCTACCCTCTGTTTGAGCTCAAAATGCTGTGCACTGTCTCTGACTCTGTGACAGATTTACTTTCCCAGTTCCCTTTTCCTTCTATTATTCAGCCTTTGATATAGCCATGATATGGAGGTGCCAGTCTTGGACTGGAGCGGTCAAGGTCAGAATCATAACTGTTGTAATGGAGGAAAGTTTGAACACCGAAAGCTCCTGCAAACATCAATGAGCAGAAAATTTGTTACTTTAGTGAATAAATTTTCTCCCCCAGAGTGATAATCTTGTCCAGTCTTGTACCAGTCTTTTGCATCTACTTGATTCAACAAGACCAGGTCATAATTTATCATGTTGCCTGAAGGTCAATACTCTGACAGTGAGGGCAAAGAGGCACCTTCTCAGGTTTGGACAGTGCAATGTCCCAATAATGCGACAACCTTATGATATAAGGGTGTGTGTGCTACCAACTGAACAATGAGTGACATGTAGGGAGTATTTTGTGCATTCACTGACTGGCAGAACTGATTGCTGTAATTTCTGTCTGATTTGTTATTAAAAATGAATAACAATTCTTGGTGTGACAAAAGGTATATGAATGTATTCTATTTCGGGTTCTGGATTTCAAAATAGAGGCAGATGGATATGAGTTCGTTTTGTGAAAACAATTTTTAAAAAAAAAATCTCGGAAGTCATCTGGGCAGTGACCTAAATATAACAAGTCTAAGACGTGTAACTTCAGTGATTTGCCTGGGACAAATTCTGTAGCTTTAATGGATATAATCTTGAAATGGTTGAGTTTATGACAGTATAAACATATTAAGGTAATTAGTTAAGTTTTGACTTCAGAACACATACAAAGTTCTGACTATTGGTGACTAGATAGCACAAAATAATTGCCTGACACTATGGAGGGAGTGAGTTAAGCTAACTCTGACCATTTTAACTGTGGGAGCAAGGATTATTTGCTTCCTTCATGTTGCTGAACTCAACAGTTAATCAGCTACTGATTCCCTGATGCTAGAACTGTCAACATTGATTGCTAAAGAAAACACATTAACAGTGTGAAACTGAAAGTAAAAACTTCATTTAACTTTTGATATTGTTTAAATTTGCTTGAAAATGCAATTCCTTCTCTAAAACTTAACAAGCAATTTTTACGCTTTCTTTTTAGAAACACAGCTCTTCGTTTACTTGCACTTCTATTTCTTCATGAGATTAGAGCAGGCATGCATTTTGTTTCTTGGGCTTATTACCATCAGCACTAGAATCTGCTGGCCTAATCAATCTAACCTTGGCCACTAAGGGGAGTTTTGCAAATGCTGCTGTCAGCTGTGTAAAGACAGGTTTACGATCCAGCCTGACCTTTTGGGATTTGTGCTGCGAGAGACTCTTCCTCACTGGAGCAGCTCTATTTGTCATAAATCAAACACCGGGAACAGTTAGGAGTTAGCATTTGTTAAACTAATGACTTTATCGTGCACAGGAGCTCCATGGAATCCCTGAGGTTCTTTGTCTTGAAACTGTTAACCATTTTACCACCTGAGAGGGAGACCTCCAAGAATTTTGCTGATTGCTGGTGTTTAGTGTAAAATGAATCAGTACAACACTAGGTATCATCTTTCATTATGGTTTACATTTGGAAATCACTGATATAGCCGTAGACTTAAACAAACTAAGGGTAGAATTTCTGTGCTATGCAACACCTGGCAGGGGCACAGAATGGGCAATTAGAGTCCATGAAATCGGGCAGTGATTGTAATCGCTCAATCTCTGCTCCTTGTCTGCCTGTTTGCACTGGACAGTCCTAAGGTGAGTAACAACCTCATTTCAATTTAAAAATCAATGCAAGTTTGTCTGAAATTACCTCGAGCAAGATTCTTTAATTTTTCTTCTGGGCAATATGCTGTGCATTCCAAAGGGTTGTACTCGGTTCTTGACCAGTTATTATGGAATGCTCCTTTGAGACCCATTGCTTCATGACATTTCTCCCTCTTGCTCCCTCTACTTCTCAGCTGTTGGGGTTGTTACTGCTGATCCCAACAGAGAAAATGCACCAAAGTAAATGAAGTGGCTACAAAAGAAACATGTTATTCTAACAAATGTTTGTGTTAGCATAGAGATATACTCTCAGGTTGGTGAATGGAACACCACTGCATTTTGATAGCACTGTATTACTGTCAGAAAACCTCCATAGATCAATCTCATTCTGTCTCTCAAAGCATGCTTAATCCCTATACTGTGCTAGTCTGATGTCCCATTCCAGTGATCCTACTGGCTTTAATATAATAGAATCAAGACAATTCAATTTATTACGCTGAGTACTTTTTACAGACAATAATTGTTCTATTAGTTTGAGTCATATTCAAATCTAAGAAGTAAAAAAGTTAATAAAAACAGAAGAGACAGGAAACTTTCAGCAAGTCAGGAGTGGAGCACAGTTAGCATTGAGCATTAAGACATTTCATGGAAAAAGAAAAGTCATATCCTCTCCAGCTGCCCAATCTCCACAAAGTTCAGCTGAGACATGGCTCTTGATCGATTGATTAGCTCATTCTGGAATGATCTGTGTTTTGTTGGCACTGCAAACCTTCCTGTTCTGCACCTTGGCTGCCTGTTCATATGACACTGATATCTGAAATGGGAGTTAATCCGAGTTAAGCTCACAAAAAGGATTGTGAAAAGAAACCAGGATTGATTTTATTTTTGAAACTCTTGTCCTCAGGTTGACTTTGACCAGCTTCAAGAAAACCTTTGCCAGTTGGAGCGGAGGTGCAAAGCCTCATGGGATCATCTAAAGGCTATTGCAAAGCACGAAATCAAATCCAGCCTGAAGCAGAAAATGTCTGAGTTTCTGAAGGATTGTGCTGAAAGGATCATCATTTTAAAGATCGTTCACAGAAGAGTAATGAACAGGTACAAGATCTGAAAACCTATTCCCAAATGAGCTCTGTTATCTCATTCTCTTTTTTTTTTTGTTTGTAAGTTAAACTTGTTTTTTCATAGTTTGGTTCTGGATGTTTAAAAAAAAATACAGGAAAGGTAGGTAAAGGACTTAATTTTGTTTTCAGAATTTTTAGTTTCCATCTGAAAAGCTAGGCAAAAGTGGCTGAGACCCTTCCAGAATTGGGCGTAAAATGCAGGAGAAGATGTGAAATGAATCCGGAGTTAGTGGCGTGGTGCAATTGAGTTTGTTTTTAATAAAAGGTTGTATTAGTAAAATCCAAATTTAGAGAATTATGTTTAACTCTAATATTCCTTTATTCTGACTTCTCATAATATGTTCATCCTTGTGCAGATTGAAAATAGTGCTTTTCAAATGTGCAGACCTTCCTGTAATATGGTGGGGGAGAATAGAGGATTAGTTTATGAAATACAACTTTTGAATTTGGGCTAAGTGCCAGGGTGACCTATAGTAACAACTCGCACTTACTTATACAATGGTCATCTCGCATGAGGATGTCTCAACAATCTGTCATAGGGAGGAATTTCTGAGCATGAGAGAAACAAAAGAAATAGGGAAGAGCTTTTTAATCAATTTTTGAGAAATGTTATTACACACCACTGGAGCAGGTGAATCCAGGCCTCCTGCCTCAGATGTAAAGACCCACTGCATCACAAGAGCCTTTGCATTGGAATTTGAAAGAAACTGGTCAAAATGAAGTATGAATTAAATTACATCATAGATAAGTAGATATTCTGGGGGTGTTATTAGTGAGTGAGAGGTCAGAAGTAGTGTGCAAAAACATAAGCCAAGCTTAATTCCATCCCTTTCTTAGTGCTGCTCTTTAAACTGACTTCCTGATCTTAGTCAGTCATCACCAGGTGATGTTTTCTTGGAAGAAAGTAGTGGTAAATCAAAAGTTAGCCCGTCTCTCATCTTCAGCATCAAGTCAAAAGTGGAATCAATACAGAGTTAGACAGAGTTGGAAAAGGAATTGATATTTTTCTATTTTTCCAAGATGTTCAGGACTCTGTGCCTGGCCTGTCAAGACTACAGTTGACAATCTAAGCACACTATGCTTATAGTTTTCTAACCATTTCATCTGATGATGTTGGCCAGTGTGTGTCTAAAATCCCAATTTACCCTGGCAGGATAGACTTGTGAAATTGGTTCCTGCTCTACCCACTCTGAGTAGGAGAACATTTTGGATATAATAAGTTACAAATGTGCTGCTGAGAAATAAATGATGTCTGACACTTTTCATTCACCCTTCCGTGCCCTAAGAATGTCCCATAGCCCTGTGTGACTTCTGAAATACTGTTGAAGTGTTGCACTTCTGTGTTATTGGATGTGTGGCAGCTAATCGATGCACAGCAAGCTCCCACATTCATTAAATGAAAGGCTACATCACAAATGGAGTTTTACAGTGCTGACCTCTCCCCTCTGTTCACACCCACTGCTGAACAAGCAGAGTTTGTAGGAATTTTAGAAGGGGCATGTTGATGGGCCATCCCACTGGCCTCTCTCCCATCCTGACCATCCTCTCAGTCCTGGAATAGGGCAGCCTAGGGTCAGAACATGCACCTCAGTGCTGAATGAGACTCTTAAGTTGCCAATGAATGACTAAGAGAATTTCCCACCCCAGCCTCCGTTTTCAGTTTGGCTGGAAGAGATCAGCAGCAGCAGGGAAGCCCAGAAAGTGATCCTGCTGAGGCCTTGGGTAGGAAGGAGGCAGAAGGTGCCTTCATCAACTGACTCCCTTTAATGCAAGTGACATTCCCCTTCCCACCATCAGTAACAAGGTCTTCCCCTGCAGGTAGTCCTTCTACCATCCATCTCTCCATTGGCACCCACAACCATCCATTGACAGCCTGAAACCCCTCTCTACTCGGTTACTGAATTCTGCTCCTTGTTCTGTAGTCACCCGTCAACTGAGCACTATCCACAACTGGGATCAGAGGATGGCTGATCAATCTGATCAAGGAGTGGGTGATCGGTGAACTGTGGAGCCCTGAATGGCTACAGTGCAGCCAGAAATAGTGCTAGTACCTTCTCCACTGAGTATATGACTAGTGGGCCAGGAATCATCACCTTGCAAAGAAATCCTAGCCCATCTTTATTGGCCAGATGGATGGGTATTAACTTGGACATGGGGAGAAAGACCTCTGATCCTTTTCAAAATAGTGCCAAGGTTCCTTTTGCATCCATTATGGGATCTCTTACACTCACCAAAAAGGTTGAGGCTTCCAATCATTGCCTCATCTGAAAGATGGCACCTCCTCAACACTAGAGATGGCATCATTTCCTCAACGCCAGGAACATCAGCATGGGTCTTGGTTCACACAATTCATGAGTACATGCAAACCTGTAGGACTAGGAATAGGCATTCAGTCCCTCATGGGTGATCTGATTGTGGCCTCAATCTCACCTTTCTGCCAATTCTCTTTAACCTTTGACTTTCTCTCATTTGAAAAATGTTCATCAACTCTGGCTGTATCGATCCCTGGGAAAGAGATTCACAACTGCCTGAGAACCCACTATTTTTGGACACTGAAGCAATAGGGCCATCACCTGAGTCCCTGTTGATACTCATGAAGTGGTTCGTGATTTTTCTTTTGGAGGTGAAATTTGTTCTAGTGTCAAACTCATAACTGTTCCCAGTCAGTGTCTCCTGTGAAAGCATTAATGTCGCACTAGGTAAAGTATTCCAATAAAGTCTAAAATTAAGACAGAAAAATGTTTGAGAATATTGACATTAATTGTAACTGCATGCCATGATTCTTTATTTTTCAAACCTTCACTTGCCATCTGTTACCATGAAAACGAAATTAGAATGATTTGTTACAGTGAATGTGAATGATGCAGGCATAGACTTGAGCAGAACAAGAGAAAAGCATCTAGCACTTCAAGTCTGTGCAGACCATTTCACAGTTAGTCCCATTCCTTTGCTCTTCCCCACATCCCTGCAAATTTGTTCTCCTCTTGCATTTATCCAATTCACTGTTGAAAGCTACTATTGAATCTACATCCACTATTTTACCAGCCAGTGCATTCCAAATCCTACCCACCTTGTCTTTTTTCACATTGCCTCCTTTGCACCTTTTGATTATTGCTCCTTTAGCCATTGGAAGCAAGTTTATCTTTATTCTATCTGAACCCTTCATCATTTACGACTCTACCGACCCTAATCTCTCCTTCTCTGCTCCAAAAAGAGCTACCTCCGCTTCATCAGCCTATCCATACAATTGTAATCCTTTAACTTAGATCCCTTCTGTGTCCTCTCGAAAGCCTTTGCATCCTTTCCAAAGTGTGGTGCTAATACTATTATTTTGCATGGGTTTTGCATATTATTATGGCTTTTGTACATCATGCTTGTGATAAAACTGACGTCCTTTAGTTGCTTTGTTAACTTGTCTTGCTGCCTTCAAAGATTTGTGCAAACATCCAAGGCATCTCCTTGATTAGTTTAAATTGTACCAGGTTTTCCATTGGTTGGCATCATTGTTCTGCTCAAAACACACAATCACGTACTTTAATGCATTGAATTTTGTCTGCCATTGTTCACTCATTCGCCAGCTTGTCTATGGGCAAGAGTATTAACCTCCCTCAGGGTGAAATGTGAGGAGGATGTTAGGAGATTACAGGGTGACCTGGACAAGTTAGGTGAGTGGTCAGATGCATGGCAGATGCAGTTTAATGTGGATAAATGTATGGTTATCCACTTTGGTGGCAAGAACAGGAAGGCAGATTACTACCTAAATGGAATCAATTTAGGTAAAGGGGCAGTACAGAGAGATCTGGGTGTTCTTGTATACCAGTCAATGAAGGTAAGCATGCAGGTACAGCAGGTAGTGAAGAAGGATAATAGCATGCTGGCCTTCATAACAAGAGAGATTGAGTATAGAAGCAAAGAAGACATATAAGATTATTAAAGGATTGGACACTCTGCAGGCTGGAAACATGTTTCTGCTGATGGGTGAGTGCCGAACCAGAGGACACAGCTTAAAAATACAGGGTAGACCATTTAGGACAGAGATGAGGAGAAACCTCTTCACCCAGAGAGTGGTGGCTGTGTGGAATGCTCTGCCCCAGAGGGCAGTGGAGGCCCAGTCTCTGGATTCATTTAAGAAGGAGTTGGATAGAGCTCTCAAGGATAGTGGAATCAAGGGTTATGGAGATAAGACAGGAACAGGATACTGATTAAGGATGATCAGCCATGGTCATATTGATTGGTGGTGCAGGCTCGAGGGGCAGAATGGCCTACTCCTGCACCTATTGTCTATTGTCTGTTAGGTGCACTGCTCTCAACCCAGCTCCAAGGTGGATATAGACTGCTGAATTTCTGGTACACGTTAATGGCTGAAGGGACTGGCGCACACTAACGGCTAGACTTCCTTGGCCGCAAACTGGCCCTTAGAGACATCGTCTAAAAATCCATCAGGTTCCTCACACCTTCTGAAACCCCAGCTCTACCTTGCTACTCCTTTGCTATCTCTGATTTGTTATCTTTGTCTTGCTTTCAATACTGTTGGAGCAGGAATTTTCTGCAGCCACTATCTCCAGTTCCTTCCCCACAGCCCATTCTTTCGTCACAGTCTCAGTCATTACCATTCTCTTTCAGAACCTTGGAATCTTTCTTCATCTGAGATGGTCTTGCGACCACGTATCCAGTCCATTCTGAAAATGGCTAGCTTCTATCTCTAAGACATTGACCCACCTCTCACCAAAACTTCCTCTTATTTTTGTTGTTCCTTGTTTGGACCTCAGTGTAGTTTTATTCTGTGTAGGTATATTTAAATAAGAGTGGAAGTTGAGTGGTGGTGGATGATGGGGTGTGCACACCTTTCTAGGAGCATTGCCCCGAACACTCTGTTAGTTTATCTGCTGCAGAAACACTTGTCCATGCCTTTATTGCCTCTTGAGTATCCCTGATTTATAATCACTCTACCATAATCTTGTGGAGCCCTAAATTCTGCAAATTCCCACAAGCCTCTCTACCTCTCTTCTCTCCTTTGTATTAATCCTTAAAAATGATTAGATTGTATCCTGATATTTCAAAGTATTATGGTGTCAAATATTTGATTATTTTTCTGTGAAGGTTTTTGGAGTATTGTATCAGTTTGCCAGTGCAATTTGTCGTTGATTTTTGTGATGAGCAAAAGTGAGGAGAGGCACAAAGCAGTCAGGGTTTTCCTGACCATTATTTCCTCTGGAAGGACTTGGGAAAAATCCAGGACCCTTGAAGTCTTTTTGCCCAGCAGCATTTTGAAAGGCACTGGTGTTGATTTTAATTAGTCAAAATTGGCATTAGGCAGAGGTAGCCTCAATGGGGTTTGTAGGCATACTGCCATAGTGTTAGCACTCTTAGAGGGTCTACAGTTTTGTGAGGCTAGGAGGATCAGGAGAATTTCTCCCAAGAATAGTCAGGGGTGTTGCTGCTTCTGGGTCCTCCACATCCTCCAACCACTCCCATCAATCCATCTACCGTTTTGCTTTTTGATTGACTGACAAACTCTGGATCTCAATTTCTCATAATGAGCTGTAGGAAGAGGGTGAGTGAAAAGTCAACGGGAGGCTTCCTGAGAGTCTTCACCTTGGTCAAAAAAACCACACTATGTTAAACATTGAAAAACTAATCCTCACTCTTCTGTGGTTGTGTTTTCCGACAATCTGCCTTTGGGCCAGATGTGATCATTTTCAATGTCTAAAATTTTCTCAGGTGCCATTCTGTGGTTTTCCCCAGTGCCAGCTGGAATAATCCAGCAGGAGGCAGAAGTTGTAGAATCTCCTGAAGTGTGCCTCAAGGGCACTGTGCAAACTTGGACCCAGACATTCACCGTAGGTGCCGTTGGAATTTAATTTTCCCCAAATCTACCCCTCAGTTTTGTTCGATGTGTTTGAAGTTTCCACTTGTGTATTATTTCACTGAGTATTTGAAGTGGGTTCTGTTGAAGCATTTTAGGCTTATAGTTGTTCCATCTGTTGCTCATTCTACAATTCTGCATAACAGTGACACTGTCTTGTTAGTCCTTTGAACGATAATGCAAACTGCACTTAGACATTTAAACCATGCTTGTGGACCCAAACACCAAAGTTTGAATCATCAAATGAGAGAACCAAAATTAAAATCAGTTGGTCTTGCAGTTCGACAAAATTACTGCAGTATGAATGAAACATAGTCAAGAGAACTCCCAGATAAGTACATCTGAAGTGTGTTCAATGGGATTCTTGGATAAGTGAAATTATCTGATTTTTACAATACATTGTTCTCAAAATAACTCATGACTACAAGCCCATATACAATGGGGAAACAACCAAGTCTGTGGAAATGCTTCTGTGAGGAACCCTACCCTTATAACATCCCATTATTAAATGTTTGTAATTCTATCACTGTTTGTCTTGTAAAGGATTTTGTGCAGTAATTGTCATGCATGCAAGATTTGGTCTGGTGATCAGGTATTCGCATGTGCAATGGCTGAACAGATTATTCTAAACTCTACGTTCCTTCTCCCCAAATTTGTTTTATAGATTCCATGCTTTTTTACTCTTCATGGGACATCCTCCACATGCAGTGAAAGACGTGAACATTCACAAATTCTGTAAGATCATCAGTGAGTTTGCTCTCGAGTACCGCACCACAAGAGAACGAGTGTTACAGCAGAAGCAGAAACGGGCCAATCACCGAGAAAGAAACAAGACCAGAGGCAAAATGATTACAGATGTAAGTAGAAGCATGTTTTGTTTTCAGTATTCATTAGGGAAGATGGAGAGTGGGAGGTAGTGGGCATTTACTGCTGTCCATTCAGTTGGAGCTTCAATCGTCCTTCAACATGCTTCCGGGGAGCCATGGGTAACAACGATCAGATAAATCGGTATTCCAGAATACTTCAGAACAAGGCAATAATGGAATATTTCTTTGGACATGAGCTGTGGTTCTATGATGAAAATTGCTGGAATCCTTTTCCTGTCCTTCACCATTGCTATAAGCAGTGAGTTGTAATTCAATCCCAATGGAAAGCATACACAAAACCCTTGAGACAAGTTTCAATTCTTTCTGGAGGATGAGAGATCCCAGGAATGCTTCAGGGATTTTAAAGGACTGGAAGTAAAACAATAAAGGCCTTTAATAATAGTGACATTTTGATGGTGTTTGTTCATATTTTGAGGATGAGGTTCTCTAGTCATCCCTAAATTTAAATGTCACAAACTCTGGAATTCTCTCTATATCGATGGCCTTCTGCTTGGTCATATTGAAATGAATCTGCCTCAGAAAAGTTAACCTTCTCTCTTAACCAAAAGCAAAACCCCACAGGATGTTTTACATTTGAGTTTTGAGAGTTATGAAATTCATTTTGTTGGCATGAAAACTATGGATGAATTAAGTTATGCAGCTGGTTGAACATTCTGGCACCTTCAGAGGCAATTAATAAAATATCAAACCAGTAAAAACTGCTGATTATGAATCTTGCAAATCTAGTCATTGCTAACCTCTTCTAACCTTAGGTTCCACCCTCTTCCTTTCTCTAATGCATCCCTTCCTCTGTTTGCTGTCGAGCTAAAAACCCAGTCAAAAATGTGACTACTGCACCCATATTTTGCAAAGCTCTTATAGCATCTCTGCAGGGCTTTGGGCAGGAGGCAGGTAAAACCTATTGCCCAAGAGACCCCTGTCTTTCCATAAATTTACTTCAAGCCTCCTGTCCCACTCTCCCTTGAAACCATTCCACTCTTTCTCCACATTACTGCTACTGTGATCTGTGCCTAAACTTATGCCCTCTAGTCCAGAACTAGAGGGCATAAGTTTAGGGTAAAAGGGAAAAGATATAAAAGAGACCTACGGGGCAACTTTTTCCACACACAGGGTGGTATGTGTCTGGAATGAGCTGCCAGAGGAAGTGGTGGAGGCTGATACCATTGCAACATTTAAGAAGCATCTGGATGGGTATATGAATAGGAAGGGTTTGGAGGGATATGGGCCGGGTGCTGGCAGGTGGGAATAGATTGGATTGGGATGTCTGGTCGGCATGGACAGGTTGGACCAAAGGTTCTGTTTCCATGCTGTACATCTCTATGACTCTGACTTAGTTACAGCTCAAGAACAGCAAGTACATGATCCTGCTTTGTCCTGTCCCAATAATCCCCATTGTGTAAAATTATAATTTTTTTAAATTTGTTTATTTACCAGTAGTATCTCATCCAGAATGGAACAAATTGTCATACAAACTGTGAATTTTAATTAATAGCATCTAAAAATGTTACTCTGTGTTAATTATTGTAAAATGTCTTTTACTTATCCAAGGAGGATGTACAGACTTTGAAAAAAAGAGTTTAGTTTTTCTGTAACATTGGAACAAAAGGTCCCTCGGAACTTTGCATTGAACCCATAAGATGCATATGCTTTTGTGATTGGAATCCTGTGACATGCAGAGATGCTGGGTTCTTTGCTGTTGTAGTGTACGATAATGATCTAGGCACAGATGTAGGATGTCTGATCTGGAAGTTTGTATGTGACAAAAAAATTGGTGATGTGGTAAATAATGAAGATGAAAGCCTTAGATTGCAGACAATATTGGTCAGAACAATGGCAAATAGAATTTAATCCTGAAGTGTGTGGCTTTGCATTTTGGGACGACTAATGAGGCAAGGGAGTACACAATGAATTGTAAGACCTGGGAAGTACAGAGAATCAGAGGGCCCTTGGTGTGCTTGTCCATAGATCCTTGAAGGCAACAGGATAGGTAGATAATGTGGTTAAGAAGGCCCATGGGATACGTGCCTACTTAGTCAAGGCATTGCATACAAGAACCAGGAGGATATGATAGAGCTGTGTACAATGTTAGTTAGGCCACAGCTGGAGTTATGTGTGCAGTTTTAGTTGCCAAACTATGGGATGGATGTGATTGCACTAGAGGGGATGCAGATGAGATACACCAAAATATTGTCTGTACTGGAGCATTTAAGTTATAAGGAGAGATTGGATAGGCTGGGGTTGTTTTCCATGGAGCAGGACAGCTGAGGGGGTACTTGATTGTGGTCTTAAAATAAAAATGTAAACTTCTCCACTTAGTGATTAATAACAGAGTTAAAGTAAGGAGCAGGAGTTTTAGAGGTGACTTAAGGAAGATTTCTTTCACCCAGATGGTGTTGGATATCTGGAATTCACTGCCCCAGTGTGTTAGAGGCAGGAGCCATTACAACATTTAAGAAGTGTTTCGCTGAACACTTAAAAGCACCATAACATAGGGTTATGGACCAGATGCTGGAATACCAAGCTAGAATGGATTAGTGCTTGATGGCCCGTGCAGACATGATGACCTAAAAAATCCCATTCTGTGCTATAAAGCTCTATGATTCTGTTAGGTTTTAGGAGTTCAGCTCCCTCAGAAGAAGGGAACACTTCTTTTCTTACACTCTCACTGTTGGTCAAACATTAAGTCCCTGTGTAACAATTTCAGGCTCAAATCTGTTAACTATTTACTTGAAAGGCTGCTGTGTTTCTAGAACTGTGATGTCAACATCTTCTAATTGGATTAAAGAACTACAAGTGCTCAAAATCTCTAATAAAAACAGATATTGCAGCAGAAACTCACCAGGTTTGGAGTGCACAGAAAAAACTGAGTTAACATTTTGGGTCCAGTGACCCTTCTTAGCAACTGATTGTAGCCAGGAAATGTTAGTATGTATACTGAGGACAAAATTGGGTGGCGGGGAGGAGTAAAGGGGTAAGCGGTAGGTGGAGACAGAGCCAGAGGTGGGGGAGGAGGACAAGCAGACAAAAGGATGGATGACAGTAAAACAGGGAGAAAGATAAGCTGCTAATGGAGACCTTCTTGATGTGAAAATGGGTGGTCTGTGCTGAAAATCATACAGTGATAAGGCCTGGGTGTTGGGATGGGTAAAGGACATGGAACAAAGAAGAAGAAAATTATTGAACTCGATATTGAATCCTGAAGTCTACAGGGTCCCCAAGCACAAAATGATATGCTGCTGTTCCAGCTTGCACTGAGCCTCAATGTAGCAGGGCCTGAGGCAAAAATGCTGGCTAGGGAACACAGTAGTGTTTTCAAGTGGAAGGCAACTGGAAGCACGTGGTCATTTTTGAAGAGAGAACATAGGTGTTCCACATTTATGCCTCATAGAAAGAGGTTCTGGTATACAAGCTTTTGAGGGATTTTGAAATTTGGAATGTGAAGCGTACTTGCGAAAGGTTCCCGAAACCACTGCTCCATTAGAGCTTTCCTTATGCCTGGGTGCTTTTATTGTCTCATTGATGGAAATTGCAGGCTTGACCACTACAACAGAACCTTTCATTTATGTAGCATGGTTAATATGGTAAAGCATCCCATAGCTCTTCAGAGAAACCTTATCAAACCTGATCCATGACTCCCAGGCACGTATAAAGATTGATGATCAAAACAATGGTCAAAGATGTAGGTTTAAGGAGTATCTTGAAGGGAGCTCTGAGAAGCAGAGATGTTTAGTTCCCAGGCTGTGGGTTTAGGCAGCTAAAGACACTTTTACCAGTAGTTCAGTTTTTTTTTTGTTTTTGTTTTTTATTTGTTTCCGTTTGTTTTTATTTTAAGTTTGATTTGTCCTAAGAACTGGGGAAACAGAGGGAGGGAAGCCCAAAGACTTGGCTTTCTCTCCTCCTGTAGTGACTCATGAACTGGTCAATAGAATCTGACTCGACACTGCTGGAACACTGAAGTAAACTGAAGGACTTAACAGTGCCTCAGCTCTGTGAGAACTATCCTGGCTCAGGCCTCTGTCCAGTTAACAGGTCGCATGGCAGATGACCCCTCCCATGTTCCACATCCAGCCCCAACCTCCTTCCCCTCTCCTGTTGCAAATGACTTCTTTCTCTAAGCCTCCACAACTCATCACATGCAAACTTTGGTGGATACTTACATCCTGATCTGACCACCTCCCGCTCTCCCTCTCCTTTCTTTGATGCGCCATTGCAGATAGATCCTTCACGTGTCACTGCTCTCCAAATGGAGGTGGTTGATGACTCTATCCTGCCCCACTTCCCAAGCCAAACTCCTCCCTCTTGATGGTACGGTGTGAGGATGGGTGATGGTGCGGGTGTGAGACAGAGCTCTAAGACTTTGGAGTAGGTGAGATACGCACACAGCCTTCTCCAGTTCTAACCTCTTCAGAATCCATCCACATAGTGGGCCAGTTGAGGAGAAATCCCCAGACTGAAGGTAACTTGCTTCTAACACCTACGTTCATATGAGTTCCACAGCAGCCAACTTGAAACGTGTGCCACTGGAGGTGAATACAATTGAACCAGATTTCTTTGCTTGGCTCAGGCCCTCATTCCTTTCCTAGTGGCTAGGATTTGGGCCTGTGCTTTTTTCCCTTTAGCTGTGTTTATTGAGCAAGAAGATTTTATTAGCTAGCTCTGCTGCTTGGCATTTTTTAGTGGATATTTTTATTAATTGCTCATTCTGTGAAATTATCCAATTATTGATTTTGACATTTGTTCTGGTCAGCAGGTTGTTTGTTTTCTTTCTATCTTAACATTTTGTTTAAAATTGACTTTCAATGTGGTATCAAACCATGTCTCGGGTATCTGATGTTGGCTTTCTTGCTGAAAGGGAATAAGAAGGTGAAAGAAGTTTTTTTTTGAAGGCCAACAAAAGGAGTTATTTTTGCTCAACTAGAAACAGGAAATTTTGGAAATGCAGAGCGGATCAGACAGCATTCATGCAGAGTCCAATACCTTTTTGTCAGAACTAGTGCCAATTGTGGACCTAAAGCATTGACTCTTTTCCTCTCTCCATTGATGCTGCATTTTGTCCACATTTAGGATTTCCACCATATGACTATCCAAGGCTTTATAAATTTGGTTAGTTTCAAGGCAAATTAAGAAAACATTTACCAGTCAATATTTTTTTGTTTAAAAACCTTGTAGATGTTGCTGTCCAGCTATTGCATAAGGCCAGATTCAAAGGAATGGAGCTGGTTATTTGTTGTGAATGACCAAGCCGCGTGTAATTGTTTGACAAAGCTGGGGTTAAAAATGGCGAGGAGGGGAAGGGAGTGGAGGTGCAGTGGGGGTCGTGGCAAAAGAGCAGAGTCCATGATGTCTCTCCCCAACCCTCCCACCACTTTGAAATCTTTTGTCCAATATCAAAATAAGTCATTGACATGTAGGATTAAGCATAAATGTTATTACTGCATAATGATTCACGTACCACTCTCTATATGATTCCCTCTCATCTGCAATTGGTGTTTGAGTTTTTATTAGTTGGAGTTTCAGGTTCTAAATCACATGATTAATCTGCTCCCTAATACATAAATTAATGGTTATCACTAGGAAATGATGTAATGTCACTTATTTATAGTCTGTTTTTCATGATATATACAGAAGGAAAGAGATAGACAGATACAATCAAAAGCAATGAAGAAACTTTGCATGACGCATCTTTCACAATATATCAGATCATAAAAACAGATGTTCACTTAAGTGGTGAATTATTGCTACAGAGCCAAGCTAACTGAGCTATTCTGCTACCTACAGATGCTAAAGTGACTCTTGGGAGTAACTCAGCCACAGAAGTATCATTCCAGATCTTTTGACGGTATACTGAAACAATGCCCATTTATAAGGAACTGTATTCTCTGAGCTATATTACATGGTTAGCCATTATTTGAGGTTACAGAGGATGTCTGTTCTTCAGTTAGAAAGATAGTCAGGTCTTAACATGTTGTGCATCAAAAATAGTGCAGAAAGGTAACTGGTGCATAAGCCTCCCTCCTACTGATACCAATTCCAGCAATCTCTGCCCCCATCTACATTAAAGCGGTGTCATCAGCTGTGTGCACCACCAGTCTGCAGAGATCTGCAAGCCTCCACCTTATCCAGAAATGTGACTCTTAACTTGACTGGAATGTTCTTTCCCTCCAGCCAGTCAAAGACTGCCATCACACACTTGTTTTGAGAATGTTACTATTAACCAGGAATGTGAATCAATAATCTAATAAGGACATTTCTTTTTGTCAAGCTGCATTCTTCAGTTTCTACTGATTTCAACTGAGCTGAGATGACCTGATCTGTTTCTCTTCATTGTTAGATTACTGAAGTGATGGGCAACATTCTGCACGTGCAGACTAGTCTGCAGAACTTTTGCATCAACGTCTGATCCCTACAGAGGAAGAGCCCACACTTAGCACAACCTTACCAAGATGTATAGTACAATATTCCCACATACAGTGTGAGGTCATGACCCTCACGATCGAACCCAAATCATTGAGTCTACAAGATCTGCATTTGTTTCACTTGCTTCCCTTAGATCCTCAACTTGAGTGAAAATCTTCTTAAAATATTTCAGTGTTACAGAATTATAGAATTCAGCCTTCTTAAACCAGGCGATAGTGTAAACTATCCAAGTCACGCCATACCCTTGTTGCCTCCCCATGCTCCTACAAACAAGTGAACCTCTATATTCATGCAAATGTCTCATTGCCCTTTCACCATTAATCACTCACCATTAATCTGTTTTCCATTCGTCAGTCCATTCATTGAAAAACTTATTGCTCAGCGGTCAGCACCACTTCCTCACAGCACCAGGGACCTGAGTGATTCCAGCCTTGGCTGACTGACTGTGTGGAGTCTGCGCGTTCTCCCTGTGTCTGTGTAGGTTTCTTCCGGGTGCTTTGGTTTCCTCCCCAGGAAAGATGTGCACGTTGGGTGGATTGGCCGAGCTAAATTATCCAGGGGTGTGCAGGCTAGGTGGTTTAGCTATGGGAAATGTGGGGGCTACCGGGATAGGGTGTGGGCTGGGTCTGGATGGGATGCTTTTCGGAGGGTTGGTACGGACCTGATGGACTGAATGGCATCTCTCTGAGCTGTAGAGACACTATCATAAAAATAACTTCCTTATGGATGTAGGTCTGCTCACTGAGCTGGAAGATTCATTTTCAGACGTTCTGTCACCATACTAGGTAACATCTTCAGTGAGCCTCCAGACGAAGCTCACTGAAGATGGTCGCCAGTATGGTTGCGAAACATCTGAAAATGAACCTTCCAGCTCAGCTAGCAAACCTACATCCAGAACCTCAACCTGAGCTACAAATCTTCTCTAAATTTGATAGTTTCCTTATCTCAAGGCAATTGTTTATCATTTCTAAAGCTGTCTCCTCTGGTCACTAACAGTACTGTCATTTCTCCCTTATTTACTATTTAATTTTTGACATCACCATTAAATGTACGCATCATTAAAAGGCATGATTCCAGCCTCCGTTTGCTCTCCAGGTTACTGAAGCCCACATTCCCTTTAAGCTCATTAATTTTCATTCCTAGCCCTTGCTTTTTCTGCTACTCTGTGGTGTAAAGGATTGGCGTAGCTATTCCACCTGAAGCCTAATCAGTGGATGTTCGGCATGCTTCCTTTGCATTTGGACTGTGTCGTGATTTACAAAGCGGAGGATTTCCTATGAATTTTTACAACATTATCAACTTGTCCCATGAGATTCAAAAGTATGTGACCAGCTCGTGCAGCTCCTTCACCCATGTTAAGATGGTACCATATTGTTTATGTTGCCTCCATCTCTGTTCTTTTGTGTGAAATGGCTCACTTCACATTCCTCCAAGTTAAATTTGCCATGTGTCAGCCCATTTCAGCAGTCAATGATTCAGCAATCAATGACCCCCCCAAAAGTCAGCTGGTATCCTTGCCACCCTGTCTTTATTCCAAGTTTTGTATCATGTGCAAAACATTGACTGTATGCCCCCTCCACCCTTGTCCAGGTCATAAAGTATACAATGCTCTAAATGCAGTCACCTGGACCACATCACTATATATGTCTCTCCAGTCTGAAAAGTAATCATTCGTCATAGAATCCCTACAGCGTGGAAGCAGGCTATTCAGCCCATTGAGTCCATACCAACCCTGAAAAGAGCATCCCATCCACATCCTATCCCTTTAACCCTGCATTTCCCATGGCCAATTCACCTCGCCTGCCACACCACTGGTACTATGTGTAATTTCCCATGATTAACCTAACCTGCACGTCTTTGGATTATGGGAGGAAACTAGAGCACACTGAGGAAACCCAGGTAGACAAAGAGAGAATGTGCACACTCAACACAGACAGTCGCCTGAGGGTGGAATTGAACCTGGGTTTCTGGTGCTGTGAGGCAGCAATGCTAAACCACTGAGTCACCATGCTGTCCTAAAGAGCACTTTATAATCATCATGCTATACTTTGTGTCCCATACTTAATTTTGTATCGATGCTATCACTGCCCCGTTAATCCCTTGACATCAGGATTTCTAACAATTCATTCTGTTGCATTTGATTGAATCGTATTGGAAAAGTTCATGTGCAAAACATAAAGCATTATTTCTTTGAAGAACTCTGTTAACCAACTGCAATTTACCTTTAAAGAATTGGTGTTAGCTTTAATTTAATAACTTATCAGATTTAGAAGAGAGAATTAATTTTGTCTTTGAATATGACCTTTAGTATTTTCCTCACCATGGATGTAAACCCTGTAGGGCGTTACACCATACTTACCCCCCTCCTCTTTTTAATGATCTATGATAGAGTTTTGCTTTATCTTTTGAATTTACCTGCAGACAAAATAATCATTGTTAGCCAAAACAGTGATGCTTTTTCATCATGTAAAAGAGATCTAGTGCCTTCTAACTCAAGAAAGGGTAATAGCTATTTTATATAGCAAAGTGCTGTTCTGTATCAATATTTTTAAAGGACTGTTTTAAAATGTATCAATCCAGATACAGATCTACAGGTATTGAAAAGTATTAACCTCTGCTTGCTATATTTCTAATGATTCTGAGATTATCAACCCCTAGCAGTGTTTTCAACAATGAAAGGAAAATACCGTACAATTAAATCCTCAAAAGGGTAGTTTTTTTTAAAAACACTTTTAACTGTTATAACTAGCTGTTCTTGTTTATGGTAGTAAGCATAGATTCATACACAGATCTTTAAATGATCCACTTTGAATGATATTTAAATAATCCAACAGTCATTGGGTGCACTGTTGAAGCTAATTTTTCAAAAGGGAGAATTGATTGGATGTTAATTTCTTCACCATTCAACTAAATGTCCTCTTTGGATTGATTATTTGAAAAAATATCTAATTGTATAATTTTTGTGCTCAAATGGATATTGCATTGCTTCCATTAAGTGCCACAGGAAGCACTGAAGCTAGAGATAATTAGTGCAACCAGTACATATTTTCTAAGATGCTGCAAAGAACAATGAATTAATTGGGCATTTAAATCATTTCAAATATTGTTACTTAAAGGTAAATGTTGATCAGGTCACTGAACAAAAATTGAGTGAAATCCCTGCTCCCCTCCATATAACGCCATGGGATCTTTAAGATTCACCCAAATAGGCAAACATGGCTCCAGTTTAACATTTGGAACTGAAGAATGTTTTGAACAAAAACAAGTATTGTATTTGTATTGAAAACAGCCTCCGAATGTTACAAAGCATTTTACGGTCAATTAAGTACCTTTTCAAAGTGTGCAAAATTTGGGCCCCAGTTTGCTTACTGCAACATTCCACAACAGCAACAAGATGATGGATCAGATCATTTGGCTTTTAGGTGTCAGTGAAGGGATAAATATTCCTTGCCCGCTCAAAGGGCAGAATTTGTATACACAAAAATATCTATAGTTCGTCAGCATGGAAGTGCCAGCCTTTTTAGTTATCTGAAGCTTTATTACATTTATTTGTTGAAATGCATACTGTTCATTGTGTGCAAATTGTTTATGAATTGGATGTTTTTCCTTCAGCCTTCATTCTGTGGTTTGCAAATTGTGACCATGAGCTTCAGTTACTGCTCTTTTGAATTGCTTCAGTTGGAGGTTCCTTTACTGATCATCATCTCATACATGTGCATATTTTAAAATTGTATATGTTCAGTTTTACATCTTATTTCCAATGTGTTTAGGATCTAATTGTTAGCTTGCTTTATTGATACCCTAGTTTATGTATGATAACTATACTTGCCGAATTACATTATTTCCTTAGTTGGAAAGTACTTTGAGATGCCCTGAGATCATGAAAGGTGTTATGTGAATGCCAGTTTGTTTTCTTTCTTAAAAATGGATTTGTTCCAAGTTAGACCAACCACTATCAGCTGCATTACCACCCAGACTTAAGCACAAATTTATCAGGAATACGAGTTTCTCTTCTCAACCATCATCCAGAGAAGAGCTGCACTATTTAATTTGTTCTTGAAGTGCATCAGCAGTGCAGATGGTCCTACACCACATGGACTGCAGTGGTTCCAAAAAAATGGCTTACTATCATCTCCTTCAGGCCAATTAAGAATGGACAATGAACACTGGTCTTGCCAGCAATGCTTTCAGCCACTCTCTTTGCATGCATGTGTAGGATTTCAGTAATTTTCTGTTTTGAAGTCATCCCTCATATTTATAAACTTGTATAATTAACTTGACCCACTGCCAATTTAAACATTTTTGTAGTTTGCTGAATTACCTTTGCTATTTCTGTCGGACGCTTTGTACTAGGAGCTCTTTCCATTTCAGTCATTGTAAGCCGCATGTACTTTTTATCTTAAAACCTCCAATTCACTGCTGATGTATTTGATGTATAAAAACTATGGGATATCTTAAATAATCTTCTTAATTTGTTTTTAAATTATGTCTATAGTTACACAGTATTATCATAGTTTGCTACAGAATCACTATTTCAGCTCAGCACAAAACAAAATTTGGTAAGTTCAGATGGAGACTGATGGGTGTTTAGTGAGCTCTGACTGAACAGGCATCTGAGCTACTCTTTTTGCTGAATTGTATTTTTTATTGTCAAAAAGTAAATGCAAGGAGTAAAGTGATGAACTTTATTCAGTTATCAGCTTATAGCTTAGCCAGCACCAATCAGTACTGACTGCCATCATGTAATATGGGTTATGTGTTTCCATCCATTCTTTATATTTCAGGCCAGTTTGCTATGTTTCTAATTGTTGATTTTTATTCCTGTGTATTATGACATTCCTCTTCACCACCTTTTCCTCGTCCCATCTCTTTTTCAGACTGATGACGAAGATGATGGTGAGGTATGGCAGCTGTATGTGATTGCGGTGACCACTGTCTTGTGGGCACAGATTCTTACTAATATCGTGTTGATTCTAACTGTTGTTATCACAGTGCACGGCTAACATGAGCCAATGGCAAGCCAGGCCCTCATGTTGAATCGCACTTCTTCAAATAGCATTAACCTATGGTAGTGTGTTTGAGTGTTTTGACAGTGTTATTTCACATGTCTTAATGTCTGGGGAGCTTCTGATGCACAAATTTGTTGGTTTCGATTCTGTCCAGATGTAGGTGTAACAGAATTTCCTCAAACTCTTTTCAGATGCCTGTGTTCAATATAAACTTTTCATGTCCTTGTTTAAACTGGTAATGCATATTCAGATATCTGTGTGTGGAATTCCTTTGCATAAGATGTTACTTGGTTAAGTTTTCCACTTTTTTTTCTTGTTGCATATCAATTCTTTGAGAGAATTCTTTCCTCAGTACTTCAAAACAATAAAATCCCCAACTAAATCTCTCTGAATATCTGACCGGCGTTATGCTTGTTGTATTTCCATATTTATGCAGCAAGAAGATACTCAATGCTAAATAGATAATCTGTTATTAAAAACACAATTCTGTAAGTGGTCCTGTTGATCTGGTGCTACCTGAGAAAAGAATGATGTTTAGAAACAGGCTGACAGATTTTTTTTTATATGGATTGTGGTTTCACAAGGCAGACAGTTAATGGGATGAAGGATTCGCAATATCTCAAACAATGCTTCCATCTTCAAAAACTCAAATCTGTTTTCATGTCATGATTAAAAGTAAATACTTTCTCTTAATTTTCATTTATTGCAAATGAAGGTCTTGTCTTTAATGTAGTCTGTGAACAATAACCAAATGTGTGAAATTATAAGACACCCACTAAAATGTGACTTGGGTTTGACTGAGGGTGATCAGCTTGCGTGGCTGTTTTGGATGAATAGTGCACTGATATTCCACTGATCCCTCCCATACATTTATCTTGATGAAAGAAAAATGTCGTTTAAAAGCTTCGAGTGCAGAAGGAGATTGATCAGTCAACTCTCTGTACCATCTCTTTGTTAAAGAAATCCAAACTTTATCTCTACTGAGCTCCTTCCCTGATCCCGTTCCAGCACTGTATATGAGATGCAATTTTAATTGGGTTTAATGATGAATTTAATAACACTGAGCCAGAATTGGCTGCAGTCCAACAAAGAACGGTGCCCACCTGTTGTTAGGTTTGTGCCTCCCCACCTATGTGAGCATTTGCAGAAAGTAGGAGATGAAATTCATGTGGTGCCCTCTACGTGGCATGTGGTGACTTTGTGAACTGTACAAGCAACTGTGAATGTCCCAATCAATTCGTCAATCTAACAGGTTAACATAGAATACAGAGCCTTGAGCAAGGAATGCAAATTGGATTGGATTAAGACAGAGACAATAAAGATGAGCAAAAAGTTCCAAAACTGAATTTGAAAAAAAAATCCGCAACTATTAAAATCTGTGGCAATGAATCTCCACACTTGTAAAACTCAATTTTCAAATCCTGCAACTTTTATTTTGTCATTTAAGACTTTCCACGTAGACTGAAATGGAGAAGGCCTAACAATTTTGAGGTTTTTACTCTGTATTTAAAATGTTCATACAAGGGCATAATATTATCCGTGA
The DNA here is from genome assembly GCF_004010195.1 of Chiloscyllium plagiosum. Classification (NCBI taxonomy): domain Eukaryota; kingdom Metazoa; phylum Chordata; class Chondrichthyes; order Orectolobiformes; family Hemiscylliidae; genus Chiloscyllium; species Chiloscyllium plagiosum. The sequence goes on from NC_057738.1 coordinate 28,771,919, forward strand.
TGTTTGAATTAGGTTGGCCAGAAGATGCAGTGCTGTTTTTGTGCATAGGAGCAGCGCATGGAGGATTTTAAGATTTACTCATTTAACTGAAGTTAGAAACAGGAAAGGAGAGGTCACCCTGTTGGGAGTTTTCTATAGGCCTCCGAATAGTTCCAGAGATGTAGAGGAAAGGATAGCAAAGATGATTCTCGATAGAAGTGAGAGAGACAGGGTAGTTGTCATGGGGGACTTCAACTTTCCAAATATTGACTGGGAACACTATAGTACGAGTACTATAGATGGGTCAGTTTTTGTCCAGTGTGTGCAGGAGGGCTTCCTGACACAGTATGTAGACAGGCCAACAAGGGGCAAGGCCATATTAGATTTGATACTGGGTAATGAGCCCGGGCAGGTGTGAGACTTGGAAGTAGGTGAGCACTTTGGTGATAGCGATCACAATTCTGTTATGTTTACTTTAGTGATAGAAAGGGATAGGTGTATACAACTAGGCAAGAGTTACAGCTGGGGGAAAGGCAATTACGATGCGATTGGACAAGATTTAGAAAGCATAAGATGGGAAAGAAAACTGCAGGGGATAGGCACATTAGAAATGTGGAGCTTATTCAAGGAAAAGCTACTGTGTCCTAGATAAGTATGTAACTGTCAGGCAGGGAGGAAGCTGTCAAGCGCAGGAGCTTTGGTTTACAAAGGAAGTGGAGTCTCTGGTCAAGAAGAAGAAGGCAGCTTATGTTAGGATGCGATGTGAAGGCTCAGTTAGGGCGCTTGAGGGTTACAAGGTAGCCAGGAAAGACCTAAAGAGAGAGCTCAGAAGAGCCAGGAGGAGACATGAAAAATTGTTGGCGGATAGGATCAGGGTAAACCCTAAGGCTCTCTATAGGTATTTAAGGAATAAAAGAATGACAAGAGTAAGATTAGGACCAATCAAGGATAGTAGTGGGAAGTTGTGTGTGGAGTCAGAGGAGATAGGGGAAGCACGAAATGAATATTTTTTGACAGTATTCACTCTAGAAAATGACAATGTTGTCGAGGAGATTACTGAGATACAGGCTACTAGACTAGGTGTGATTGAGGTTCCCAAGGAAGAGGTATTAGAAATCCTGCAGAGTGTGAAAACAGATAATTCCCCTGGGCCGGATGGGATTTATCCTAGGATTCTCTGGGAAACCAGGGAGGAGATTATCAAGCTTTTGGCATTCATCTTTAAATCGTCATTGTTAACAGGAATAGTGCCAGAAGACTGGAGGAAAGCAAATGTGGTTCCCCTGTTCAAGAAAGGGAGTAGAGACAATCCTGGTAATTATAGACCAGTGAGCTTTATTTCAGTTGTTGGTAAAGTGTTGGAAAAGGTTATAAGAGAGCGGATTTATAATCCATCTAGAATAGAATAATTTGATTAGGGATAGTCAGCACGGTTTTGTGAAGGGTAGGTCGTGCCTCACAAACCTTATTGAGTTCTTTGAGAAGGTGACCAAACAGGTAGATGAGAGTAAACCGGTTGATGTGGTGTGTATGGATTTCAGCAATGCATTCGATAAGGTTCCCCACAGTAGGCTATTGTACAAAATGTGGAGGAATGGGATTGTGGGAGATATAGCAGTTTGGATCAGTAATTGGCTTGCTGAAAGAAGACAGAGGGTGGTGGTTGATGGGAAATGTTCATCCTGGAGTCCAGTTACCAGTGGTGTACCGCAAGGGTCGGTGTTGTCCACTGCTGTTCGTCATTTTTATAAACGATCTGGATGAGGGCGTAGAAGGGTGGGTTAGTAAATTTGCAGACGACACTAAGGACACTAAAGTTGTGGATAGTGACGAAGGATGTTGTAGGTTACAGAGAGACATCGATAAGCTGCAAAGCTGGGCTGAGAGGTGGCAAATGGAGTTTAATGTGGACAAGTGTGAGGTGATTCACTTTGGTCGGATTAACCGGAATGCAAAGTACTAATGGTAAGATTCTTGGTAGTGTAGATGAGCAGAGAGATCTCTGTGTCCAGGTACACAGATCCTTGAAAGTTGCCACCCAGGTTGATAGGGTTGTTAAGAAGGCATACAGTGTTTTAGCTTTTATTAATAGAGGGATTATGGTTATGCTACAGCTGTAAAAAAAACTCTGGTGCAGTTCTGGTCACCGCATTATAAGGATGTGGAAGCTTTGGAAAGGGTGCAGAGGAGATTTACTAGGGTGTTGCCTGGTATGGAGGGAAGGACTTGCGAGGAAAGGCTGAGGGACTTGAGGCTGTTTTTGTTAGAAAGAAGAAGGTCGAGAGGTGACTTAATAGAGACATATAAGATAATCAGAGAGTTTGATAGGGTGGACAGGGAGAGCCTTTTTCCAAGAATAGTGACGGCGAGCACGAGGGGGCATAGCTTTACATTGAGGGGTGATAGATATAGGACAGATGTCAGAGGTAGTTTCTTTACTCAGAGAGTAGTAAGGGTATGGAATGCTTTGTCTGCAACGGTACTAGATTCGCCAAGTTTAAGTGCATTTAAGTCGTTGTTGGACAAGCATATGGACGTACATGGAATAGTGTAAGTTAGATGGGCTTCAGATTGGTATGACAGGTCGGCGCAACATCAAGGGCCGAAAGGCCTGTACTGCGCTGTAATGTTCTATGTTCCTGCATATCATTAGCCTGAAACTTTTCAGATTTCTGCATAAAATAACTTTGAGCACCAAATATCCACACTGTTCTTGTACTAAATTCTGCTTCTTCTTGCAAGCAAGTGGGAAAAAAAAACTTTCTTGTTGCAATAATGGGAAGTTCCAAGGAAGTGTTGCTGAACCAAGAGACCTTGGAGTGCAGGTTCATAGTTCCTTGAAAGCAGAGTTGCGGGTAGATAGGATAGTCAAGAAGGCGTTTGGTATGCTTTCCTTTTTTGGCCAGAGCATTGAGTATACAAGTTGGAAGGTCATGTTGCGGCTGTACAAGATGTTGGTTAGGTCACTGTTGGAATATTGCATGCAATTCTGGTCTTCCTATCAGAAAGATGCTGTGCAACTTGAAAGGGTTCAGAAAAGATTTACAAGGATATTGCCAGGGTTGGAGGATTTGAGCTATAAGGAGAGGCTGAATAGGCTGGGGCTGTTTTCCCTGGAGGGGTGTTTTCTCTGGCTGAGGGGTGACCTTATCGAGATTTATAAAATCATGTAGGACATGGATAGGGTAAATAGACAAGGTCTTTTCCCTTTTGGGGGAGTCCAGAACTAGAGGGCATAGGTTTAGGGTGAAAGGGGAACAATATAAAAGGGACCTAAGGGGCAACAGTTTCACGCAGAGGATGGTGTGTGTGTGGAATGAGCTTCCAGAGGAAGTGGTGAAGACTGGTTGAATTGCAATATTTAAAAGGCATCTGGATGGATATATGAATAGGAAGGGTTTAGAGAGATCTGGGCCAAGTGCTGGCAAATCGATGGGATATCTGGTCGGCATGGACAAGTTATACCAAAGGGTCTATTTTCGTGCTATACATCTCTATGACTCTGTAACTAAAGCAAAATATCAGTCACTTTTAAAATCGAAAGGTAACAAAGAGCTTGACAACTAGAAGTTTAAGTTGCTTGTCTGCCTCATTCCATCTTATAACGTGTTTCATGTTAGTCTTACTTACAGCTACATGGGGCTAGATGGTGATAGCATAGTTGAAGATAGCTCAATCTCAGCAGCAGGATTTCAGAGAAGGAGGATTGCTTTACTCAAGAGTATTTAGGACCAAGAGGAGCATTTAGGTTAGAGTTGCCTTTTGGAAAATAACAGTTTCAGAGTCTTTGTTGAACTGAGACACTCATCTGCAATTTCTCCTTGTAAGTACACAAACACCGCACTCCTCCAAAGTCCTCCAAACCCCATTCCCACCACAACCTCCAAGTCCCCAACTTCAGCCTCCAACATATACACTCTTCCCCCTCAGCCCCGCATGCACTCGTGCCCACCACCCCATATGCACTCTCTAGCTGGTTGTCCCTTGCTGCACAGTGGCCTTCAGCAGCTCAGCTGTACTATAAAGCCACTTATTTGATGCATGTCCATGCTCTCCTACTCACCACCTTTCAGACATTAAATCACTCACTCACCTTAATTTGTTCATCTTGGTGAATAAACTTTGCAGTATGTTCCTTCCAATAGATTGCATCAGAGTCTCCTTGGGACTTTTTTTTTATCTGCCAGTGAAATCAGGTGGTTCACACTGGGTAATGATGCTTGTTTGAAGAGCCAGTGCAGGTACAACTCCCATCTCCTTTTCAGGACTAGATTTATTCCTGTGTGCAAACCACTGAATTCCCCCATCATTAACATTATGCAGGTCCCAGTTAATGAGGTAGATAGCTGGACCAATGCGCGCACACATACTGTGGCTATGAGTGCAGGTCAGAGGTTGGGCAGTGAGTAACTCACTCTGCCACTCTCAACCATTTCCACTATTCACAAAGCGCAAGTCAGGAGGGTGATGGAATGCTCTCCATTTGGCACCACTGTATTGGTGCAACTCCAACAACTCTTTAAGTCTGACACCACACATTTCAAAGCAGCCTGCTAGTCCCTCCCAAAGTGTTTATTCCCATCTCACATTGGTTGCAGCATGATCCATTTACAAGAGGAATCTCTACAGCACTTTTAAAACCACCATCTGGAATTACAAGAACAGTTGATCTTAGAGTAGGAAAGAAGGACCCGTACTGTTCTATGTTCCATTCATTGAAAAGCTACCATCTGCAATTTCCTCCACAAGTCTCACCCACTGACTTGCAAGCGAATCACTATTTCTTCAATCCTGCTGTGTTAAAATCCCAAATGCCTGTCCCTGGGATGTACATACAAGGCAGTAATAGTTGAAGAAGGCAGCCCACCATTCGTTTTTTTAGGACAAATTGTGATGTACAACTAATGCTGGTCTTGTCAGCAGCACCATGTTTTGTGTCTGTATTTGAAAAGAATAATGATGTTCCGGAAGTGGACAATCAGATGCAAGAAACTTGTTGGTGTAAAAGGCAGATAAGGACCAGTGTTCCAATGGTTTCTCATGTCTTACTCCCGTAGGCCTTCACTAGCCTTTTGAGGCTGGAGGTTAATATTGCATTGTATGTATCATGGCCCAGTCAGCAACTACTTCAGCTTGAGAGTCGACCAAAACTCTGCTGCAAACTTTCCCTTTATCAGGAATGGCTTTTGCCCGAAACATCGATTTTCCTGCTCCTCGGATGCTGCCTGACCTGCTGTGCTTTTCCAGCACCACTCTAATCTAGACTCTGATCTCCAGCATCTGCAGTACTCACTTTCATCCTTGCAAACCTTCATGCCCTGGTTCTGATTAGCTTGGAAAACTCAGTTTTCACATTGAAATTTACGATTCTTTAGGCACCATTAAATGGATAATATCTTTTCATGAAAAAGTGCGAATTTGCAACACTCCTCTGATCGCAGTCAGACTCTAAATGTTGCTTATAGTTTTAGAAATAAATTCATGATCATTCCAAAGGGCAAGATGGTATTATAGAATATTTGGAAGGCAAGGTCACGTTTTCAGGTTTAAGGTTGACAATTTGGGTTTCGTTTTTATCTGGACTCAGTAAACCCAGACTTGCGCACTTTTGTGGATCTCAAAATTCACACTTGACCCTTGTGTGACTTTACTGAGGATTCCTATCCCTTCACATTGATCAGATTCACAGTGTGAGGAGTGTGCCTGCAGAGGTGGGACAGTTAGGGGACTGCCTTAGTTCGCATTATTGGTCCCCTGACACACTCTCCCTCAACTCCTATAACCTGTGCTGCTTCAAATTCTCTGATAAACTTTCCTGCCCCCTCAGATTCCCTCAATCCTCTCAATGACACCATCTTCCCCCTTCCCAAGAACATATTCCTCCATGTATCTATCCTCCATAACTGCATACTTACTTTGCACTGTGCCCAGTTCTTGAGAAACCTGCAGTAGTAATGGGAATTATTTTAAAATCATTAAACTTGTAACGATCTTTTTTTTAAAAAAACCTGAATTCAGGCACATGTTGGTATTGAACAGAAATCCCAAGGGGAAGAAGAAATATTGGAGTAATTTAAGAATGTATTAGGTTTGGAAACAAACAAGAAATTACATCAAAGATATAATTTGTTTATTATAGGCTCCAAAGTTTCAATAGATCAATAAGACCACCTGCTAAGCTGAAGATTTTGAAACCCAGCCAAGCATTCACAATAGAATATCTATTGTAACAAAAACTTCCAGCTGTACTGACCGAACAAATATCCACTTCTATTTCCATGCAGGATGTTTTGTCAGTCAATGACAGGGGAGTAAGTGCAGACCATATCTCCTAGCTTTAGAAGTATTTGATTTTTAAAAGACAGCCAGATTTGGAAATCCAGTTAAGCCAGAGCATAAGAACATTACAACAGAAGTCTTACTTTGTACCTTTTAATACATCATGGTACTTTGTCCATTGGAAACGTTCTTACTGCAGTGAACACTTGGACTGTGTTGGTCAATGTAAAGGGCCAATTTATCTTAAGAGGACAGAACCTAATCGTGACATTTAATGGTGTCAAAACATTTTCAGAATGTTCCCAATTCTTCAGGTTTTCCATTTTCTTCACAAGCTCTTGAACCTTGTGTGCATTTAATGGACTTCCAAAACCCTCACACCACCAGGTGAATGTTTTGTACAAGAGAAAATGTGACTTTTGCTCACCACCCCCATTTACAATGGGGCAGCTGACCTCAGCAGGGACAGGCCTGTATTTTACACTTTAAGCATATCCAACCTGCTAAAAAGGTGAGGGAAGAATAGCAAAAGAAAGTAGAGATTTGTCCAAAAGCAATCAGTGCAGCCACTTGAGCTCTGAAACATCGTTTGTCACCCAGACAAAAGTAATTTCAAAGTTGCTTCTTGTGGGATCTCAGATAGTGCTCCTTTTGTTGCACATGCTTACGTACGTGTTTTCATAGACATGCAGTGTGTGTACGTCTAAGATGTGAAAGAATATAGCCCCACGGGCTGCCAAAGGAATGATGTGATTTGTGTATGTGATTTGTTATGCAGACAGGAAAGTTCTCCAGCAACACAGAAACTGTCTCGGGTGAGAGCCAGCCGCACGGATTGCAGTCTGCAGAAGAGGCAGCAGAACATGAAAACATGAAAGCAGTTCTGAAAACCTCCGCACCATGTGGCGAAGTCACCACCGCTGTGCCAGGGGTGCGGACCCGAACAAGGGCCAGCAGAGGTAAATGGCCCTGTTTACACTGGTAACTCATCTGATGCCTCAGTTGCAAATTACTATCTAGTATTTACGGCACAATACAGAAAAAAAGCTTTTTGGTACAACAGGTCCATGCCAGTATTTAAACTCCCCATAAAATCATAGAATCTCTGCAGTGTGGAAGCAGGCCATTTGGCCCATCAAGTCCATAGAGACCTTCCAAAGAGCATTCCACCGTCCCTACCTTATCTCTGTACTTTCCATGGCTAACTCCCCCTAGCCAGCACAGCCCTGGATGCTATGGGCAATTCAGCATGGACAATCCATCTAACCTATCCATCTTTGGACTGGGGGAGGAAACTGGAGGAAACTCCCACAGACACAGAGAGGACATGCAAACTCCACACAATCCCCTGAGGATGGGATTGAATTTGGATCCGTGAGGCAGCAATGCTAACCACTGAGCCACTGTGCCACCCCATAAGCTGCCAATAGAATGACGTGATTTGTGTACTTGATTTGTTTTGCAGATAGGAAAATCTGCAACAATACTGAAACTGTCTTGGGTGAGAGCTATGCATGAGCCTCCTCCCATTCTTTGAGCACTTGCCTTGAATTTTCGAAGTCTGTATCTGAGATCAGCACAGGGAGGGGCTCACCTTGACAATGGACAGCCCCAGCATCTTAACTGGGTGAAGAAAATCAATCCAAGGGCTTGGATTACGATGAATCAAACCTCACTCCGATCTAAACAAGAAAGTCATCATTATTTACCCTTTGTCTATGACAACTACAAGTACAGACCTCTGCTTTCTCACAAATCGTTCAATAAAAAGACAACACAGCACTGAGGAAAGCACGAAAGAGTCTCATTAGTTCACCTTGCTGACTGATATTCCCTAATAAAGTAGGTTCCACAACACAGTGTCCAGATCACCAGAAGTATGTAGATGTGAAGTGCCTATTTCAAACAAAAGGGAATCAAAAGCAGTGTTTTTAATGGCAGCGAACTGGCAGTCTGCCTGTCAGTGTCTGAGCATTCTTGGTCGTCAGCCTAAGAAACAGTGGAATGGTCTACCCTTCTCAATTTAGTTCGCTCGAATCCAACTTAGTAATTGACTTTTCATGGAAAGAGCTCGGCAATAATATAATTCTACTTTTATTCGTTTTCTGGGTTACTTAAACAGGTGGGATAAGGTCAATCGAGTAGAGCGGAGTTTTAAAGTATCAGGGCTAGATAAGCTGAACCCATTCCCACCCGTTCAATTTTTGGCCAAAGCTAAGCCATCTGCAGAGATTTCTCTGCACAGGGTAGGAGTCAGCCCAAGTAATACTCAGGGGTCTTGTGCCCTGGCAATAGCATCAGATCTGAGGCAACAGATGCCAAGTTTTTAAGAGCAACTCCTTTCAGAATTATTATTTTGGATCAGGAAGCCTCTTATGGAAGCTTCTCCCTTGTGTAACTCTAGTTACAGCCCAGAAATCCAGCCACCTATCTCCTGGTCGACCACTCTCCACTCCATTGTGTCAGTCAGAGGACTGTCCAAAGGTATTTGAATGTGCTAGGTCAGAGGTGGGGAACCTTTTCATGTTGGAAGGCCACATTATTTTAGTTGTAATCTAATAAGACCACATCCAAGAAACTTCAAAATTCACATTATTTTGTAAAATCTAACTATGTACTAACTAACTAAAATAACTAAATCATGAGCATAGCAGGTGTCGAAATAGCCCTCATGACTTCGCAATTTTTTAATTGTGGGCGTTCAGTCTGAGAGGATTATTTCGTTGAATTTTCTTTTACTCTCTGGTATTTTAAATACATTCATTTTAAGATTAAAATAAAAATAATAAAGGACAAAAAAATATATTAATAAAAAATAAAAGATTTGTTCTGCAAAATTTGGATTCATTCAAAAGGCCACACACAATGACCTAGAAGGCCGCAGGTTCCCCACCCCTGTGCTAGGTTCTCTCATCGGGTTGGGCTCCTCTTTTCTTGTCACTGCGACTTTCCCCATGGCTGCCTCCCGTCAATGTTAGTGCCTGATGCTCTGCGTCACTATTTTAGCCATAGAGTTGCAAATTGTAACTCGCTCATTGTGTTCCATGGCTTTCGCTCCATCTAGGCCGTGTTGGATCGTGGACTGCAGGCAACGATGATTCCCCAAATGCCACAGACGATGCCGCAGACGAAATAATGGATCGGATTGTCAAGTCAGCTACTCAGGTGCCAAATCAGCGAGCTGTGCCTAGAGAGAGGAAAAGATCACGTGCAAACAGGAAGTCATGTGAGTGGCCTGTGTTCCCAAATCCACTGTGTGTGTTACTGCAGTACGCATAGCAATAATTCTGAGGAAAGATCACATTCCTGACCATGTAATGTTCTCAGGTAACTTGACCCGCTGTCCCCAGCAGTCTTTCAAGTTTCTATCCCCTGCAATATTTAGGTTTGTTTCTTTTGACGTGTTTTCCACCTTTCTGCTTCATCTCTTCCCCAATCCAGTCATGCTACTGAACTCCCGTGTGAATTAGATTTTAAAGGTCTTTGTTTTGTTGCTTGAGCTTCGGGCTTATTTTTCATGCAAATAAGCTCTGCTCAGTGGGCTAGAAGTTGTGGTGCTTCTCCCTGGGTCTCCAGTTCACCACCTTCCCTGACGGACCCATACCTCCTGCGCCAACCACCTCTGGATTGGAAGGCAGATCCCGTTCCTGTGCCTAATCCTTATTCTATTCAGTTTCTCTTTTGTCTCCTTATGGTGGTTGTATTTAGGTGTGAGTGGATTAATACTGAGGAGTGCCATACGCACCAGCCCCTATCATGATCTCATGTAGATTGAAGGGCAAAACGGCTCAAAGGATTGAGACCTAGAGTCTGACCATTCTCAAAGTGTGTAATAATGTCTCTCGTGCTGATGCCAATTATCTTGTTAACTGCAGGAAACTACTTTTGTGGTTTTCCTCTGTCACATTAAGCCAAGTGCACATTGTAGTTTCCAGCACTTAGAGAGGATTGCTGCCATCATCCTTTATGAGCAGCAACTTGTACAGCAAACAGAGATGGCATGGCCCTACAGTAACTGTGACACTGGAAGCTCTTAGCCTTGAGAAAATAGATAGCAAACACATGGAGTGCACCTCAGTGTGGGGGCGGTCGTCTTGATATTGTCTTCGGAAGTGAAGCTGAACGAGTGGAAGAAGTATTGATGGGTGATCATTTGAAAGATCACGGTTATTGAACATCGTGGGAAAAGACAAAGGTAGAAGAAGAATAGGAGCTTTAATTTGTGGTTTAAAAAAAGAGTTCCGAAACTGAGGGGTGGTCTGTAAAAATGGACTGTATACAGCTACTTGAAGGAAAATTGGCGACAAATCAACAGGAAGCATTTGAAAGTGGGATTCTATGGGTAAAATGTCGGCATGCCCCAACATTAAAGAAAAGGGTGGTACTGCCAAGTCGAGAGCCACTGGTTGTCCAGAAACATACAGATTAAGATGCAGCAGAAAAATAAAGCTTACTACAGTATTAAATTTTTGTGACTGTCATAGGCCTGCAGAATTATAGTAAAATAAAGTCACTATTATCCTAGCAGATCATATGACCGCATTCTCATTAGGGAGAGATAGATGATAGTGGTTTAGCCTGTGAGGGTCACCACACCTCAAGCAAAGAGAGAATTTGACATTGTGGGACTTTCACGGTAACCTCAGCCAGTGCGGGAATTGAACCGAGGCTGTTGGCATCACTCCGCATTGCAATCCAGCCATACTGAGCTAGCCAGTGTATATGAGCTGGAGCACTAGGGTTTAAGTAAACAGGAGGAAATCAGGATGAAAGAGAGGGTGCAAGAAAAATTAGCAAGTACAATCAAGAAAATCCAAATGTGTTTTATTGGTATATTAACAGCAAAGAGGATGATGAAGAGGAGGGTATGGTCTATCAGAAACATAGAAATTTGTTCATGCATGTGGAAGATGTAGGCTTGGTTCTTATTAACTACTTTGCTTCATCCTGACAAGGATGAAGGTTGATATAGACATTCCAGCTGAAGAGGATATTGGACCATAAGGCTTTTGGGGGCCATTTAGCTATTTGGCACATCTGCCTGACCTGTGTTTTTCTAGTGCCACACATTTTGACTCCAAGTCTCCAGCATCTACATTCCTCATTTTCTGCTATTTGGCCCACAAGTCTGCTTGTGGCTGAGATTGTGGCTAATCTGATTATCCTCAACTCCACATTCCTGCTTTCCCTGTCACCCTGGATTCCCTTACTGTTGATACCCAGAATGAATGTCATTTAGATTAGATTAAATTCCCTACAGTGTGGAAACAGGCCCTTTGGTCCAACCAGTCCATACCAACCTTCCGAAGAGTAACCCACCCAGACCCATCTGACTAATGCAGCCAACACTATGGACAATTTAGCACGGCCAATTCACCTGATCTTCACATCTTTGGACTGTGGGAGGAAACCGGAGCACCCGGAGGAAACCTACGCAGACACTGGGAGAATGTGAAAACTCCACACAGACAGTTTCCTGAGGCTGGAATCAAACCTTGGGACCCTGGTGCTGTGAGGCAGCGGTGCTAACCACTGAGCCACCCACAAAAAAAAATTAAAATCCACACAGACAGTTGCCCAAGGCAGGAATTGAAGCTGGGTCCCTGGTGCTGTGAGGCAGCAGTGCTAACCACGGAGCCACCGTGCCGCCCCATGTCATGAACCTTCTCTGGACTGTATCCAGTGCCAGTGTATTTCCCCTCAGATAGGGGAACCAAAACCAAGGGGGCATAATTTTCAGGTGAAAGATGGAGGTTTTGAGGGGATGTAATGAAAAGCATTTCACCCAGAGAGTGGTGTTGGATCTAGAATGCACTGCTTGGGTGGGATGTAGAGGTGAGTAACCTCTCAACCTTTAGGCAGTGTCCGGACGATCACTTGAAATGTCATACCATTCAAGCCCAGTGCTGGAAAGTGGGACTATTGTAGATTTAGCATTGTTTTAGCAGTACAGACTCATTGGGCCAAAGGGGCTCTTTTGTCCTGTATGATTATAAAACTGTTTACAATACTCTAGGTGTGTGGTCTGACTAATGATCAGAACTCAGAATTCTCATTAATTTGTTGTTACCTTCCCAGTATTTTTAAAATTGCTGAAATAAGGTGCTCAAGGGTAACTAGAGAGGGGCAATAAATGCTGAGTGAATTTTTAAAAATCTAATGTTCAATAAAATACAGATGCTGGCTCACCATTCCAGGGCAGAGATATATTAGATGAAGTATTTTATATCACTGTTATTAATTTTGTTTTTGTGTTCTCCATTGGTTCATAGATATCTTGTATTAACTAGACCAACTCCATTGGTCTACTTCTCTCGGGCCAGTTCAGATCCTTAGAACTGCTCAGTAAATATGTCTGGTGTGAGGGGGATTCAACTCTGCATTCTGAAAAGTGCAAGGGTTTTTTTTCTCCCCCAAGTGCTGGAAAAAGGCATGTTGCAAGTGAGACCTTGTTGATACGTTTGAATTTATCCTCTTTTACAGTAAGAAGAACATTAAAGAGTGGCCTGACGCCAGAAGAGGCCAAAGCATTGGGTTTACTCTCCACCTCAGAGATGCAGGTGTGAGGTGACTTGAGCATGAACTGAGGCAGGAGACACCGCGAACGTTCGGACAAGGCACAGCTAGAAACATCAACTGGCAACCAACTGCTGCTCTTGACATCCAGCAATCCCCCAGCTCTGGTCATCATACGACGCCTATGAGAAGCAAGAGCTAGAAAGAGATGTCGTGTATTGGCACTAAAGTTCTGACAGCTTTCTTAAAATTTAAAATCAGGATTGTTCAGAAGTATTTATACCTTGGTAAAAGTATTCTTTTTTTTGTTTTCGTATCTAATTGAAGTGATTAGAAAGATTTATTGAGTAAGCTGTTGTACGTGATATGTTTACGTTGGCTTTACTTGTGGCCTACTTATGTAGCAGGAACATTCACCGTATCAGTGAGAATACCGGGTCTTAAAGAGACAGTGTGCTGATGTTGACAGGCCAACGACCCCACTGTCTGTTAAAACTTTCTTATGGCAGTTGTGTAACTTTCTTCCAAAATGAATCTAAGATGCTTTGAACATCAGTCCTTCAATTCTGTGTTGTTTTATTTTTGTAAGCCTCTTTAGTGATGGCAAAGGATTCCGCCCCCGCACCCCCAATCCTGCCACCAGAATACTACTGCCACTGATGCACATTCAATATTTTAAAATGTTCATTTTAAGTATTATGAAATACTGGTAGAGAAGGGCCTAAAAGAGGTAACCGATATTCCCTTATTCACTCAGTGTAACTAATAATGGCTAAAAGTGGTGGGACTGTATAGCACGAGATTAAATTGACCTCTCTATTAATAGCTTTGCATTTTTTCTTGAAGTCATGTTGCAGTAAAATTTTCTTGACTTGCTTTGTTCAGAGAAGGTCAGACAGTAGTTTTTTGTTGAGTATGTGTATGAGTGATTCTATACTGGCTGAAGAGCAGAAGTTTGACCTTAGCTTATGTGCCTATTAGATGAAGATTGGCCTTGATTGTTCATTATTGAATAGAATGTTTGAAGGCCTTTCAGAATGCATTTAAGACATTGCTGCATGTAGCATCTGGAACAGTTCTTCCCCAGACCCTGTGCTGACCATAGTTTCCGGTTTGCAGTTAATGGAGTAATCCAGAATTTGGACTCAGTGTGTAACCCCACCATTCATTCGCCGCTGGATGCTCACAAATCTCAGTGACATGAAGCGGTGTGAATTTTGTCAGAAGCAGAAAGTATAATGCACTGGCCTTGCAATAAACTAAACTTGGCATTGTCACGTACTTTAGTAATAATGTATATGTGCGTTACATCCAGGAGTGGGAATCAAAATGACAGACATTTTGAATTCTGAAATTCAGTAAGCAATCCTTAATGGTATAGTACTGGTCATTTTTCTTCCCACTACCCAGTTAATAGGGGGACTAGGTTCCTGAAATTGAAAAATGGTGTGTTTTGAGCTATGGGGTGGGTCCTTCTGGAGGATTGAAGTCCTTGAGATGAGGCAAGTATGGTTAGGGCTGGCTGAGTGAGGAGCGAGTCAAAAATCTATTTCTGTAAATTCACTTCAAGCTTGTAAGGTGATTTATTGACCGTTAACCAAAGCAATGCTACTGTACTTCACCAGAGTATAGAATATGTTGAAATGTTATTATGAAAGCAGAAGTGGTTGTATGCGTGAAATAGACCACAAGAATGTCTTTTGAATGTGACAAGTGAGGATATTCTCAATCATTCGGGGACATTATCAGTCAAGTTTGAAATCCAAAGTCAAAATGTTTTGTGTTGTGGTTGACCATGTTTTGAAGATGCTTTTAATTATTTTAAGGGTGTTCTATCCATTTCAATTCAGTGCACCAGTAATTTCTATATACTTGGGCTCAATCTTGCTTAGTTATGAGCTTATAATTAAATGGGCTGAATTTAATTAGTTGGGTTACATATCAGCCGGATCCATTTAATCCGGGAGAGATCCCACAGAAGTCTCTCGGCAACATTAAAATGCATGTAATTCAGTGGAGGCTGCGTAGCTTTTCCTGAAGGCAACCTGGATAACCCTGTCATTCTGGTTAACAGGCATTCTGTGTTTGATCAAGGGACCTGTCTTCAAGAAGGTTGATGGCAATGAAAGTTGCCAAACCTTCCCGACAGCCCCAAATTGCATCCTGCCCTCCCTCACCTCTGGCCTGGGCTCCATTAGCAACCTGGGGCTCCAGTGAACACATTTGTCGCCAGCTGACTGTCGTGAGGGGAGCTTCTGGCTCCTGGAAGGCAGAACATCTGTCATCAGCATACTTAATCCCAAGACAGACTCCATGTTAGCCATTTATATGTCTGAAGGGCACTTAGTTGTGTTGATCCTTTTGCAGGGGTTCCCCACTGATTCTGCAACTGTTGCTATGATCCTTATTGGGCTAATTAAAGCCCACCCCAATGTCCCCATAACTAGGGAGGCAACAATCATCATAAAATATTTATAAAAAGACGCATGTTATAATTTGCTGAGGTTGAGTTGCTGTGAAAAGGCTTGGGAGGTGGGGTAGATAAAGAGCTTTTTTTAATTGATGGAAAGAATATATAAAGTACACTTAATATCAGAAAGTATATCAAGCTCCTGTATAATCAGTGGCAAGTAACATTGTAAAGGAATTCAGACAAGATTCAATGCAGTTAAAGGTCACCTGAGCCCCATAATTGTGTTGCTGCTTTTTTACTGTCCTGTCTCTATGTACCATTTATTGTTTAAACTTGAAAAAATTCTGAATTATTTAACTAATGTGTTTTGTAGAACCCAGGAATGAATTAATCAGCCCTTGGACCAAGGTGGCAGATCCAAAAGATTTTTTATTTTATTTTTTTACACGTGCATTGTTTCTGGCTATGTTATTGTCTTAACAACACATCAATGAATCCCACTTCTCAGTATCTGTCCAGAATTGGACATTTTTAAATCTCCATGTGTTTTCATGGTGTTAGATGCTGATTAAGTCACTTGTTTTAGAAGCCTGGGTTCAATCTTACTGAAGAGGAAAGGGTATTACTGGTACTGACTAAATCCAGCATCACTCTGAATTATTTTAACTCTTAATTTATTACTCTTAATCTAACTTTAAGAACAGAAGAAACCTTTTGTAGATTTATAGGTTTCAGGAGCATTAGAATAATCTGCAGTTATGTGGCAAGGCCAAAAATCTGAACATGTGCATGATTCTAAACACAGACCACTTCCAAGATATAAGGAAATCAAAATTAGTGAATCGCTACTTGGATTTGGACTTAGTGAGGGAAGGTCCAGATGTGAAAGTGTTCCTTTCCTTTTTTTAAAAAATGTTTTGTTTGTTTTGATATCATGACAAATTCCTGACTCAACACTCACTAGATTTCCATGCCTCTTTCCATCCAGAGTTGCTCAGTGATTATTGATTATGAAGTGTTAAAGGTTGTACTCATTTCCTGGAGTGTCTCATTATCATTGTAGCGCAGTTGTGATGTCCATGGTGGGTTTGTAATCAGATGTTGGATGCTGTTTCATATTCTGGTGTTCACACAATTCAGATTTTGGTCAGTTGTCCGCTAACTCCCAGAGTGATACAAACCTTCCAACATTGAAACTAATAATTGACTTCAGGCAGTCCCACCTGCTAACTGATGGCACTAGTGGCGCTCTAGAGAAAAAGGGTTTGAAAATGATATGTTGCCTTGAAGCCAGAATGTAGATATTATTTTAAAATGTGTAAAAGACCAATTAGTATATATACATGAGCTCTGAAATAGTGGGCTAATTTAAACAGCGCAGTCTGCTTTAGATGAAGCAGCTTAAAGTTTGATTGCAATTGCTGACCAAAAAGATCTCAAGTTGGAATCCAATTTTAGAATATTTTAAATTAACATGTGAATGAAGAATGGGATCAGCCATGTTTTAATCTGTAGGAAGCAATACTTAAGTCTTGAAGTATGGTCTATTGCTTTTCTTTTAACACTGATGACACAAAACTTGAACTTTAGTTCTGCGAATCTCATCACCTAGCATTGTGTCTCATTTATTGCAATGTTTTAAGTCTGGCCATTAACTTTTGATCCAAAGTATAGTGTTTTTGACATGAAAGTAGTAAAACTGGTCAACAATGAGCTAAAACAGAAGTTGACGAACCGAAGTCAATAACACTTAACAATTATGCGTTTAAGTGTTATTTATAATTACCTCTTTGAAAGGATTACTATTATGAAAACAGTTTGTTCTAGTGTAGTGCAGGATCACCAGCTGCAGCATGTTATGGAGGATATACTTTAGAAGTATAAAGCAGTTACACGAGGAACTACAAATTTAAAGCCAACAAAAAGCATTGTGCACTTTAATAGTTCAACATCTGTCTCTTCATTATTCATTGAATATGTTTCTTAATTTGCTCCTTTATTTCGTATGATCATGCAATTGTACAGCATAGTGATTTAACAAAATAGAATTGTAGACTGATTGCAGCACAGCCTGAGGTCCCTCAGTCCATCGTGACTATAACTGATGGTTGTAAATGCATCTCTGCTCTTCCCAATCCTTAACATTTTATCATAGTCCTGAAATCAATTTTCTTCACAAAACTAAGTTCCCTTTCAAAGCCATATTTGAAAATACCTCCACCACCAACACTGGCAGTTCATTCCAATGCTAACAACTGGTTGTATTTTTTTTACAATGTTGCCTTTGGATCTTTTGCAATTCACTTTGAATTGTCACTCTTTGATTCTCAACTCTTTCGCCAATGGAAATAGATTCTCCTTATCTTCTCTATCCAGGCCTCTCTTGGTTTTGGCAACCTCAATCCTTATAATGCCAGCTTTTTCAATCTATCCATGTAACCCAAGTCTCTCATTCCTGGAACAATTTTCAGCATCCTCTCCAAAGCTTTTGTGTCATCCCTTAAGTATAATGTCCAGATTGGTGCAATATTCTACCCTAGTCCAATCCAGTGTAACATAAGGCTCAGTATAACTTGTTTTTTTTCAAATCTACCAACTTCACACCCTTACAGACCAACTAATCTCAGGGCACTCAATCATAGATTTGTTCTACAGGCTTTCCCACCTAAGAAACACCAGGCTTCTCAGTCAGGAAGCTGCAGGTAATAAACCTGCAGAGGAAATATGAAGACAGCAGGGCATTAAGGAGTTTGGTTTCCTCAGCTCAAAAGCAGCCATCCTACCATTCCAGATACTCTCCACCATCACGGCTGCTCCCTCCCTTTCTCTCATATCCAACATATGGAATTAGAATTACTTAACCACAGGAAAGTTGTCTGTTCTAACTGAATACTCCAAACTCTTTCCTTTCAGTAACCGTAGGGGTTATTCCACAAGTCTATTGTCGTAACATCCCAAGTGTTATATCTAATTTCCTTTATATCTCAGTTGAACATTGTAAGGTGAAAATTAAAGTTTGCTCCTGGTCTGAGAGACAGGTTGCCAGCATTTAGGTAAGTCTACATTGCAGAAATACAAACGATATTACTTTTTAGTTTTTGTTTTGGAGAGGTTGATGTATTCTGGGAAAAGCATGTTCTTTTTTTTTAACCAGTTTTGTATTTTTGATTTAAAAAGAAGATGCTTTTGGCTACTGTGACTTCACAGACACTTTCCCTGCTTGTTTTGATCTTTGGCTTCTGGTCTTAGTAATCTTTCATTTAAAACTGCCAATTTATACCAGTGCTCAATAATGCCACTTTCAGATTAATCAGCATTGCAATATGTTCATTTTGGTGTTGGTAAAACCCTTGTGTTTGAATTAGGAAAGCCAACTTTAGTTTTCTCAAAGTCAGCTTTACATGTGATTTCTGAATATAACCCTAATTGGTGATCACTTCTCTCTCATCTGGTTACAGCTCTAATACGGGGTAAGCCTAATCACTTTCCTTCAATAGTTTGAGATTTTATTTTTGCCTTGGCCTGCAGCATAGCACCTGTCTCTTAAACTTACCTGGATTGCATAAGGTGGCTACATTACACTGGCAACATGAATGTTGGATTCTGTAAAGGTTACAAACTATGTAATGAAGCTTCCTGGAGTATTTGGATAAAACTGACTCTTACTTGCTTTTTGTGTTTTTTTTAGAAAAGGAAAGCAAATGCATTCTTTCAAAAAGAAACTATCCATTTGCAATCCTTTGCAACCTGAAGCCAGGCTTCCTCATAAACTCTGCACTTTTACTGATGACAGTAGAGCTGAATATCAGACCTTATAGTTTACCAGCCCTTGCAAAGGGCTGCCAGGACAAGATTCACAGCCTTTTGGTTCTCTGGTATGAATATACGCAAAGCTTTAACACTGTAGCGAGGCCACACAAATAGTCATCTCCACTTTCTAATTAAAGGATAAAAACAAAAGTTCATCAATTCTCATTTAATTTGAAACAGTCTTCACAATAATTAACACCTTTTGTTTTGAGAACTGGGAATTGTAAAGAGAATAAACAGTTTTTTTTAAAGGACTTGTAAAGTAGAAAGGGCAAGTTTCTAAGAACAATAAGAATAAAAGAAGGGCAATGCTGTACAGTTGTGTAAATGTCGCTATTCATATTTTTTTTTGTGTGTAGCATAGTGTAAAATAAATCAGACATGCTGAATGCAGTGTTAATCTGTGAATTGTAATTTAAAAAGCCATGCATGGTCAATTATTTACTTCACAAATTGCTCATTATAGATAAGGGAGTTTGTTATCTGTTACTTTTGTGTGTCTGAAACTACATTTGTTGTGTCAATTTTATTTTAAGGACATGAAACTACTGTTATTAAACCATTCACTCCACAGCCAACATATATACAGCCTTAGGAA
Organism: Chiloscyllium plagiosum; assembly: GCF_004010195.1. Classification (NCBI taxonomy): domain Eukaryota; kingdom Metazoa; phylum Chordata; class Chondrichthyes; order Orectolobiformes; family Hemiscylliidae; genus Chiloscyllium; species Chiloscyllium plagiosum. The sequence goes on from NC_057738.1 coordinate 28,791,514, forward strand.
GCCTTGTTGCTGCATTCACTAATACTAGTGGGAAGGAAAGTCTGTCTACTTTATCCATCTTTCTGTCCATTTGCCCTACTCCCTGCTCAACTAGTACTGCAATGTTCTCTGACTTCCTTCCAGTGCCATTCAAAGTAAACCTGTGAAACTAGCTGCAAAACCCTGCATTTTAACTTTCATCACAACCCTCACAGTTCAATAGCTTGCAGCAACAGTAAAGTGTACAAACATATGGAAATAAAGCTTTATTAAGCATACTTTGCCTGTGTCCTGTGTTTTGTCAAGCTCAATAAATGAAATATTCAGAGGCTCGTGTAATCCTGTAGCATTGAATTTTCCAGGACTGGATCTGCAGTTACTTTTTCTGACCTAACGTGGTATTTCTACAATCCGGCATTCCCAACAGATCTCCAGCAGAACCCTGATTTTGGCTACAATATTGGAAGTTCATCTCTAACCATCCCATGTGAGTGTAGCTTGTAGGAGGAGTGTTAGCACAGGCTTTGAGATCTGAAAATCTTGTTCCTGTGCTCCTGCTGTTCTTTGTTCTTTTCAGTCTGAAATGTCAGTCATTTATTTTGATCTGTTTGTCTGAATGATTTGATTTGATTTGATTTGATTTGAATGTTTTGAAAAAATTGTCTCCCTCATAATTTTGGTATCTGTTTTGAGTGCTCAGACCTAACTGTTGTTTACCATCTTGATTCACACATGGACAGAAAGTTTGAACTCCAGAGGTGAAGTCAGGGTGACTGCCCTTTTAATGCAACCTTTAATCGAGTGTAGAGTTAAGGAACCCTATTGATCTTGGGAAAATGCAAGTTAATGGTGGATGTTGAAGATGGTTATGCTTATTTATAGGTTAGTCATCTCAACCCAAGGGCATCTCTGCAGGAGCTCCCCAGGATAGTGCCCTAGGCTCTATCATCTTCAGCTGCTTCATCAATGACCCAAACTCCATTACAAGGTCATAAGTAAGAATGTTTGCTGATGATTTCAAAATGTTCAATTTAATTGAACAATTTTTTCAATGAAAACAATTCTATTTGCAACCGGACAACATTGAGTTTGATCTGATAGGTGGTAAATTCATTTGGGTCATAAATGCCAAGCAATGACTGTCTCCAACAAGAGTAAATGTAAACAGAGCACTCCTTGAAGGTCAGTGGCACCACCTTCACTGAATACCTCATCACCACGTTTTGGGAGGAGCAAGATTTGGGGAGGTCACCTTTGACCATAAACTTAACCAAGAGCAAATCAGAGGCTAGATAATTTCATCTACCTCCCCCAGTGTCTTTCCACCACCTGCAAGGCACAAGTCAGCAATGCAATAGAATGCTTTCTACTTGACTAAGTGGGTGCAGCTCAAAGCTCAACACCATCCAGCACAAAGCACCCATCTGCCACCTTAAATTTTGAAATCCTAGACCATCTTTATATTCATGAATATAACTTGCCTTCATAACTGTCAACCATAGATGAAGGACCATCAGTTACCACTGTAACGGATGCTGCATTGTCTGCAATCCACAAGATGCACTGTAGTGACTGTACAATTCTTTGAAAACACTACTCAGCCTCTCTTACCTAGAAGGTCAGAGTAGTAGGTTCATAGGCACATCACCATTTTCAAGGGTCTGCCTCCAAGATGATGTATGACGTCTTTGACTTGGATGTTGATTACTTCATTGATGCTGGGCCACAACTAATCTTGGAAGCCCCGACCTATGAATATGAATAGGAGTAGTTTAAAATTGCAGGCTGCCACCACCACTTCAAAGGGTAATTTGCAGGAGGAGTTAGAACTCTTTCATAGAACATGGGTAATTGATGGAAGGAACAGAGTCAATAATTGGAATTAACAGATGGCAGAACTAAAAGGGTAATGTTTAGGAGGAACTTGAATAATATATTGGAAGAACTGGGACTAATTATAGAAGCTACTGGGGATAATTTCACCACATTTCATAAATAAACATTGAAAAATCTCAAAATGAACAATGGTTCACAAAACTGATTCCATTTGAGTCCAGTGAGATCTTTCAATCCTTTGTAAGCCAAGGTTTTATATGAAATTAGTTTGACTTGAGAAATAACTTGTACCTCAACTTATTTTATTTGTTGAAACCACTCCACCACTTGATTTCAATGAATGTGTTACTTTAGTGCTTCTGTGATCTTGGTCCTCCATCTGTGGTTGACATTCATGAAGGCAAGTTAAATTCATGAATTAACCACCCAAATCCTGCTATTATGCTGCTTCACCTGAATGTTATTTTTTTATTATTCATTCAGGGGATGTGGGCATTGCTAGCTGGGGAAACATATATTTCCCCAGCCCCAGTTACCTTGGAGGAGGTGGAGCTATCTTTTTGATTCACTACAATCCATTTGGTTTAGGTAGGCCTACAATGCTATGCGGGAGAGAGTTACAGGATTTGAATCCAGTTACAAGTGAAGGAATATCAATATACTTCCAAGTCAGGATGGTGTGTGGCTTGGAGGAGAACCTGATAGTGGTCATGTTCTCATGTATCTGCTGCCCTTGTCCTTCTAGGTAGAAGCATTCTAGGGTTTGGAAGGTGCTTTCTAAGGGGTCTTTGTGAATTTCTGCAGTGTGCCTTGCAGTTGATGCACAGTGCTGCTACTGAGCATCAGTGGTTGAGAGAATATTTGTAGATGTGGTGCCAATCAAGTGTGCTGCTTTGTTCTGAACGGTGTCAAGTTGTTAAACTGTTACTCGAGCTGCACCCTCCTAAGGTATGTTAGCCAAAACGGAATATAATACTTTGGACTTGATCTCATGAGACTCTTAAGCTGATCACCTCTAGCTCCAGCTCAGCACCATTTGTATTGGTTTTAATTATGTCATTGCTTATCTGACATCCTGTATTGGATGAGCAGAAATTTCCTCCATTATAAATATTGAGAATATAAATATCTTCCCATGGTTTGGCCAAGTGTCAATTTTGGGGAGTTTATTGGAGGGACTCTCCCCGTAAGCTCCAGCAAGATTTCTGGCGTAATTCTGTCTTTTGCCTCCATTAATTATACATCCTGCCTCCACAGCACCATTCTCATGCTATCTTGCACTGGGCAGTAATAGTTGATAGAGCAGAGAACTTGTGGCTTTCTCACCATGAATGCCATACTTTATCTGCAGTTGCACACCATTTCAAACTCTGCAAACTAGGAACTGCCCTCTGTGTTGCTGTGTAATTCCAAATGACATAGATGAGAGAAGCAGGTTGGCATCGTGCTTTGCCTGCAGGCACCTGGAAGTACCAGAGGTTCTCAGCCTATTCTGAGCCACCCAGTTCAGTGCAGCAATGATACGAGAAAGCTAATGACCTTCTGCACTCTGCAAGGTTAAGTGCTACCATATCTCTGCTGTCTCACACTTGCTCTAACCCTGCTACTGCACCCAGCTCCCACCAAGACTCATAGACTACCACACTCTACAGGGCATGCAGCAACTTCCCTCGGCGGTTCTCTCACAAGCTAACACTTCCTGCTCACTTGCTCCGGCCATTTACCACCTTTCTTGGCCAATGATGGATGAGGGATTAGATAATGCACTTACCTGACTCTGGTGGTATCCTTTGACTGTGCGAAGGATCTGTCCCTTTAGCCTTTCAGATATGGCCATTTGGTTGGAGCATATGCAACATGTTTGCCACATAAGTTGCCGGCACATTGCTGTAGATTGGTTATTGAAGTAGCACATTACCATTATTAACGTTTGAATTCTTGACCCTTCAGTGCTGGCAAATATGACAAGTTAAGTGGCTGTCTGACAGCATTGAAAAGAAGGGCAAGACAGAACCTCTGCGAATCTGAGTCCTGGATGAAGTAGAAATTTGTAAAAAGGCACGGCAGTGATGCTGTGAACATCAGAGTGTGTGGTGCAAGTGTGATGCAGCGCGTTCTGAAGCCTAAGATGGGTGTTTATCCATACAGGCAAAGTAGCCTGGCAGCTACATTGCACCATAAAATGTCAGTGAACTCCAAAGGGCACTATTGAAATGTTGTACTTTAGTCTGCAATGATGCAGTGTTTTGCCCGTGATGACTTCTATGGATTGAAGGTGCAGGCAATCACTGCCCAGAGATTGTGCCTTGAGATGTTGGAAAACGTGGGCCAACATGGAGGCACAAGTAAGAAGCTGGTGAGCTGTAGCTTCAAGTCTGGAATTAGAACCAACCAGTTTCTAACTGGTACCTGGAGGAACAACAACCTGCATATAACTGAGGTTAGATTAGGTAATAATGGTGTGTTAATGTATGCAAATAAGGCCTACTCTATTGACTAGCAATTCTCAATATTGAGAATATTGAGCAATATCCTCAACCCAGTATTCCATTAAGGTTCCAATAAACCTTAATGGAATATTGGATTTTGTTTCTTGGTGTTGAGAATTTCAGTATTTCATTCTTACCCAACTTACTTGCATTGACCATATCATTCAGATGCTGGGAAAACTCTGCCCTTTTTCTCATTCACTCAGGCGATGTGGGTGCCTCTGGCTGGGCCAGCATTTATTGCTCGTCCCTAGTTGCCCTGAGAAGATGGTGGTGAGCTGCCGCCTTGAACTACTGCCGTCTATCTGCTGTAGGCTGACTCACAATCCCATTTTCCACTTCCCTCTGAATTAAGTTCATCTCTGTTTAAAACTGCAGGCAAATCCAGGAGATTGGGTGTTATGGCTTACCATCGCAGCCCTATATCAAAAGAATGGCCACCAAAACTTCAATCAGCATAACTAAGTTATCTTTGTTCCTTCCAATTTGTATATCTTATCTAATGCCATGTGAATAATAGGAGTTTTCTGCAGATTGTTAATACCAACCATTGTTTCAGAATTTGCTGCATATCTGTAGAACTTACTGGAACAATGATAGCTTCTTGCAGTTCTAGAACTTGCTTGGACAGTTGTCACGTGATTTACATACTAGAGCAGGACAAATGACTTAATTTTAAGTAAGGATATTGATTTCCTAATTGAACCTTTCTTCCTATGATATTGGCTGAGGAAAATGAAGTGGTGAGATGGGAAAACTAAGGGAAGGTATTCGTCTGAAACATATTGGTACCTGTTCCAGTCTTAGAGGTCTTTAAATATCTCAGCCCTTGAAATGTTCAAAACTGCACTTCCAGACCGATTTGGATGACTCATGTTGTAGGAGTTTGGAGCTCGCCTTAATAATGAAGCCTACTATGTGAGCACATTTATGGAGTTTTTTAGATTTGGATTTGAATGTACAAAAAAAAGTATGTAATATTATTTCTTAAGTATACAATCAGTTGGCAATTAACAGCACACAGGTGACTTTGAAAATTGCCTTTGACACGCCATGTCTCTTATTAACACGCAGCTAGTATATGTGATGCCCATCATCTGATTCTACATATCATGTCTACTAACCAGAAAGTGGTCATGAAACTTTTAATGTGTGAAAATCCATAATATCTGCTGTAATGAGTCTCAAAGAATATCTGAAGAACACCTTGCAGAAGAGAGAAGGTGGAGTGAGAGCCACCAGCCTGTGCTGATGCTGGAAAAGCAAAGCAGGATTCCTGATGAAGGGTTTATGCACAAAAAGTCAATTTTCTTGCTCCTCGGATGCTGCCTGACCTGCTGTGCTTTTCCAGCACCACACTCTCAACTCTGATCTCCAGCATCTGCAGTCCTCACTTTCTCCTAGTCTGTAGTCGGAGAAAGGCAACAGTAACAATACCAACTCTAAGTCATTACCTGTTAAAATATCAACTAAAAATGTTCATGCTTCCTGGATTCTCTCCCCTCCACCCAACTGAGCCAAAGTTCTGTAAAACTCCTATTTCTAAAACAGCTGAAGTTCTCTTTCAAAATGTTTTAAAAAGTCCCATTTTACATCAGTCAACTCAATCTCACAACTGTGTACATGCACTGTTAAGATTACGTGGTCACCGTGTTTATCTTGGTGGATTCATTATGAACCCTTATTAATTTTAAATAGTTCAGACACAATTGCATCTTCTCACAGCATCCACCCACTTATACTTGCTAGCTAGTGTATATAAGTTGCTATTCTTCCAGAAGGGGCTCACTGATTGATGGTAGCTGAGGAGGTAAGGGGTTTCTGTGGACAGTTCCAAGGGCTGATTTGACACTGCCTTGGTGAAGCTGAATTGTTGAGAGGCTGGATTCCAGCAGGGAGATATCAAAGGATTTAAAGTCCACAGCGAAACCTCTCTCACATGAAGGCACTGAAAGGAACAGGAGGAAGTCAACTTATCATTTGCATGAGAGGAACTGATGTTTTGAGGAACATTAACTAATGTACTGCTGCGGAGCACAATATATATCTTCAACTAAGCTTAAAACCCTCTGATGATGAGTCTAAACCAATCCATATACAAAAGAAATGCTGGTCTTCTGATTTAATGATCGAGAATTCCTCCCTGAAATTCCACTAATTCATAACACCTACCAAAAATGATTGGTCTTAGCAGAGCTTAACCTACATTTATTTTTGAGTTAGCCACGTTTTTTGAATTATTATGAGTCATTCTGTTAAACTATGCCACCAGGTATGTGCCAATAAGTATTTTCACTAAAGTTGGCTCCTGGATAAGACTGTGAGGCCGTTTCCTAATAGCCTTTCATGAAAAGAAACATTTATCAGAATGAATGATTGCAAACCGAGATTAGGGCTTCTTCTTTTGAAATAGCTCCAGTGAACTGTTGCATCAAACACAAAGCTTGGTATGAAGCATTTGAATCGCTCACTGGAAAATATTAGAAGCTGCCACAAACACATTAAAGTTCCATTAAAGCCTTTGTAGAGCCAGGAATCTTTTATTCTATCCTGGGAAGTGGCGTAATGGCAAAACTTTTCTGGTATGTTGCATTTCTGGACTCTCCTTTAAATTTTTTTTCACTTCAAACCAATAAAGAATTTTCAAAACTTTCACAAATTGATTGGATTCCGCTAAGAATCTGGATGTTACAGAAGTGTTGAGGCTTTCCAGAAAGTGTTTCCACGACCTCGCTTTTGCTTTGGTGTCCCATTTTTCTGTGCGAGGTTGCAATAGGATATGATTGCTGAAAGCAAGCCTTTCTCCTTGGATGGTGAAGGACGTCAAAAAGGCAGTTCACGTGACCGGTGTAAACAAAAACTACTGCCGAACTGAGTTGTGCACCGGATCGGACAGATGGTTTACTCGGTACATAATTCATCCAGGAAACCCAGGTTTCACACAGATTAAAGTGGAAATTTCCTATCAAACTTCAATGGGAAGTTAAAAGTGGAAGTGGTGTGTTTTTGGTGGGTGGAGTAGCTTGACATGAGAGCACAAGCATAATTTCCTCTCTCATCTGCACCATGTAAAATTCAGTGCATCTGAAACACTTCTGCTCATATTCTATCCTTCCCAAAATAACTGCCTCTTACCACTCATGTGAAGTCTTTGAAAACACACTGCTTAGATGGCATGTTAACTTATCACTGCTAATGATGTTAAACTTCATCTGATAATTGTTCTGCAAAGACTTTTTTTAAAATTTGAATACATTATACAGGTGCAAGTTGTTTTTGACTATCAGTACTGTACCAAATTGAGCTTGAGGTATGAATTATATACTGGAGCCAGGGTGGGGTGCAACATGGTAAACCAGGGGCCCAGACTAACGCTTTGGTGAAATATTCATAGTTCAAATTCTGCCTAGGTGACTGTTGGGATATAAATTCAGTTACTAAAATGAGAATAAAGCTTGTCTTGCTAATAGTGAGCATGAAATATCATTGTTGTTGTATAAACCCATGAATACCTTTTGTGAAGGAAATCTATCACTTTCACCCAGTCTGGCCTACATGTGACTCCTACCAGCTTAGTAAACTATTCAGTTCAAGGGTAATTAGGGATGGGCAATCAATGGTGGCTTTGCCAGTGATGCCCCCATCCCATGAAAGAATTCTCAAAATGATGTACCACTCATTTGGGCTAGAGAGGAAGCAATACATTACATTTTTTAAACATTCATTCATAGGACATGAGTGTTGCTGGCTGGCCAGTATTAATTGTCATAGTTGCCCTTGAGAACTACCTTCTTGAACTGTGGCAGTCCAGGTGCTTTAGTTGATTCACAATACTTTGAGGGAAGGAATTCCAAGATTTTGACCCAGAGACAGTGAAGGAACAGCAATATATTTCCAAGTCTGGATGCTGAGTGGCTGAGATGGGAACTTGCAGGTGGTGGTGTTACCATGTAACTGCTGCCCTTGTACTTCTAGATGGAAGTGTTCATGGGTTTGAAAGGTGCTGTCTAAGGATCTTTGAATTTCTGCAGTTCCTCTTGTAGATGGTACACATAGCTGCTACTGAGCACCAGCGGTGGGGGGAGTGGCTGCTTGTGGATGTGGCCAATCAAGAGGGCTGCGTTATCTTAGATGATGTCAAGCTTCTTGAGTATTGTTGGAGCTGCACTCATTCGGGCAACTGGGGAGTGTTCTATCACACTCCGGACTTGTGCCTTGTAAATTGTAGACAAGCTTTGAGGAGTTGAGAGATGAGTTACGCGCTGCAATATTCTTAGCTTCTAACCCACTCTTGTCACTGTGTTTATGTGACAAGTCCTGTTGAACTTTGAATGGTAACCCCAAGAATGCTGATAGTGGGAGATTCAATGATGGTAATGACACTGAATGTCAAGGGGCTGTAATTGGATTATCTGTAATTGGAGATGGTCATTATATGGCATGAATGTTACTTGCCACCTGTTAGCGCAAGTCTGAACATTGTCCATACTAGAATTAGGTTTATTGTCATGTGTAGTCAAGTACAGGAGTACAGTGAAAAGTCTATAACATCACCCCTCAGCACTATCTTAGGTACAAGTACAGAGAAACATTGATTTTCCAGCATTCAATTATCCAAATTTAGGATTATCCGAACAAGATCTCAAGGTCCCGATGCTTTGCTAAACCTTGTTATCCGGCATTTGATTATCTGGCATTCGATTATCCAAACAAAATACTTCCTGCCCATGTCCTTTGGATAATTGAGGTTCCTCTGTACCTAGGTACAAATCTTAGATATAAAATAGCGAAATAAAGGGAAAAAAGGTTACTTCCTATTTTCTAACTTATGTTATGAATCACTGTAATGAAATGTAATTAGATTAGATTAGATTACTTACAGTGTGGAAACAGGCCCTTCGGCCCAACAAGTCCACACCGCCCCGCCGAAGCGCAACCCACCCTTACCCCTACATGTACCCCTTACCTAACACTATGGGCAATTTAGCATGGCCAATTCACCTGACCTGCACATCTTTGGACTGTGGGAGGAAACCAGAGCACCCGGAGGAAACCCATGCAGACACGGGGAGAACGTGCAAACTCCACACAGTCGCCTGAGGCGGGAATTGAACCCGGGTCTCTGGCGCTGTGAGGCAGCAGTGCTAACCACTGTGCCACCGTGCTGCCCACAAAGTTAAGGGTTACACATTAGTCAGATAAACAAATTACAGATAAACATTATGTTGCAGTACATTAGCACAGGGGCCTTACAGATGTGGTCTGATGACCCACACTGGTGCCCAGTCCAACAACTGTCCCCATTTCGGCCCTCAGCTGCTTCGCTTCAGGTGTCGAGCCCTCACCAGAGGATTGTTTTATTGGTTGTATTTCAACATGGACAGCTTCAGTATTTGAGGAGTGATGAATGGTGCTGAACACTGTGCAATCATCGGCACACGTGCCCATTTCTGACCTTGTAATAGAGGGAAGATTAGTGCCTAGGATGCAGGCCTGAGGAACTCCTGCAGAGATGTCCTGAAGTTGGGATGACTGAGCTCCAACAACTAAATCAACCTTCCCGTGGTCTAGATATGACAGCAACCGGTGGAGAGTTTGACCACTGATTCCCATTGATTCCAGTTTTGCTCAGGCTCCTTGATGTCAAGAGCTGCACCTCTCCTCTCACTCACCCATAATTGAACATACAAGCTTATGAAACTGAAGGGTGGAAAAGGTTTGCAGTTCCATTATGAGCAAGACATATGTACTGACAAAGATAAATTATTTTACTTTAGAGGATTATCCAAAAACAGGAGCCATGTTTGTTCTTATGCTTAAGGTTATGATTATCAAATATTGCACAAGTTTCAGTCATGGGCTGTTTCAAATCCAGCTACGTCAAATGTTATTTTGGAAGGTAGCCTTCAAGTCAGCATTGTCCGCTCACAGCCAGGGCAGAAGAGGAAGCTTTGAGCATCCATTATGAGACAATGAGGACTGCAGATGCTGGAGATCAGAGTCCAGAGTGTGATGCTGGAAAAGCACAGTGGGTCAGGCAGCATCCAAGGAGCAGGAAAATCGACGTGTTGGGCATAAGCCCTTCATCATCGAAACGTCAATTCTCCTGCTCCTTGGATGCTGCCTGACCTGCTGTGCTTTTCCAGCACTACATTCTCAACCCATGTGCATCCATTATGTTAGGATGTCATTCAGGGTGAAGTCAACAATTTGACACTTCACTCATCAAAACAATGAGAGAATCGACTGCAAAATGCAATGGGGTGGCAGTGCTGTCCCTGGGATTTAGGAATGAGATCAGTGCCAAGGTTCACTGACCGACAAATCTTGCCCTACCCATACTTCTTCCAGTGGTGCACCCATGTTTGCATTTAAATTATAGTTTGAAAAGTTTATTCGATTGTCATAATACACAGCAAAAGGCTCAATGCACACCATGATATTTATTTGTGAAAATACTCCTCTGAAAATCCCAAAGTTGCCTCACTAATGTGACATGTAGATGTGTACAATTAAGTTATATGGAAATAAATTTCTCAAGTGCTTCTGTAATGTGGGCTGGGATACCCACACCCCCAGATCTGAGCGCCCACCTGAGTATTGCTTAACACAATGTTTCTCATAGTTGCAAGTACTGTGACTTATATTTACCACAAAGCAGACTGCACGTTTCACCACTGTTTCCTGCAGCAGGCAGAATAAATAGCTGCAAATTCTGTGACCCCCACTCCCTCCTCCACTCTGGTTCCTGCACTTTGCTTACAAATGTTATCACCTAGCTACATTTTGCAAATGAACAGTACTGTATAAACATTCTTCATTGACAAATAAAGGGGATTTTTCTCCCTACCTTTCAGACGACCTTTAAGCTGCCCAGTGTTACTGGAAAAGGGCTATGCCACAGATGCGTCAACATAAGCCACATACACTGATAACATATTCTCTGCAATTGCATTGTAATGTTGTCACAAATTTTATGGAATCCAGTAAATCTAAATGCCAGTAGCTGGCTAAAGATTTATGAGATAAGTATGAAACAACAACACAACAGACATTGCTAGTTTACAACAATTAGTAGGTTGTTACTTACTGACTTCACAAGTTCATTCCTGAGGATTTTCTTCAAGTTGGTACCATACAAGGCTGGAGAGATTTGTATAAGAGTTAAACTGAACATTGTTACTCTGTATCTCTGACTAAAGATGTGCAGGTTAGTTGGATTGGCCATGCTAAAATTGCCCATTGTATCCAGGGATGTATAGGTTAAGTGGATTAGCCATGGTAATTGCAGGGTTACAGGAATAGCATAAGGGGATGTGTCTGGATGCAAGGTTCTTCAGAGGGTCAGTGTGGACTCGATGGGCTGAATGGCCTGCTTCCCCACAGTAGGGATTCTTCGATATTAGTCAAAATTTTTCTAGTGTAAATTTGAAAAGTAATTCCCAGCTAGCAACTTCAGAGTTTAGTCAGTTCTGAACTCAGTGGAAGAAAGCTTGGGCCAGAGAAAGTTCAATCTTTTGATCATGTGAGCTGATCAAATGTGCAGAAAAAATGGCCTACCTACTGTCCCTGAGAAGTGATTGTGAATGGAATATTTAACTATGTTGGCCTTTAAGTATGGTGCCATCCATATCAGACTGTCAGGCGTGTACTTTCACAGGCATTATCAAGGATCAGAACCCTATTATTGACTTTTCCCCATCCAAAGTCAGGATGGGAATCAGCTGATGTAAATCAGCCAGCACAACACAGACCTGTTAATGAAACTGGATCTTACCTCTTTTTTTATTAATCTAATTTTCTATACACCTATGTTTACCATACACCCCTGGTGCAGGTGCGACTTGAACCCAGGCCTCCGAGCCCAGGGTTGGGAGTACTACCATTGTGCTCTTCCTAAACTACAGCTTGGAATTATTATATGCAAAGGCAATGGGCCTTGACAATGGACTGATAATAGTACTGAAGACTTGTTCTCTATAGCTGGCCCTACTCCTAGCCAAGCTACAATACTGGCATCTACCTGGATTGCAGAAAATGGCCCTCTATGTCTTGGTCTCAAAAAGTAGGATGAATCCAATCCAGCCAATTACTGCCCGATCACTCTACTTTTAGACATCAGTTGATTGTTGGAAGGTATCATTGACAGTGTCATTAATTGGTATTTGACCAATTGTCCCATCAAGAAAGCCTGACAAAACTGGAGGCAATGGAAATCAAGCAGAATACTCTCTGCTGGTTGGAGTCATTACCCATTACCAAAGGAAGATGGTTATGATTGTTGGAGGCCAGTTGTCTCAGCCACAAGACATGTCTGCAAGAGCCCCTCAGGCTGTGTCCTAGGTTTAATATTCTTTTCTACTCCACCAATGATCTTCCCCCATCGTAAGGTTAGAAGTGGGGATGTTTTCTGATGATTGTGCAGTACCATTTGTAACCTCTTAGATACTGAAGCAGTCCATGTCCTAATGCAAAGACCTGAACAGCATTTAGACTATGGCTGACATGTAGCAGTATCATTCATATCATATAAATGGTTGCAAGAGAGGTCAGAGTCTGGATGTCTTGAAGTGAATTACAACTTCTATCTTCCCTCGATGAGTGCAGTTCCAACAGCACTCAAGAAGCTCAACACCATCCACGATGAAAAACAGTTTCGAACTCATCTAACTCCTTCAATATTCACTGACACATAGACAGCACAATGAATTGTAGACAATGAAATACTCTACAACAACTCACCTAGGCTCCTTAGACAGCAGCTTCCAAATCTGCAACCTCTACTATCTAAAAGGACAGAACTGTAGAGGCAAGAGAACATCACCACTTGCAAATCTCCTTCCAACCACATATGATTTTGACTTGAAACTATTTAATTTCTAACTAATATGTCTTTGATTTTAAAGTAATTGCCTCTATTTTCTGCTTGTTTCAAAAATTTCTCCATCACAATAATATCGACTTAAATGATTGCATTTATCAATTAAATCTTCTCTGTCACAATTCCTCAAATGCTGTTTGAAGATGAAGACGTTGTCTGTTGGAGGTAATTACTCATGTACGAATTCAATTGGATACGTATTGAGTAGCCTGGGACTATACTCTTTGGAATTTAGAGGAATGAGATGGGATCCGATAGAAACATATAAAATTATGTTTCTATTCAATAAGATAGAAGCAGGGAAGTTGTTTCCACTGGTGGGTGAAACTAGGGGGCATAGCCTCAAAATAAATGGAAGCAGATTTAGGACCGAGTTGAGGAGGAGCGACTTCACCCAAAGGGGTGTGGAACTATGGAATTGCCTGCCCAGGAAAGCAGTTGAGGCTACCTCGTTGAATGATTTATGGCAAAGATAAATAGATTTTTGAGCAGTAAAGAAATTAATGGTCATGTTAGGCAGGTGGGTAAGTGGAGCTGAGTCCACGAAAAGATCAGCCATGATCTTGTTGAAAGGCAGACCAGGCTTAATGGGCCATACTCCTGCACATTTTCCTTATGTTCTTATGCACTGACCTTAATGGAAAGCAAACCCTAAACCTTTCACTTGGAAAATATCAGGGGGTTAGCTATGGCAAAACACAGTAGAAGATGAGCAATGGGCTGATCACAGCACAGGGTCCAAGGGTTAGTCTACATTTATTACTAACCATCAGCTCCAAACAAGGAGAGTTGGGGTAATTGAACAGGGCAGACATTAAAGTAGGAAAAGCACAACAGGTCAGGCAGCATCCGAGGAACAGGAGAATTGAAGTTTTGGGCAGAGGCCTTGCAGGGCTTTTCTAGTGCCACACTTTTCAATTCTAATCTCCAGCATCTGCAATCCTCACTTTCTCCTAGTAATTAAAGTTTGGTAAGATAAAATACATGAATGAAATAAATAACGGGCACCCTTTTAAAATAAGGAGTATGCCATTAAAGTGAAGAAAGAGGGGAATTTTCTTTTCTCTCTGAGAAGCTCACCAGCCTTGAGAACTCTCTTCCGCTGAAAATGGTGGAGGTGAGGTCATTGAATATTTTTACAGCAGAGTTAGGTAGATTCACAGAATTGCTGGAAAAGCTCAGCTGGTCTGGCAGCATCTGTGGAGAGAAATCAGATTAAAAATTCGGGTTGAGTGACCCTTTCTCACAATAGGTCTGAGCTAGGGTCACTCAACCCGAAACATTAACTCTGATTTCACTCCACAGATGCTGCCAGACCTGTGAGCTTTTCCAGCAATTTCTGTTTTTGTTTCAGATTTACAGCATCCACCGTTCTTTCAGTTTTTATGTAGATAGATTCACAACTATCAGGAGAGTCAAAGGTTTTCAGAGGTAGGTGAAAATGTAGAGTTGAGGACACATCAAACCAGTCATGATCTTATTGAATGGAGCAGGATTGAGGAACAGAATGGTCATCCCTGCTCCTAGTTCATATGTTTGAGAATCAATATAAATAATTCCAAATATTGTATAGAGGAAAGAGAAATGGTGATGTGCATATTATAGAAGCAGTGATAAATAGGATACATCCCAAATGAGACTAATGTCAAGAAAGACCAATGTTTCTTAGATTCAACATGCCTTAGTTATAACTCTCTAAGTTATGATATTAAAAAAAAACAAATTATGCAGACATTCAAGCCAGGCTACTTTTAAACCTCATGTCTCACTTAAGGAGCTCTAAGAGTGAAAAGTATGCAAATCCCAAGGAACTGATGGAGCAGGGGTAATGATGCAGAGACAACATATAGACCAGCTATAATTTCCCCAAAATTCTTCACGTTGTAGAATGGCCCCACCTGACTGGAGGTTTGTATATGTAACATCACTATTCAGGAAAGGAGGGAGAGAGGAAACAAGCCAGATAGCCTGACACCAATCATTAGAAAATTGCTGGAATATATTCATATGGATGCTTAGAAAGTCAAAATTTGATCAAAGTCAAAATGGTTTTTCAAAAGGAAGCCACTTGAGAGTTGTTTGAAGATGTAATTAAGACAGATAAAGGGGAGCCAGTAGAAGTAGTATACGTTCATTAAGGTGCTGTACAAAAGGTTAACACACAAGATGAGAGTTTATCGAAGTTAGCCTAAACGAAGGGAGGGAAGCAAACAGTATCAGGGTATGAGGTATTTTCAAATTGGCAAGCAGTAACTCAGGAATTTCCAAACTATGGAGTTGGGCCCCCACCAGGATGGACAACTGGGATTGTGAGCTTGAGGCAGCAATAGCAATATCTGAAAATAGTCCTGGAACCATTCTGAAACCCAACTCTATGCATTTGTATGGCTTAGGGTGTAGGTTTGCTCGCTGAGCTGTAGGTTTGATATTTATATGGCTTTTTATTTGGGTCCAGTTCCCTGACATCGGAGGAAAGAGAATGGGGTCCCAGGTGACTTTTTTTCTGGCCTTCAGTTTGCTGTGGGGTGAAGATACAGTACTCTTGGCACGATGACCCTGGCTTGACAATGTCACAAATTTGAAGTTTTGTGAGTGGAGGAGGGAGGATGTGCACTGTATCAAGGATAAAGAAGATCTTTGCCTTTCCCAAATATGGTCATAGAGTTGTACAGCATGGAGACAGACCATTCGGTCCAACTCATCCATGCTGACCAGATATCCTAAACCAATTCAGTTCATAGATTGCAGCACTTCTTCAATGGATTGCACAAGGTAGTGAGATCTCTTCAAAGCTTTACTGAGGTCCACTTCATCTATTACACCCAGTTTTCCAGGGTTTTTCACTCTAACCATGGTGTTAATCCAGTATATAGGGATTGCCACTTTTTTGATTACACCCTTCTTTTGCATCTTTCATAACTTCTATTTCAGGCTGACCAGAAGACTTTGGAACTGTTCTTGGCAGATACTGTTTCAATATGATATTCATCAGAAAGATACCTCATAACTTTAAAAAGAAATCTTTGTAATGTTTTAGGATCTGTTCAGCAGTCAGTGATAAGTGACCTGGGAGATGGGACTAATACATTCTGGCATGTGTGGGATTACCAATCCAAGCAATAGACTTGATTCAGTTGAGACAAGAGATTTTACTTAATGTCTACTTTCTTGGAAGTGCAGATCTATGTTATAGAATTCCATATTATAGCACAGAAACAGACCATTTGGCCCAACATCCTTCCTGATCAGGTTTCCTAAACTGAACTAGTTCCATTTGCCTGCATTTGGCCCATGTCCCTTTGAAACTTGTCCTATCTTTGTACCTGTCCAAATGCCTTTAAAATGTTATAATTGTGCATGCCTCTACCACCTCGTCAAGCAGCTAGTTCCATATATTACACATCCACTGTGTGAAAAAAGTTGACCCTTGGGTCCCTTTTAAATATTTCCCCTCTCACCTTAAGCCTATGCCCTCTAGTTTTGGGCTCCCCTACCCTGGGGAAAACATCTTGGCTATTCACCTTAACAATGCCTCTCATGTTCTTCCAATTACATTGGCCTCTCAGCTTGGGATGGGTAGTGTCCTATCAGAATGGTTCAACTTTAATTTCAAGAGCTCCACCATCTGTACCACTTTGTGCAGGTTTGGGGAGCTCATGATGTTATATGAAGCACAGCTATCCATCTGGCACTTCCCATTACTTGATGCTCTCCTCGTTCAGTCATCATTCTGTCACAAGCCATTTATCACCTTTGGACCTGACCAAATCAACCTGTTGGATGATGTAGAGTGATTCATTGGATTCGTTGTCTGACACCTCTCCAATGGCGACCTGCGTGGCATTCCCATATCTCAACTGTCATCCTACGAATGTATCAAGACTGTTGCCTATGTCATCTGTGTCACTTCACCACTGTTCCATTGCCTGTGACTGGGTCAGTGGTGCAGCCTGGACAGTAGGTTTCATTCACATAGCTAGCCTACCCAGGATGCAGGGTTCTGCTACTTGGATCGGACAAGTGGGGTCTTGCAATGTACTCCAGACAGAGTGTGCTGTATAATCTGAGGATGCTGTACTGTGCACAATTAGATCAGACAACAAGGACATCTGCTGGATGCTGGCTGCTGACAAATTGGGAGTGCCCGAGCAATCCTCTGAGGAGGTGGAGGAGGAGGAAAGCGAGCAGATAGAACGTTACCTTCTGTATGATGAAGTGCCCCAGTGTCAGGGGCTACAAACCACATGGGACATGCTGGATTCCAGTAGGTGAGAGCAGGGTGCAGTGATCGATCGTTGACTGTAAACCTATTGGCACTCAACAGGCAAGCAGTTCATTTGTGTTTCAAGAGACAAAGGCATCATCCGTTTATTGGATTTCTGTTCATTTTTGGTGTTTGTAAATATTTTAAAGTTGGCAGAAGGCTTTCCTGTTGTGATTGTCCCACATTGCACACTGATAATATGCTGGGCTACATTAGGCACTGGAGATAGAGAGGAATGGAAGATGGGATGTAGCCAAAGACAAGTGAACTGTGTGCCCCAGTGCTTAAACTGTGGACAGGGTAGGAATGTGCAGATGTTTGTACAAGGAAGTGTCAGTTTGCTACTATGTATGGTGAGAAGCTGCAGTGCCTCTATGATGAAGGGTAACTCCACGCTGCTAACGTTTAACAGAAGAGTCTCTAAGATAATTCAGCAACAGGAATCTGGGGCCATTCAGACAGTGTTGAATACTTCTGGCTATTGCAACTGAGAGCTTCAGATGAGAGGGGCACCACAGGACTAGGTAACTGATGAGGTATATTTGGAATGATCATATGAGAAAACTCATTAGTCTTCATGGAGAGATCATGAAATGCGACAAAACATTGACACTTGGCCCATTTCTGGTAAGATTCAGCCCAAAAGATAAGGTTCAAGAGACTTGCTAAGAGAATAAAGCCACAAGTTTCCATGGTTTTGAACAAAACACAAATACTTCAGTATATAAGTTAGACAGTAATACAATCTACAATATAGGTACAACTTATTTCTAGAGCACAGAATTAACATGGTATTTATGGTAATATATTGTGCTTGAACATCCATAGCACACGTCAAGTGGTCAAGATAGATCTCACAGATTTCTCAGCAACTCACCCCCAGACATTACGAAATGATGGCTCACCAAAAAATGTTAAACATCATATGAGATCACAATTCTTCCCCTTCCTCAATCTTGAACTTCCGTTTCAAAAGCCACTTAAAATCATGGGCTGCCTCAATGATTGTTCACATTTTGGTTGATCACCCGACCTTTTCAGGATTTACCCTCCTCTGTACTCTGAAATTGTATTCCAGCAACCATTCACACGCATGATGACAGATTTCCACCCACAGCTAACTTCACAAAGCGAAACCTTTCCTCTTATGTTTTTAGCTCCCATCTTACTCGAGCAGACACTATTTCAATCCCACTCTCTTAGCTGCTCTGAAATATTAATGCCTACAAGCT
Source organism: Chiloscyllium plagiosum (assembly GCF_004010195.1). Lineage (NCBI taxonomy): Eukaryota > Metazoa > Chordata > Chondrichthyes > Orectolobiformes > Hemiscylliidae > Chiloscyllium > Chiloscyllium plagiosum. The sequence goes on from NC_057738.1 coordinate 28,810,195, forward strand.
TCTTCTGAACCCTTCATAGCTTCCCCAATATAGAGTCAGCAACCCTCCCACATTTCCAGCTCCTCAGCACTACTTCTGAGTTCTGATTCTGATAGTTAGCTGCCTGAGTTAATTCCAATAGCACGGAGCTATTCCTGCCTTGCAGAGCAGCTAAGAATCACTACTCCTGACATGGAGTCTCTTTCTTGCACTAAACTGTGCTCTTGGAACTGCTTTTCATTGACCCCATGACAATCCTGGGTGATATATTAAAAGCATTGCATGAAGCCCCTTTCTTGGATGTTGAAAATTTATTAACCCTGGAGCTCTCCATACCCCCTGAAATTTATAATTTTATCATTTTCACAGAATTCTGGGTTTCAGCACAAATAATATTTACAAAAGGAAAGATTCAGCACAAGCTTTTAATAGTCCAAAGATGTGCAGGTTAGGTGGATTGGCCATGATAAATTACCCGTAGTATATAAACTAGGTGGATTAGCCATGGGTAATGCAGGCTTACGGGATTGGTGGAGAGGGTGGGGAAGGGATCTGGGTGGGATACTCTTCGGAGGCTTGGTGTGGACTCAATGGGCCAAATGGCCCGCTTCCACACTTTAGTGATTCTACTGCTCTATTCTACGGTGCTATTTCATAAGTTGGCCATTGAGACTTGAATTTCCAATTGTGTCTTATTTCACCTTTTATTGCCATAGCACAAGGGGTTGGAAAATTCATAGCCATTTTGGCTCATCCAGCAATTCAAAATACAGACTTCTGATTCACATCTTCCTTATTGGTCTTGAGCAGGTAGTTCTCTTATACCTCTGAGAGTCCCCATAATTTCAGTAGCATTCTCCTGACACCATGTATTGGGTGCTGGATTTAGAAGCTACAGTTTAAAGTGAAAGTCATGACATAGAGATTCCTATGTCAGAGTGTACAATATTCACTGCATTTCTTTCAAACAAGGCAGATTTCAAACCAAACCAGAACTCGTTGCTTCTCTCTGAGACAAAATCCAGGTTTGTCTCCTTGTTTGTGTTAACAGACGTATTTCAGAAACTAAATGAACTGAATGTGAACATGCAGGGGGAGAACACAGTTCTTCTGACTGATAAAGTCAGCAAAAAATATGTGAAGAAAATTGAATTTTGGAGTAACATGCTGAAGGCGAACTATGATTTCTTCCCAGAAATGTCCAAGTTTCTAGCCCAATGACAAAATTGAATTCATGTCCCATTCACATGATAACAGACAGTCCAGCCACCAGGAGGCACTCTTCACCAAATTGGAGCAATAAAGTTCCTCTTCAATGTCAGCTCAAAGAAATTATTTACTTGTAGATGAAGTTGAACAGCTTATTGCAATTTCATGGAATGGATTTTCACATGCTGTATTAAACAAATTCCAGAAGTCCTGTGAGAGAAATTCTGATTCAGTGTGAAGACTGATTATCCTGATATTGCATTATATATGGACAGCGATGGTTACTTTTGCCAGCATATATTTGTGTGAAGCTGGACTTAGCACATTGTCTGCATCAACTTTGGATCAGAGATTAGGTGTTCAGTATCAACCACACTGTCAAATGCTGAGACTGTGTCACAGCATGCATGCCCATGTATCTTAATAGGTCCGAAGAGTGCATAAAATAATGTTTTCACAAAATGCTTAAAAACATAGATATTTATATATTTACCTTCACATGCAACTTTCAACAATCAGACACTTTATTGAAATTTACTACACTGCTATTTTGTTTTTGTTGGCATCTGTGTCATATCAACTTTGAAGTGCCCAAATAGAGTCACAAGGAGAAAATATTTGAGAAGTGCTGCTGCGACTAGTGAGTGTCACAAAGATCCATACTAACCTATGCTCATGGCTTGGCAATTTAAACAGAGGATAATATGTGCAGGAATATGAGTTGTAAGAAAGACACTGACAGATACGATCACAAGAAGTTAGTAAGCAGGAACAGCCAGTAATTAGGAAGTCAAACAACACATTGATCTCTATTTCAGTGGAACTGACGTATTGAGTATAACTACGTCTTGCAGCATTTATATGGGGCTTCAGTAAGACCTCACCTGAAACACTGTGTACAGATCTTAGTCTCCACTACTAAGGAGACATGTCTCCACTGCTAAGGAGACACAGACGTGCATTGTACACAATACAGCTAAGATTCCCTAGATTGGTTCCTGGGATGCGAACATTGAACAACAATGAGAGGCTGAGTAAATTGGGCCTATACTCTTTACCGATTAGATTAGATTAGATTCCTTACAGTGTGGAAACAGACCCTTCGGCCCAACCGACCCTCCGAAGAGTAACCCACCCAGAACCATTTCCCTCCTAACACTAACACGAGTGGGCAATTTAGCATGGCCAATTAACCTGACCTGCACATCTTTGGATTGTGGGAGGAAACTAGAGCACCCGGAGGAAACCCACAGAGACATGGGAGAATGTGCAAACTCCACACCCTGGTGCTGTGAGGCAGCAGTGCTAACCACTGAGCCACCGTGCTACTCTGCAGTCTAAAAGAATGAGATAAGATTATCTCTTTGAAATAAGATGCTGGAGGGAGGCTCAACAAGGTAGACACTGAGTTTTGTCAACAGGGGAGCATAGATACAGGTCAATTTGTGTTTGTGTTTGATTTGAGAATAATTTTCTTCATTTTGAGAATTATAAACCTTTGAAATTCTCCACCGTAGAGAGTTGTGGAGGCTCCATCATTTCCTGTATTTGTGGCTGCAATAGACAATTTTTTTTAACGTTCAAGGGAATAAATGGATATGGGAAGTGGGCACAAAATAAATTTGAGGCAGAAGATCAATCATGGGCATAAAGGTATAAAGGCCCAACCACAAAGTGGGGTGCTCCTATTCCTGTTTTTAAAAGATTTTATGTTCTGATGTTCTTGCCAGATAAGGGGAAAGAGAAATTGAGGATTGAGTTGTCCTCAAGTAATTTGGTAAAAGGAGCAGTTGACTCATGTGTTGGTTCTGGAAAGTGATAGTAGTCAGGAGGCAAAGGGGAGGTTAGCAGTGGCAATCGGGTGATGGGAGTTAACAATGATGATTGACATTGATTGGTCACCCGATGTCAGCAGCCGATGTACCTCTATTGTGAAATTGGGATGTTCCACATATATGTAAACACATTTTACCTTGTTAGCTACTTCCTCCAAGGGCCACCTGCTAAACCATATGCAGACATGGTTTTCCAGCACTAGCTACCTCAAAGCAAACCATCACTGGACTTCAAACAAGCACTACAACTAACTTTGTCTTTAGAAAATACGGCAAATATAACAATATATGGGTTAGAAAGTATGCTGATGAAATGGACACCCTTGCCACACTGACTAAGCTTGGGAGACACCACATGAGTGAATGCAATTGCATAGCTTCACTCAGGACATATCCTGAACAGAGGGACTCTAGGTCAGCCCACAACAAAACCCTGAAGAAAGCCAACCCTCAGCCAAATGTTTAATATTTTCTTCAGAATCCAGGCAGGCAAGTCATTACAGTTGCTGCTAGTATGCCGACTCAAGACAGAAAAAAGAGTGCCGCCAGGCCTGAATTGAGTAAGAGAACTCTTGGGCCAATATCCAGGAGAGTGCACACTCTGGAAAGCCCATCTATATTTGGCTTAGAGCAGTTCAATTGCTCATTGACATCCAAATCACAACCACTGCTGGAAGAGTCATAGAGATGTACGTCCATTCTGGTTTGAAACTTTTGGGACACCCTTTCGATCATCACTGACAAGAGCAGACTGTGGACCCAAAACAATCCGGTTCTGGAAAAACTAAAACATCTGGTGGTGATGGGGGAAACAAAAGGGCCATTCGAATGGAAGTCTTTCTGGGCCCAGTGAGACCAGATCACCATAGAGGGTGGCATTTTATATGGGGAGCAAGAGTGATTGTCCTCAGCAAACGTCACTGCCAGATACTGGCTGAACTCCATCAGCGTCATCCAGGGGTTTCCAAAATGAAGATGTTGGCGAGAAGTTATGACTGTTGAGCAGGACTAGATACAGACATAGCTGCATTGATGGGGCAGTGCCCAGCGTGCCAGCAAGAACAAAGGTTACCGTCAGCAGCTTCCCCCTCATTTGTGGAAATGGCCGGGTAAACTCTGGACTCAGTTTCACATCGACTATGCAGGTCCTTTCATGGGCTCAATGCTCTTAGTCATTGTGGCCACCCACTCAAAGTGGTTAGAAGTGCATCAAGTTCATTCATCAAAAATGAAAGAACAGTTCCGAGCAGCTTTTGCAAGACACGGGCTCTCGGAAGTGTTGATCACAGACAAAAGGCCATCAGTTACCAGCAGGGAATTCAAATATTTCCTAAAGTCGAATGGCATTCGGCATATAAGCCGAATATACCATCCAGCTCCATACCATTCTTGGTCCAATGGTCTGTGGAAACAGCAGTCCACATTTTGAAGGCAGACTTAAAGAAGCAGCCTATATATCAAACTATCCTGGTTCCTATTTGATTATCAGCCCCACCTCTCTCAAAACCTTAGAGATAGCTCCAGCAGAATTGCTAACAGGGAGAAAACTCTGCATCAGGTTAAATCTGATCTTCCCAGACCTAAGAGGAGAGGGTGAAGCGGCATGAGAAATGCCAATGCTGGACACAAGACTCCTCTAAGTGAGAGAGACAGTTTATATCAGGGAATGGAGTCTGATGCCGAAAGCATAGAAATGGCCCTGAATTGGTAAGATGCATGGTTGATGCAAGGTCAAGTCCCAGAACGTACAAAGTTCGGAAAAGTGAGGCGGTCCTGAACAGCCATGTGAAAGCTGTAACCTTGCTAACAAGGCAGGAGCAAAACATACCTGACCCCTCAGAACAGCGGTAGCACAGGCTCTCGGAACTCCTGGGTTCTTCCCCTACATCTAGTGCTGAAGAAATCTGAGTCCGAGATGAACAAGCCAATGTCACAGCCTCGATGCCTTTACTGTCTGAAGGAAAGGATGAGTTTCTCCTGAGACACTCCGGGCTCAAGGGATGGGCTAAGGTCAGGTACGCCGGCCGTATCTGAGTCAGAGGAATGGGCCCTAGTGCGAAAACACCCCAGCAAAAGCTACAACAGAAAGAAGAGGCCTACATCTCTAGACATAGAAGGGGAGGGATATAACAATTATAACAAGGTCAGCCTTGTGGACCTCATAGATTGTGAATTCCCTATTTGGGGCTGTTAACCTGGTCCAATCAGGGAGCCCTAGCTGACAGATATAAAGTAGAATGATCATGGGGGTTTGGGAAGAAATAAGCACTACCACAGTTAGACGGTAGTGTGTGTGTGTGTGTGGGGGGGGGGGGGGTTGGAATAAATAAATAAATAAATAGGAGCGTCAGAAATAGGCGTGTCAGAGTGAAAGAATAAAGGGGAAAAAGAAAAAAAAGAGATAAAAAAGAACTAGAATGACAGAGATTCTGGTCACACTGAGATTTGGTTCTGAGAAAGCTGGACCAGTGTGAGGTACTCAGCACCAGTAAATAAAAGGAGACTTGATGATGGGATATTGGCCTCCGTGGAGTTATTTCAACATCTACCCTGTTAAGCCCCTGACAGTTTTAAATGTTTCAGTATGTTCTCCTCTTAGATTTCCAATGATACAATCAAACCCAACTCAACCGCTCCTCATCAGAAAATCCCTCCAAACTGGGTATCAACTGAGTGAGCCTTCTCTGCCAGTATATCTTTCCTTAGTTAAGGGGACCAAAACTATTCACAATATTCCAGCTGTAGTTGATTTTCACTTTGTCCATGGAGGCTTAGTCTGTCCCACACAATGATAGTGGTGTTATTTAGTGTATCATGTTTTCACCATTGTGGGAATCACCCACATGTTGACATGTAGGAAGTTCTGCTCTTTCTAACAAAACCTCCTTGCTGACCGAGCACCTTCTCATTTTACGGTGTGCTGCAGCTTATTTTTCTGTGCACTAGAGGGAGCCTGTAAGTTGTGCTACCAGGAAAGGAGAGAGAAAGTTATCACTTTTACAAGAGTAGTTTCCAGTGATTACTGTTTGTAAGGAGAAAATAACTTCAGTCACCAATACAAAACGCAAATGCTCAAGGTGTGAACCTTATTTACTGTATTCAAGATTTCAGTTGCTCACTGGTCATCCTTTTTGTAGAAGAAGAGAAACATAATCGATATCAAGGAAACTTCAACAAAACGTATTACTTTGTTTTATTTAAATAAACAAGAAAACCAAGAAAAGTATTTTGTTCTTGTCACATGATGGACTTTTTTTTTAACTGGGAGCTTTAGTGCCAGACTGTTTGCCCAGCATCTAGCCTCAAATACATGGGAATATTAAAGCCTCCATTTCCTCTAAACTGACTCCCTTGCTGCTGTCAGTGTTCATGTTGAATTTCACGAGTCATTCACGTAGTCTGTCCAGTTCACATTATATGAAGAGATGGTGGTGTAATGCAATGTTATGAGAATAGTGATCCAGAACTCCAGGCTAATGTTCTGGGGTCATAGGTTTAAATCCAAATGGTGAGATTTAGATTTTTATAATACCTGGAGTTAAAAACTCGCCTAATAATGACCATATAACCATTGATGTGAAAGCCCAACTGCTTCATTAATTCACTTTACAGAAGTAAATCTGCCATCCTTACCTAGTCTGGCCTATATGTTACTCCAGACCCACAGCAAAATTGCTGGTTGACTCTTGACTGCAATTAGGGATAGGTAAAAACAATAATGGACAAGAAATTCTGACTTAGCCAGCAAAACCCACATTCCATGAATAAATAAATAGCATACAGCAGATAGACTGGATATTTGTTTAAACAGTTATCTTGAAGTTTATTAACAACACTAACTATGTGCATTGACATGATGTCTCAGACTCACGTACACAGTCTGGGTACCAATCTTACTTTGATTGCTATTAAATTATATTCATAGTTGACTAATTAAATTGAACTGTACCAATTGATCAGACTGACAGCTGAAAGTAATATGGAAGCATTTCTGCCAAAAGTAATAAGGAGGCCTTTTATGCTACAGCATAACATACCACGATGTCTTGTAATTGTCGTAAAAGTCTATTGCTCTGCTGAAATCTGAGAGTGGTATAACCTCAATAGAATGGTTGGGGCCAATATAATGAACATTGTGTGGAGATAGTAGCCTACTGATATTATCGCTCGACTATTAGTCCAGAGATGCCAGTAATGTTCTGGCAACCCAGGTTCAAATCCATATTGTGGAATTTGAATCTAATAAATATCTGGAATCAAGAGTCTAATGATGACCAATGGAACCATTGTCAGGAATAATCCATCTTGTTCACTCATGTCCTTTAAGAAAGAAAATTACCCTTAGCTGGTCTGGCCTACATGTGACTCCAGACCCACAGTGATGCAGTTGACTCTTAACTGACCCCTCAGCAATTAGAAACAGGCAATAAATGCTGGCCTGTCCAGTAATGCCCACATCCTGTGAATTAATTTTTAAAATTAATTTTTACTCCCTTTAGAGCCAATACTTTACACAATGATTTTACTCATTATGTTTTGTGTTGCAGTTATGCTTTTACATGAATTGTGATTTGTTGTTTTATCCCAGGCATATTCCTTCATCTTTCCCATCACATGGTTTCAACTTAAAATTCTTCCTTTTTGGTGGCCTGATTTTCTGTGTGTCCATTTTAAGGCACACTTACAAAGTCTATGCTTAATAGTTTTGTTCAGTTGATAGATCTCTTACCTCTTGGTCTGAAAGATGTCCTTTAAGCCCCAGTCCATGTTATGACACTCAACTGACACACTTGCGTGTTATGGGAGAAACACTGAACAAATGCAATTGAAGAACTGTTTTTTGAATGCATCATTAAACCAAGGATTGACTTGCTTGTTGTGGCCGTGTTGGTGGCTACCAAAAATCTTCTGCAGTAGTGAAAGAAAACAATTCTCTTTGTATCCTGGCCAACGTTTCTCCCTTAGCAACCACTAGTGATAACGCCTTAATCGTTTCTTCATTTCTTTGCCAACAGTGGGATCTTAATACATGGAATTTGGAGGTACCATTTGCTCACAGAAGAATAGTGATTGTTTTTCGACATCATTCTCAGAGAAATGTTGTTAAGAGACACAAAGTGGATCTAAGACTTCCATTCTCTATATAAATGTTTCATTCTCTATAAAATTTTTACAATGATGGTAATCATACACCATCAACATTCAACTTCATGGACGAAAGTGACTTTTCGTAAAGGTACAATGGTTGCTGACCAGATTAGATACCCTAAACTGTGGAAACAGGCCCTTCAGCCCAACAAGTCCACACCAACCCTCCAAAGAGTTAGCCACCCAGACCCATTTCCCTCTGACGAATGCTCCTAACACTATGGGCAATTTAGCATAGCCAATAAACTTGACCTGCACATCTTTGGATTGTGGAAGGAAGCCCATGCAGATACGGGGAGAATGTGCAAACTCCACACAGCCAGTCCCCCAAGGCTAGAATCAAACACGGGTCCCTGGCGCTGTGAGGCAACAGTGTTAAGCACTGAGCCACTGTGCCACCCCAGTCCAAGTTGAGACAACTTCATAAAACTGTCATGAAACAAAGATTAACCTGAGCCAAAATTTACATAGTTTCCAAAACCACTAAAAGTCAGATCTGTATCTCCCAATTGAATATCTTTATTGAATTTACACATTGGGAAAAAAGTAACCTGCAGATCATCCAGCTCTGGAAAAAAAACCCACTAAACAATGGAATTCACAAATGAACTGTATTTCAGGCAACAGCTCATAGGGCGCAAAGGTGGGTAAAAAAAATGAAATGATAACATCTTGATATCAGTCTTCATAAAACATTAAACCAAGTTCAGCTGGAAAAGTTTGTCCAATTCTGGACCTGCAACATTTGGAAGGCTTTAGAGAGAATATATGTGAATACATACAGGGATGAGAAACTTTGTGTGGTTAAATTGGACAAACTAAGACTGTCTGTTTTCCTCAAAACAGCAGAAGGCTGACTGGAGATTTGTTTGAGCTGTTAAAATCATGAGTTATTTCCATACATTAGATGGGGAGAAACTGTTTCCATTGGGAAACAGGTCAAGAAACATGTTGCTTGGCAAAAAAAAGGCAATGGAGACATGAAGAACTTTTTTTCACATCAAGCAGTTAGTTTCTCTTACAAACCAATCAATCAATACATTGCCGGAGAAAGAGATGAAGACAGATTCAATTGTGGCGTTCATTCTGGAATACAGTTCGCACCTGAACAGGAAGCTTATGTTGTATGTTAAGGGAAGGGACAGCAGACTGAGGCGGTTAAGTTGCATTTGCTGAGAGGTGGGATGGACAGGATGCGCTGAATGGCTTCTTTATGCACTGAGACTATTCTATGATTCAATGATAAAGCCGATTCATTCAAGGAAGTTGGGTTCCATCAATGCTCTCTGTCTAGAACCAGCTGAAGATGGCCTTGATTGCTCTGAGCCTAGTAAGTCCCTCCTTGGTCTCCTTTACCAGGATCACTGGGAGGCATCCAAAAAAAAACTGAGAGTTGCCCAGCTATTCATTCTTCTACCTCAGCCTTCTTGTAAATGTGCAACAAGCACATAAAGTAGAAAAAAATGCCTCAAGAAGTTAGTTCCTGAATTAAACAGGGCTTGCAAACCCATCTGGAAATTGCATGGAGATGACATTGGCAGCCCATCAATGCTTGAAATAAGCCCATGAGTAAGAATTGCCTGGACCTCAAGCAAGCAATTGATCAATGGTTTCCCATGCACCCTTTACATGAGCCCATAGTCTTGAAACTTTCACCTTAGTGCGCTGTTTCTTGCAAATTTCTTAATGTTATATAACTCTTAAAAACAGCACATCTGTCAATCAAATATCTAATAATCGGCTCGGTTGGTATTTTTCAACTAAAGGAAAGAATCTAACATTAAAAGTATGTTGGAAAGTATGACTCCTCATTAGTAATGTGTTCATGTATCTTAACACTGTCTCTGATGTCGCCAAGTTGTGATAAAATTTATCAACAGTTCAAAAATACCCCCTCCCACAAGATGATTCGGTAAAATTTTTTAAATTGGTTAACAGTTATTGAACTAAAAATGAAATCAAGAGCAATTAAAAAAAGATAAAAACAAAGAAGAGGATTAAAATGAAGAAGTGAAAAACAGAATCATGAAGAACCTTTGCAGAGCACTTGTTATGGGCTTATTCACTGCTGTTCGTTACTCAGGCAGGCTGCACAATTGTAATACATCAACAGTTGGCAGCTGCCATTAAAGCAGGATGAGATGATTTAATTCAGATATCAGGGACATCATTTTCATTAACTGTGGCTCCAACTTGCATACAAAAGCCAAGACGTTATTTTCAATCAAATTTTGGTTAAATTGCAAAATATTTGCAGAGTCATATCGCAATAACCAAGGGGGTAAAATAGCTATTAGCACTGAGTCACCTAGAAGTCGACAAATGCGTGCTGGGAAAGTAACACATCTGAAGATGTTGAGGTTGTATGCGTGGACGTTTTCTGATCAGTTAGTCTGGAAGTCTCCCTGAATATAATGCTACTGTAGTTAACTCCCTCTGACAAAAATTACACTTCTCTCTTTGTCGGTTATATTGGAAAACAGTTACAGCACTGGAAGCTAGCATAGGTCACTTTGTTCTGACCCTGAAATTTGTGGCAAACATTAATTTGCCTAATCTGCTTCACTTACTTCCAGCAAACCTACAGTTGCCTCCATTTTCCATAGAAAACACTAAATATGGAAACAAAAATCATTTTTCTGGCATTATTTTTTGAAACGTGGCAGATTGATCTAAATATATATTTCTAAACCGGCTTTGACTTGTTAACACAAAATATGCAACAAGTCAAAACTGAAGCAGCTGGTAATGTTATCTGTAACATTTGATTGTATATCTGGATTAAATGAATGGGCAGAATTATAACAGACAGAGTTCTCTGTGGGAAAGTGTGAAGTCATCCACATGGCACTTAAGAAAAACAGCATTTTCTAAACAGTGAGAAGCTGCACACTAAGGAGGAACTGGAGGATTTAGGGATCCATGCACAGATATCATTTTTAGCTGGTGGACTAACACAAAAAATAATTTGAAAGGCAATGAAATATAAGCATTTAGAATCAACAGCCACTTAAGAGGATTGGAATATGAAAGTGTGGAAGTTACAGTACCTTTATAGGAAGCGGTAGTATGATTCACTTCTGTGTGTTGCATCTCAGAAAGTGGCCTTGGAGAAGGTGTATTGCAGCTTTACCTGCAAGATCCTAAGCTAAAAAAGATTAATTTAAGGATAGGTGGCACTACCTGAATACTAAAGAGTAAAAGAGTGATACTTTTGAAATTAAGACTATTAAATATATGATAGATTACACAGGCAGAAAGTGAGAACTGCAAATGCTGGAGATCAGAGTCAAAAGGTGTGGTGCTGGAAAAGCACAGCTGGTCAGGCAGCATCCGAGGAGCAGGAGAGTCAACATTTCGAGCATAAGCTTTTCATCAGAACATTCATAATGAAGATCTTATGCCCAAACCGTCGACTCTCCTGTTCCTCGGATGCTGCCTGAGCAGCTGTGCTTTTCCAGCACCACTCCTTTTGATAGGTTACACAGAAGAATTTCTAGCAGAGTAGAAATAAATTAAGGAGTTTATATAAACTTGCGTAGAACCAAGGGTTAAACTACTCTGGGGGCATTGTGCAAAGCTCTTCATTATAAATTGAATGTAGCAGGCACTGGCAATGTTCCCTCTAAGCTGCGTGTGCATTGGCTCTGATGTTCCATGCACCATATGTTGAACAGGCATTGACCTCTGGTTCCAGACATTGTTGCTGCACATGGTCCTTGGAGGCCTGTGCTGCCAGGATGAACATTAGAAGGAATGCTGTACTCTGGGGAAAGAACATAAGAGCATTAGAACTAGGAGTCAGCAATTCAGCCCCTTAGGCCTGCTCCACCATGTAATACATTCATGGCTGATCTCATCTTGGCCTCAACTCCACTCTCCTGCCCGCTCTTCAAATGTTACAAATTAAAAAATCTGTCTATCTCCTCTCTAAATGTATTCAGTGTCACAGTGTCCTCTGCACTCTGGGGCAGTGAATTTCACAGATTCACGACTATTTGGGAGAAGTAATTTCTCCTCATCTCTGTTTTAAATCTGTCACCCCTTCTCCTAAAACCACAATTCTCAATTGCCCCACAAGTGGAAACATCCTGATTAGATTAGATTACATTACAGTGTGGAAACAGGCCCTTCGCCCAACAAGTCCACACCGACCCACCGAAGCGCAACCCACCCATACCCCTGCATTTACACCTTACCTAACACTACGGGCAATTTAGCATGGCCAATTCACCTGACCTGCACATCTTTAGACTGTGGGAGGAAACCGGAGCAAACCCACACAGACACGGGGAGAATGTGCAAACTCCACACAGTCAGTCGCCTGAGGCGGGAATTGAACCCGGGTCTCTGGCACTGTGAGGCAACAGTGCTAACCACTGTGCCACCGTGTCGTCCTCTTTATGTCTGCTTTATCAATCTCTGTTACACCTCAACTAGGTCTTCCCTCATCCTTCTAAACACTAGCAACTAGAGTCCGAAACTGCTTAATCTCTCCTCATTAGAAACACCTTTCATCTCTAGAATTAATCTAGTGAAACTTCTCTATACAGCTTCCAGCCATTGTAGTGAACAAAAGGTTTATAATGGTGATGCCAGGACCAAAATATGAGGCTGCAACTATCAGGAAAATTTGAATAGACCATCTCAAGGAAAGATTGGCTGAGAGGTGACTTAAAAGCAGTCTTCAGAATTATGAAGAGATTTGATAGGATTGATATAGATAATATGATTGATCTTGAGTATGAAAATAGGAAGCATTGATGTAAGATAATCAACAATAAATCCAATAAAGAAAACAGTGAAGAGACAGCAGACTGTTCCAACCATTGATTTCCACACAGGTTTTTACTCTTTTGTGCTATGTCTGCACGCCAGGGACAAAGATTCTTATCTTGCTTCATGCTGCAAACTATTTTTTAATATATGTCAAGACATTGCAAAGGTATTTGAAGATTGTGCTGGGAATTAGTTTACTTTCTGTCACTAGCGCAGTGTTAGCCTCGAGTACCAGAATAAACTAAAATGGTAGGCACTGGTAGGTATTGCAACTGCAGCAGCCTCTTGGAAATATAATCTTTTTCTTCCTTTCTGACTCAACTGGATTTGTATCTTGCCTGATGTCTGTGCGTAAGTATTTTCTTTTTCTTGTTTTCTTTGTTTGTGAAATGTTTGATTTTACTGTGAAATAGAGTAGTCTTTTTGTATTTGTTTAAAATGTGAACTCTTTGTTCTTAGCCATCTTCTAGGACTGAGGCAGCTTGATCTTCACTCTGGGTATCTTTTAAGGATTCCACCAACTCTTCTTGAGAAGGAGGATGGGGAAATGAAACTGCAGAAGTGGAGGAAGGAACTGCAGATGACTCAGAACAAATGAAACAACACACGCACTCAGCAGCAAGATTTAAACATGTAATCAAGGTAGAAACTCCTGTATACTGGAGTACTGCAATACCCATTCATATTAACCTTTAATGAGACTTTAAATGATGACACTCAGTCTTTCTGATTACGTGGATATAAAAGATCCCTTGGTGCTTCTTAATCAAGAGCAGAGATTTCTCTTAATATCTTACTTCAACCAATACAGGACCATTGATGCCTTGGGTAGATATGATAGCCAAGCCAATGTCTCCTCTACTAAACTGGTGTAAATGAGGAATAGGAAGACATCTAACTCTTCTTTATGCTAATGCAACTTGGCCGCCTGATTGAATTGTGACATTTCGTAGCCTTCTCACCCTCATTTGGGGTAATATCTTTTTTTTTAAGGCAACACTTGTGCAGCCATCAGCTCACCATCACCATCATTGAAAGCAAGCCAGTGGAATTGCGAAGTGACACCAGACCAATTCATGCCCTTGAATTCAAAATTCTAAGAATACGCTCTGAAATTAATTGGTAAACAGAATTTTGCTTTGTGTTCATGTAATATTCTTCAAAACCACGTAGGTGCTTGCTTTTTCTGTTTGAAAACGATTGGCCAATGCAAATTGTCTGAAAATGCAGGAAAGCATATCCTTGCCGGCATTACGGCCAGTAATAAACATTGATTGAATGGAACTGAGTTCATTTAATGTAGAGGGTGGGGATTGATGAAGTGAGTACATATCACCAAGTGAATGCATTTTCTGACTGCATGAGTGCAGCAATACCAACACTCAACAAGCTTGACACCACCCAAGAACAAATCAATGCCCCGATCGGCACCCCATTCACCATAAACCTAAATATTGGCAGTACCATTGCTGCAATATTTCCTATAGTAGCACTGCAACAACTCCACAAAGCTCCCTCAGTGCCACCTCCAAAATCCATGACCTTCACCATCACGAACACCAGCAAATAATTAGGAGCACCATTGTCTCAAAACCTCCGTCCAAGGTCTCGCACACCATCCTGACTTGGATCCATATTCCTGAAGATTCCTGAAGAAGGGCTCATGCCCGAAATGTCGATTCTCCTGCTCCTTGGATGCTGCCTGACCTGCTGCGCTTTTCCAGCAACACATTTTCAGCTTGGATCCATATTGCATGCCTCAATTGGGTGGAATCTCTTCCTCAGAATATGGGCCCAATTTGAATGATGGGGTTCTGTAGAGTCTTTCTAGATATAATCAACTTCACCACTTTCCACCTTCCAGAATTGACATCCAATTAGGATTCGCAGGCAGGACCATAAGATGTCAGGCCCAACTAATTAAGTAAATAGTGGCTGCATTTGCAAGGCTGATGTTTACAGTTCAATCACTCCCACCCCCCACCCCACCACACTCACCCACCATCAACAGCAAAATGCCTCCAGCCACATGCCAGGCATATCCTTCAGTAAAGAATGGGCCAATCCACTGTTGGGAAGATTCCAACAGAGGACTCTATCAATATACAAATCGACTGCTAGTCAGGTAGACCTTTTCAGTAATGACCTACCTTGGGGAAAATTGACTGGAGATGGGAATGTTGATCTAATTAAAAGTCAATTATATTACTCCTAACCTTACGTTGAAACAGACCCATGTGGGGAGTTCCCACTTTGCGTGGGTGTCAACATCCTGGAAACCTTTATTTAGCAGAAATCTGTGGACACCTTCACCACATGAACTGATATGGTCCAAGGGGAAGGCCCAATCTCATCTACTCGCACCAGTCAATTTTAGTCAATTATGATTTAAGCAAAATCTGTCTGCTCATAAACATTTTCTGTCTGCTTTCCGTTGGTTCAAACTTAACTTCCAGCTAATAACTATTGATCTTAAATTGATGCCCTAGCAATTTCTCAGAAAGCTTTGCTTTTTCTTGGGCAGACCTCATCACTGGTGGAAGAGGATACCATAGAGTATCGACAGAAGAGGTGCTGTTCTTAAACAAAAAAGGTTTATTGTATGAAAGCAATAAGTAGAACTATGTTTGTTGGGGCATAATTATTTGGACCTTAAAGAAGTGATACAGATATATTGTTCCCTCCATAAAGTGAAGTCAAATTCCTCTCACAGTCTTGCAATTGGCATCAGTAGAATGGATGGAGCCAATGCAACATGAACTTTAACACCATATACAGTATAATAATATACCAACCACTACAGCGGACAGCTGAAACTGACAACCGGAAGCGGCAGGGACAGACCACTATAAACACCGGAGGAAACATCAAAGAAGCGCTTCGCGGGAGGCTCCCAAGCACTGATGATGTCGCCTAGCCAGGGGACGAAACGTTTGCAACAAAAACTTCCAGCTCGGCGAACAGAACCACAACAACGAGCACCCGAGCTACAAATCTTCGGACAAACTTTGAACAGTATAATAATGCCTATATTTGAGATTTACTTTTGAAAAATGGTTTATAAGAAGATTATGCTTTGAAATGTCTTTTTAATTTCAGGTAAAATGAGGTGATGAAGAGACATGTCATCTAAGCCAGGTTCTGCCCATTGACTGGTCTAGTTACCATGGGGAGCAGGAACCTAGATCAAATGCTATTGAAGTTCATATGCTAGGTTTAATAGTTAAACACAATGAGAGCAGTAGATGCTTTTGCTATTGCAGATCTTAGGTGTAGTCTCACAGCCTCAGAACAGAGAGATTGTGTCCTAGAGAAGGAGAGAGAGGAAGCAACTATGGCAGTCAGCAGAGGGTCAAAGGCTTGTGTTCACTGCTGGCTTCCAAACCTCAGTGAGAAGAGGTTCTCAGGTTAAAGAGACAAAGCTATGGGAATTTTTGGACCCTTATTCCAGCGTGACTGGGGTAAAGGAATCAGCGAAGTGAGCAACCCTGCAACAGGTTGGTTCAGAATGTCTCTGAAGACTGAGGGAAAGGACATTCAATGATTACAACTTGGTGAAATTAAGAGAAGTAAACTTCTTGGAAGCTGGGAGTGATTTTGGGCTGTTCCTGAAAAGGAAACAGTTTTGCAGAAGGTGTGCTATAAAGTATGGACAGTGTAGGATTTTCTTGTTACATTAAGACATTAATAGGGATTATCATTTCTGCAGATTGGATATTAATTACTTACTAAGTAATGTTTAGTTGTTGTTGATTTCAGTTTATTTGTTGCAGTAATGATCCTAATCCTTGGCATTTTAAATTGTGATTCTTTTAAATTGGAAATTCAGACTGTTTTTGCAGGTCTCTACAGGGATCAAAGCAATAATGATGGCTGTGCTCTTTCAGGCTGCTACATATTTACTTGACAGAGCTGACTAATAGTTCTGATGTTCTCATATTAATATCCACATAAAGATTCAGGACCATGGGTACTTTTGTCAGTTAGCTGCCTACAGAAACTGGGTTAGTTGAAGCCTTGATCAGTGTATTCAGGTGAGTAAATGTCATCTACCTCTGATGGTGCCCAGGAAGCTTGTTCTGTTTTGGTTCTCTTCCTCTCTCCAAAGTTGTCCACACTGTGAAGGAATGAAAGAAAAATAGTTTACAAAACAGGTTTAGAATTTGTTTGCTATGGCACTTTAAACCTATACCCTCCTCTTATTGTCAAAAACCCTGTTTGTATTAATTTTATTGTGTTAAGATTCATGTTCAGTGCAATGGAGGCACTGACGATGGAAAAGTTGTCTTATTTACATTAATATTAATGACATATTTTCCACAGTTTTGTCAGAGTTGTGGATATAATGGGAAGAATCCAGCATAATGAGACGGAGGAAAATCTAGCTTTCTTATGTAAAAAAAAAATCAATAATTACACTGTCATCTCAATGGCTACAATCATAAGTCATAACAATGTGAGATTTCTTTGGTCATATAGCTCATCACAATTACCATAGGAACAAACTAAAGATGCTTCAAAATATTTCTCTAAAATTGCATTTATTTAGTACTCAAATTTGCCTGATTCCAGCACAGAGATGTTATCGATTAGATTCCCTACAGTGTGGAAACAGACCCTTTGGTCCAACAAGTCCACACCAACCCTCCGAAGAGTAACCCAACCAGACCCTTTTCCCTCTGACTAATACATTAATGGACAATTTAAAATGGCCAATTCACCTGATCTGCACATCTTTGGACTGTGAGAGGAAACCCATGTAAACACAGGGAGAATGTGCAAACTCCACACAAACCTGGGTTCTGGTGCTGTGAGGCAGTAGTACTAACCACTGAGCCACCATGCTGGCTATTTTCAATGTGTACATTTGTTAAATGGTGATTTTATTTCTGGTGTGGCATGCATTACTACACGTGATTACATATTACGAGATGCATGTGTCAGCAGACTTCGATATAATATTGATCTGCACCCTGATTGTGTTGTTATTCTGGCAAATTCACGCACTGATGTATTTTTATAAAAACCAAGACTGCCAGTAAGTGTCTCAGACAGCCTTTGATTTTGAGGGGGAACAAACATTTTTTAAAAATAGCACACGGGGGAGGAGCTGCTACCGTCTGATGACTAAATGCCTCCAGATCTGCAACAAGGCAGTTCCGGTGTTGTTTCCCTCAGCCCTAGAAATTACTGCAAGAACTCAGTTGAAAATAGGTTCAAGTCACAAAACTTTGGCAAAATGTATCTGCTCTTTCCATCAAAAATTTCAATTGTGTTTACAGTTCCAACACTTGGGGAGTTTTTTCATCACTTTCACGTTTTCCTTTTCATTATTTTCAATTTGGAAGTAAATCAGAGATTTAGTCCTCCAATGATTCAGTAATTTATAAACTTAATAGTTGATTAAAAGATTACCCAACATTTGCTTTAATTCCATTTTCTACAAGGCCGCATTTGTGATATTGCCCACTTTTTGATGTTACACACCAATCAAGGGCCTGAGAATGCAAGGCTGTGTGAATGTTCCTCTGTAGTCAGTCAGTAAAGTAAAATGGGATGACTCAGCCTTTGATTGTTCTACCTGATATCAACCACTATAACATGGGGAGGCACCCAAGCAGAGATCAGGTGCTTCCCCCCCCACCACGAAAAGGAAAGATAATCACCTTGGGCTATTTTGCTAACTTTCTACTGTCTGGATGCACTGTCTGGTTACTGACTTCTAAACGGCAGAACTTGGAGTTTTGACTGTAATGAAGGTGCCAACTGATGTGCAAATGCTCAACGTGGATTTTTTTCAGTGGAGAAACAATTTCCCTTTGTCATTTTCATGTGATCTTTCGGCAGGTCCTTGGTGGAATTTTAAATGTCCTCTTCTATAGTGGAATTGGTGTTTTTAATAAGTGGGAAACTGGCCGGGTTTGGGATGGGGTGGGGTTCTGTTTGCCTTCATTCATTTTCCCCAGTTAAATGTGCGACAGGAACACTTAACCAGCCAGGCATTCCCTAAAGAGGATAAGGGAAAGCTACCACCAGCATTCCAGCTGATCCCCATGCTGGTGTGCCGTGTTGGAGTATAGAGTTGGGCCTTCAAACTGACCTGCATTGAAACCCACACTCATCACGCTCAACATTGTGGTTCACAAGTTGCAATGCAAACCTAACACTCGCATGAAAAGACAAGATTCTGGGACAAAGTCACATAGAGATTGTTTGGAAGGTGTGAAAGTATGCGAGTCGGATTCTCCCAGGACCACACAAAATCCATTCCCAAGCCCCCGGTATAATCTACGCAAGGAAAGCATGTATACCAAGGAGTGTGGACAACAGCCAGCCTCAGAATCCTGAAGACAAATATCCTCAACATCCTACACTATCGGCAAGCACATGCTGATGGTGTGAGACACTGACATTACTGCTGTTATCAAAGTTGGTTCATTGGCGTAGAATCAAGCTAAGGGTTTCATTTGAGCAATCATTTATATTCAGGAATTTGACACAGGAATGTGTCTGACGGCCTTGCACCACTCAACTGGGCTCTGGTATCTTGCCGTTGTTCATTTTGTTTAGAGTAGTGGAGATGGGAATAATGTAAGTTCCAATGCGGTAGTGTGATCCTGGCTCTCGTATCATTTTTCCATGTGGCAGGCTACCAAAGGATAGACAAATCTACTCCTCACTCATGGTAGGTCAGGAAATTCCAATAGATTCCTCCTCAAGTTGGATTCCTGATGTTATTGGATTACGCTTTATGCTCATCAGCATCTACCAGAATTAATTTGCCACATCCCCAAATAAACTCTGGTCTTTTATATCTCAGGGTATTACATTTCTGAATGGATAATAATATTTATAAAGAAAAGTGTATTAAAATGGGCAGTAGCATCCTTTTTCTTTATCATGAGGTTCTTTACATTCAATTACTATTTCAACACAAAGTACAGGGTATCTTTAAAATTGTTGGAAAAAGACTTGTTTTATCAAGGCTTGTTGTCTTGTGCATATCGGGACATTTTGCAAGAATGCAAATTCAATGGAAAAACCCACCATTTATACAGCATGAGAGGAGACTGTTGACTGCCTGGCAAGTGATTCTGATTGGTAGAAGCATTTTCATGGTGAATGCACCCATTAATTCTGTTTGGCAGATAACAGCCAGGTTTTGTTAAATTTTAAGCCAGGGACGTTGACTTTGACTAATCAGGGCAATGCCATGAAAAATTACCCAGAGAATGGTTGTCACCTTTTTGAATGAGATGAAACAGGTGTATTATGTGTACATGCTCCTTACAGCTGAAAAAAAGGATTAATACCTAAAGTTTGTATTAATACCGAAAGTTTTCAAAACATGCAAGTCATAGAGTCATAGAAATGTATAGCATGGAAACAGACCCTCGTTTCAAATCTAGTCCCACTTGCCAGCACCCGGCCCATACCCCTCCAAACCCTTGTACTCATATACACATCCAGATGCCTTTTAAATATTGTAATTGTACCAATCTCCACCACTTCCTCTGGCAGTTCATTCCATACATGTCCCACTCCTTATATCTTTCCCCATTCACCCTAAACCTGCGCCATCTAGTTCTAGACTCCCCCACCCCAGGAAAAGAGCTTGTCTATATATCCTATTCATGCCCGTCATGATTTTATAATCCTCTATAAGGCCACCTCTCAGCTTCTGACACTCCAGGGAAAGCAGCCCAGCCTATTCAACCTCTCCGTATAGCTCAAATCCTCCAACTTTGGCAACGTCCTTGTAAATCTTTTCTGAACCCTTTCAAGTTTCACAACATCCTTCCAATGGGAAGGAGACCAGAACTGAACACAGTATTCCAAAAGTGGCCTAATCAATATCCTGTACAGCCACAACATGACCTCCCAACTCCTGTACTCAATACTCCAACCAATAAAGGAAAGCATACCAAACGCCTTCTTCACCATCCTATCTATCTGCGACTCTACTTTCAAGGAGCTATGAACTTGCACTCCAAGATCTCTTTATTCAGCAACACTCCCTAGGACCTTACCATTAAGTGTATAAGTCCTGATAAGACTTGATTTCCCAAAATGCAGTACCTCACATATGTCTAAATCAAGTTCCATCTGCCACCTCTCAGCCCATTGGCCCATCCGATCAAGATCCCGTTGTAATCTGGGGTAATCTTCTTCACTGTTCACTACACCTCCAATTTTGGTATCATTTGCAAACTTATTAACTATACCTCTTATGCTCACATCCAAATCATTTATATAAATGACAAAAAGCAGTGGACCTAGCACCGATCCTTGTGGCACTCCACTGGTCACAGGCCTCCAAACTGAAAAACAACCCTCCATCACCACCCTCTGTCTTCTACCTTCCAGCCAGTTTTGTATCCAAATGGCTGGTTTGCCACACTCTGAGCCCAACTGACAATCGTAAATTGATTGTCAGCATGAACCTCATGAAACTCAGGATTATCCAGCAAATGTTGCCCAGTTGCAGAATTAGATCTTCTGTTAGAGTAATGCAAGTTTTGCAAACATGGATTGGTTGAAAATAGAGAACATGTTGCTTGTTGCAAACATCCAACTGGGCATGCTGATTGATATAATCTGCCAGTCGTTGTGATGTATGACCCATGTACAAGCACTGAAATTCACATACATTACTCATTTATGTGAAATGCAGAACATCTTTTCTGACATGTTGGCAGCATCCTCTTAGGGTGAATAATGACAGTGTAAAACAGATGTTGCTCTAACTTTTGAGATACTTCCAAAGTATTCGAGATAGTCTGAGCATTTTTCAGGACCAGAAGTGACCACCTTAGTACCTTCCATCAGTTTGCACGATATACCATGAGAAATAATCTGATCAGGATAGGCAATATCCTGCAGGATGGCTTTAATCCACCATGTTTCAGCATCAAAATTTGCAAATAGCTCAGTCCTGGATTAGTCTTGAAGAAGGGTTACACCCAAAACATTGAATTTTCCACTTCCTGATGCTGCCTGGCTTGCTGTGTTCATCAAGACTCTTGCTTGTCTACCTTGGATTCCAGCATCTGCATTTTTTTGTCTCAGTCCCTAATCACTAGCTTGCCAAAAAGGCTAATCTTATAGCATTGGAACTGCAGAAATCCCACCATGTATACTGACCAATGAAGGTAGGTTTGCAAGAGACATTATTAGAGAACCAAAAACAGAAAATCACAGCAAATCTGGCAGCATCTTTGGAGAGAGAAATAGAGTTAACATTTCGAAACTAGTGTCAGAAGGATCTGAAGAGGGATGACTGGCTTTGAACTGCTAACTCTATTTTCCTCTCCACAGGTGGGCCATATCTGTTGAATTTCTCCATCCTTTTTTCTTTTTGTTTCAGATCTCCAGCATGTGCCATTCTTTCTTTTATGATAGTAGAGAACCCTCAACTTGAATATTGAGGAAAAGAAGCTCATTTGACTGTTCCATTTCAAATATGAATTTTAATCAGTGCGATGAAGACAAAATAATCTGTTGTTGCGATGATGTTTGAAGGATAAATATTAGCCTGGATGCCAACGATAACTCTACTGCTTTCCTTCAAAACAGTGACATGAGATCTCTTACATCCACCTGAGCAGGCCGTGAGGTCTTGCAAATTCTGTTCCATCCAAAAAAATAGCACCTGCAACAGGGTGTGCTCCCACAGACCTGGACTGGAGAGGCAGTCTTGGTTTTTATGCTCAAGCCAAGTCAACGCAGCGACTTGGAGGTAAAAGTGCTCCCAGCTGAACTATAGCCAGCAATCAAAGTCAACTCTGATACATTCAGGGGGAAAGAAAACACAAAATCGCCAGTTAAGTAAAACATTTCTCAGCAAAGTTGTTTTACATTTATGAGACGTGTGCCTATCAAGATTAACTTAAACATGGAGATTTGAGTTTGTTATGGAAGGTGAAATATAGCAAGACGTGGCCAAAAAAATTGATATTATCACAACAATCAATTTTGAATAAACCACCTACTCGCTGAGTGGCAGCCACAATTAAATTATTTTTACAAATTTGTATTTCTTGCACCCTCAGTTTCTCTTTTCATTCATCATTCATATTTACATGAAAACTGTTTGTTCAGCTATGAGATGGTTTCTATTTTTGCTCTCATTCTTAAAAGGGAAATTACAAGAAAGAGGTGATAACACTTACAAACTGGTAAATAGCAGCTATTTTTACAAGTAGGATGTCGTTGCGCACTAGTTCAAAGAATTATTCCTTTTAATGTAATAGAAATTCCTTCTAGTTTCTTATAACACCCCCTCTGTTTACAATGATGGTTACAACTGAAACTACAAATTGAACTTTGAAGCATGAAACTTGACTGGTAAGACATAAGACCAACCTGTGCTTCTTTTCCAAAACTTGGTCAAAACTGCCGGAGGTGAAATGGGTCAAAAAAGTACACAACACTAAAATAGAAACTGTGGGAAAGTCACAAATGAAAGAGTTAATGGTAAATTGTGGACCTTGAATCTGTTATGAATCTCAATTTGACCATTACAACATACCCAACCCAAACAATGTGCATAACAAGTAAAAGAATTAAAGGTAGTAATCCAACTGAAGTTTTCAAATGATGCAATAAATTGAGAGAATAAAGCTTAAGAAGTGACAAAGTGTTTCTTACACAATAATTTTAATATTGTTCTGAAGTGGCTTTGCTTTTAAACAATGCCACAGTTATCAGGTATTATTCATCTAAATCTTACCTTATTTTTGCTCAGTCCAAGTCATGTCATTGACTGTGGAGTGATTCTCGCTGTGAGGTTGAAACAGTTTTCCCACTGTGTGTTATCAACTCACCACATTGATTGTCTCTTAAGCTGTTACAGCAAGAATCACAACTTATTTCTACCCTACCTTAACTACACAACATTCTTGGGGCAGCTTGCCACTCAGCAGAGGTCCTTCCTAAGATGATCATCTCTTGCAGGCTGCATCATCTTCCAAAGCACCTGCAGAATGTGCTGCTCGGCTTGTGGAATGAGTGAGGAGAGGTGCCAGAGAATTGGGTATGGGAACCATGCTGTTCCAAAAGGATCCTGGAAGTCCTTGAGGATGGAGCACTGGATGAGAGAGGACTGGCAGAGGAAGCCATGTCGGCATATCATTCCAGCCTGGTCAGACATCGCCCCCTGGTCAATGCCATCTCCAAGGTAAGGAGGACTGGGCAGCAGTGCAGGAAGAATGTCAATGATGTTCTCTGCTTCACCAGAGTAAGTGCAATATGTTGTGCTCTGCTACCTTGCAGTTATCTCTGCCACTGAGCCCATCAATGTTTATTCTCCAACTCCACCTCATTTGCCTGTAGGACCTTTCCAAAGTTGCTGTTGCTACCCTTATGCTCCCACACCACTGAGCGTGCAGGACCTTTGCATGGTCTCCCCAATCCCTGGGAATACCTCAACACTTTTCTCCAACATGTACCATCCCTTACAGCTGGGCCACTCAGTTATGACTTGCTAATTTGCTGCTTTAGGTCATTACAGGAGAAGATATCCCATAAAGCGTCCAGGTAAGGTTGTCAGAAATATGTGTCCTTACCCCTCCAAGGAAAGATTCTTGATCTGGCAGGAGAAGACAGAGACTGCTCCTGTGGGGATGTGGAATGCTCCATGTCCCAATCCTTAAGTAAATAAAACTTGTCATTCCCCTTAAATGGTCATATTCACCAGGAATCGAACACCACTGCTAACCAATAGCTGCAACAGTAAAGGGCTGCTGGACAGGCACTCTATCACCACTTTTGTTTGTTCTCAGGACCAAAGGCAGGGTGAGTGTGGGGTGGGGAGCCTGGACGCCCCCACCCCACCCCCAACACCCCGCTCGCATGGAGTCAGGGCAATGACTGAAGAACCCAGCAGAGCAGCTATACACAGGCCCCTCCACAATATCCACTCATGAGACCATGGAGGTGGCTGAACTCTCCAGATGTCCCCTTCCTACTCCCCTCTGATTGCTGGAAGTTCCAGTCAAGCGGGGCCAACCTTCAGCAAGCATGGCTTACCCAGACACAAATCTGCCCCAGGCTTCCTCCATCCAATCTTTTGAACAGGAAAGCTCAGTGCAGAGCACCAAAGAAAGATTTCTAATTCATTAATGGACTGTGTGGGCAATGATGGGAAAAATCTTGTAAATAACTAGTTCCCCCAACGTTGTGATGTAAATAGTTTGTTAAACATATAAAACAGTTGTTTGCAAGCAACGTCATCTGTAAGTATAGTTTTTAAATGATGGTTATTTGAATTGTTATTATTAGACTACCTACAGTGTGGAAACAGGCCCTTAGGCCCAACAAGTCCATACCGACCCTCCGAAGAGTAACCCACCCAGACCCATTTCCCTCTGACCTGTGTACCTAGCACTATGGGCAATTTAGCATGGCCAATTCACCTAACCTGCACATCTTTGAACTGTGGGAGGAAACCGGAGCACTCGGAGGAAACCCATGCAGACACGGGGAGAATGTGCAAACTCCACACAGACAGTCGCCCGTGGCTGGAATCGAACCTGGGACCCTGGTGCTGTGAGGCAGCAATGCTAACCACTGAGCCCTCATGAACCTTGATATTTCATTATTCATGCTGCTGTCTCCATCTCTGTTTTGGCTCCTTGCAGTGTCATTTCCTGGCCATTAATGAGGTGCGATTTTGGAGGTGCATGCGTGTGCCAAATACATCATGCGGGAGTAGGGTAGCAACGCACGTGCATGTATTAGCTTACTACGACAACCTAAGACCCTTCCATTATTGCCTACTGTTTATTTGGTTGTGTGTGCAGGTGGTTGGAAATGCACCAGCATACCTTCACCAGCAGTGATGATGACAGGGAGGTTCAACTGAGAAGGCTGATGCTACAGGACGGCTGGGAATGGGGAGGCCTGCATGACTGTGTTGCCAGGATAGCACGTGTTGAAGGATAATGTTGTGCCCATGTGAATGGCCAGTGACTGGTTGCTGGTGCAGCCTCCTCCCACATGAGTTGCCTCACTTATCCTGCCCATTGCGAGTCCCTTTGCAACCATTCTCCCCAACATTGTGAGCTAGGGAGGGGTGTTTAACAAGCAATGATTAGCATCAATTGGGAACTGGCTTCTCCTCACAGGGTCCTTGCCACACTGCTTGTGAAGGATGAACAAGATGCCGCAAGGTGATCTCAACGTTGAGATTGACTGAACATCTCACCCAACTCTCCTATTCACCTCGCCGTAGTGCAGTCCATTCCATTGAAACCTACTCGATTGCAATTGTCACATTGCATCTCATCCCCTTAAACACTTGTTACCAAAATTCTGGATATGTTGAATATAATTTTCATTAGCCCCTCCCTCTAGTACAATCCGTTAGGGACTACTGTGCAACTTCTACCCAAAATGCCATAATCTGTAACCCACATCACATGAAGTCCTAACACCACCATCAACGCTAACCCTGCCAGTCTCCAATTGCCCCTGCACATTAATTTCAAAATCTTTATCCCATCTTCAAATCCTCTCATGTCTTAAATTTTCAATATGTTTACAATCTTCTCCCTATTTTGAGCTCACAGCATCCATTTGTTACAACTTTGATCTGCTACCTGTCCTGTCTTCCCGATTTCCCTATTAGTAATGGACCCTTCAGTCACTAAACTCATCTGAGCTGGAAAACTCTCCATTTCTTGCACAAAACGGAGGTTCCAAGTCCGCTTTCCTGGTTGGTAATCTATTGTTGCGTTAAAGCTGCTTGTCTGTTCCGCTACTGTGTTTCCTGCAATAAATTTCTACCAGAAGAAAATGGCCTGTGGGCACTCCATTGGTTCCCCAACTCTTGATATACTTGCCTATTAAAATCTTCTGCTTTCTATTTTGAAGCCTTTCTTCAACAGCTGACTGGAGGTAAGAACCCCATTGAGCTTTGTGTGGAGAAGTGCTTTCTTGCATATTCTGTGAACAGTCAAGTTCTAGATCTAAGATTATCCCCTTTTGCTCTAGACTCTGAGGTTTTTCTTGATTTACCTTATCAAATCATTTAATTATCTTAAACAACTTAATTAAACACCATTTTAATCCTCTTTTTTCAAGCAATAAAAGCCTCTTCTTTACCATTTACCTTCATGACATATCCTTTTAATTTAAGTATTGTCTTGGTTTTCTCCTAGGCAGTCCCTTGGAATTGGGGTTGACATACTTTCATTTCTGTATTATGGGCCCTGTAGCAACTAAGCAGTGACAATACTGGATTCACAAACTGTGCCACTGGAAGAGGGAGTGGTGTTTGCTGAAGTAGGCGGATGGGATGCTTGACTTTCCACCTGCTCCTTCTGCTGTTTGCACTTGGCCTTCAGCAGTGTCTGTCAATGATGCATAGATTGATCGAATGCTTCACAGATTCTCCTTTTCCAACTGGGGCTGTCTTGGGTTAGAGATTTCCATGAATCAATGGGGATAATACAAACTTTCTGACTCAGTTTTCAAGACAGCGGGGATATTGACTCACATTTCCAATAAAATTATGTTCTATTATCTCATGTATTCTTTGAAATTTATATTTACTTCAGTAAAATATTGTTCCTCTGACCTGTTGTTCAGTATAACACATTTTCTCTTAATGTGCATTAACATTTATTAATATTATTAAGTGCAATTCTTATGATAAGGTGCTAATCTCTGCTAGGCGATCTGAAAGTAGTTTCCAATATCCGTTGGTGCTTAAACTTGGACTTTCCCTAAGGGGTACGTTTTTAAGTCTTGTGTGGCTGTCTGGAGGAGAGAAGAGATTGAGGAAGGATTCTTTTCCACACCGGTGAAACCTAGCACTTTGAAGTGGTCTGTGGAAACTTCCATCGGCGTAACTGCTCTTTGCAAAGAGGATAAAATGCAAATAGGAATCTCAGCCTGATTGGTGAACAAAACCACAAAAACGTACAATTCCTCATTAATTCTGCCATTTGTTCTTTTCAAAGAGACTTCTCTTTGTGACTGTCAAGGGTTCTATGCCAGTCACTACCCTGACATAACTTATCAGTTCACTTATCTAATCACTTATGACCGTGAATGCAACAGTAGATGGGCACTCTCATAAATAAGGCAGTGATTTTCATCACACATAAGATGCTAAACTCAGGTTCTGTTTGCCTTCTCAGGTGGACAAGAAAGACACCATGACACCATACTGAAAAAAGGGGGGTTCTCCAGGGCTTTCTAGCCACCACTATTAATCAAGCACAGGAAACCTGTATTTCATTAAAAACATCACCCTAATAAAACATTCCAAGTTGGTGCATAAGAGCATTATACGATGAAATTTGACGCTGAGCCATACAAAGAAATATGGGGACAGGCAACCAAAGACCCACCAGATCTGACTGCTGTCTCATTCCTATTTGTAGGAGCTTGTGATGTACAGTTTGGCTGTATTATCTTCTAAATCATAATCGTGGCTGGATTACAAAAAGTACTTCATTGGCTAGAAAGTTCTCTAAGCCAGCCTGACGTCTGTTTTTTGTGTAAATCCTTTCCTTCAGGTTTAATTGTACTTGCAGCTTAGTGACCTCAAACAGGGTGACAGTGGAAGTACAAAATCAAGTGATTTTACTGAGGGTTTTGAATCAATCCAAATTCGAATGATGCAGAATCAAAAACACCTTTAGTACTGTCTCCTTCTGTGCAATAACCATGCTATGAGTCTCTATGATTGTAACTATGTGAAGTTTCCTAATTTCACATTTTGTAATGTAACACATTGTCATCTATACCTTTCATACTGATGACATAGAACATAAACTGCTACAGTGCAGTACTGGCCCTTCAGCCCTCAATTTTGCACTGACCTGAGAAATTAATCTGATGCCCATCTAACCTACACAGTCCCATTATTATCCATATGTATGTCCAATGCCCATTTAAAAGCCCTTAATGTTGGCGAGGCTACTACTGTTGCAGGCAGGCCTTTCCATGTCCCTATTGCTTTCTGAGTAAAGAAACGACCCCTGATATCTGTCCTATGTCAATAACCCCTCAATTTAAAGCTATGTCCCCTTATGTTACCCTTCACCATCTGAGGAAAAACGCTCTCATTGTCCACCCTATCTAACCCTCTGATTATCTATATGTCTCAATTAAGTCACCTGTCAACCTTCTTCTCTCCAATGAAAACAGCCTCAGTTCCCTTAACTTTTCCTGGTAAGATCTTCCTTCTATACCAAGCAACATCCTAGTAAATCTCCTCTGAACCCTTTTCAAAGCTTCCACTCCTTCCTATAATGCAGTGACCAGAACTACACACAATACTCCAGGTGCAGCCTTACCAGTGTCTTGTACAGCTGAAGCATAGCATCGTGGCTCTGAAATTCAATCCTCCTAGCAATAACTGCCAACACATCATATGCCTTCTTAACAACCCTATCAACCTGGGTGGCAACTTTCAGGTATTTATGCACCTGGAAACCGAAATCTCTCTGTTCATCTACGCTGCCAAGAATTTTACCATTAGCCCAGTACCCTGCATTCCTGTTACTTCTTCTGAAGTGAACTACTTCACACTTTTGTGCATCAAACTCTATTTGCATCTCAGCCCAGCTCTGCATCTTACCTACATTCCTCTGTAACCCACAACATCCTTCGGCACTATCCACAACTCTGCCTACCTTAGTGTCATCTGCAAATTTACTAACCCATCCTTCTACGCCCACCTCCAGATCATTTATAAAAATGACAAACAGCAGTGGCCCCAAAACAGATCATTGTAGCACACCACTGGTAACTGAGCTCCAGGATGAATATTTCCCAGAAACCACCACCCTCTGTCATTGTTCAGCTAGCCAATTTGTGATCCAAACCACTAAAGCACCTTCAATTCTGAAACTCCTTATTTCATACAATAGCCTTCTGTGTGGAAGCTTATCAGATGCCTTATTGAAGTCCATATAAACCACATCAACCACCTTACCTTCATCCACCTGTTTTGTCACCTTCTCGAAGAACTCAATAAGGTTAGTGAGACATGACCTACCCTTCACAAAACTGTGTTGACTATCCCTAATCACATTATTCCTTTCCAGATGATTGTAAATCCTATCTCTTATAACCTTTTCCAACACCTTACCTGCAGCCGAAGTAAGGCTCACTGGCATATTATTAACAGGGTTGTCCCGACTCCCCTTCTTAAACAAGTGAACAACATTTGCTATCCTCCAGTCTTCCGGTACTATTCTGGTACATGACAATGATGACATAAAGATTGAAGCCAAAGGCACTGCAATCTCCTCCCTGGCTTCCCAGAGAATCTGAGGATAAATACCATCTGGCCCCGGGGTCTTATCTATTTTCAAATCTTCCAAAATTGCTAAACCTTCCTCTTTGTCAACCTCAATCCCATCTAATCTTGTAGCCTGTATCTCTGTATTCTCACTAAAATTGTCCTTTTCCAATCTGAACACTGATGAAAAATATTTATTAAGCACTTCCCCTATGTCCTCAGATTCCACACACAACTTTCCACTACTATCTTTGATTGTCCTACTCTTACTCTAGTCATTCTTTTATTTCTGATATACCTATAGAAGGCCTAAGGCCTTTCTTGATCCTATCCGCCAACATCATCTCATGTCCCCTCCTGGTTCTTCTTAGCCCTCTCTTTAGATCTTTTCTGGCTAACTTATAATTCTCAAGACCCCTAACTGAGCCTTCATGCCTCATACTCACATTAGCCTTCCTCTTCTTCTTTGACAAGAGCTCCAACTTCTTTAGTAAACCATGGTTCCCTCTCTCAACAACTACCTCTGTGCCTAATAGGTTTATACTTATCAAAGACCCGCAGTAGCTGTTCCTTGAACAAGCTCCACATTTCAAGAGTGTCCATCCCCTGCAGTTTCCTTCCCCATCCTATGCATCCTAAATCTTGCCTAATCGCATCATAATTGTCTTTCCCTCAGTTATACCTCTTTCCCTTTGGTATATACCCTTCCCTGCCATTTGCTATTGTAAACATAACCAAATTATGGTCACCATTGCCAAAGTGCTCACCTACCTCCAAATCTAACACCTGACCAGGTTCATTCCCCAGTACCAAATCTAATATGGCATCGCCCCTTGTTGGCCTGTCTACATACTGTGTCAGAAAACCTTCCCACACACATTGAACAAAAACTAACTCATCTAAATTACTTGAACTATAGTATTCCCAGTCAATATTGGGGAAGTAAAAGTCCACTATAACAACTACCCTGTTACTCTTGCTCCTATTGAGAATCATCTTTGCCATCCTTTCTTCTACATCCCTGGAACAATTTGGGAGACCTGGAGAAAACTCCCAACAGGGTGATCTCTCCTTTCCTGTTTCTAACCTCAGCCCAAACTACCTCAGTGGATGAGTCCTCAAATGTTATCTCAGCTGCTGTAATACCACCCTTGATTAACAATGCCACATCCCCGCCTCTTTTACCATTTTCTCTGTTATTGCTGAAACATCTAAATCCTGGAATCTGCAACAACCATTCCTGTCCCTCCTCTAGCCATGTCTCTGAAATGGCCACAACATCGAAATCCCAGGTACCAACCCATGCTGCAAGTTCACCCACCTCATTCCTGGCATTGAAGTACACACATTTCAAACCAACATCCTGATTGCCAGTACCCTCTCGCGACCTTGTAAACCTATCCCTGACCTCACTACCCTCAACCTCCTGTACACTGGAACTACACTTCACATTCCCAACCCCCTGCTGTATTAGGTTAAAACCCCCAAAGTGCATTAGCAAATGGTGACTTTGTAGTTATACTCATAGTCTCTACTTACTCTAATATTCAATAATTGTTGTCTCTGGCTTTCCTCCCTTGTGCTTGCTAGACTATCATAATTTCCTTGCCCTTGTCACTATTTTGGTGCTTTCTGCTCTCTATCCTGTGAACCTATACCCTCAATCCCTTGTCTCTCTAACTTCAGTTATCACAGGTATGATAAGTCAATGATGGGGAACAGTTAGCACTGTTGGTTGGATGATTAGTTGGATGATTAGCCAGCATCTGCAGACCTCACTTTCTCCTCGAAGATTTCAGCCTACTGCGAATCCTCTTACAAGGATGCCTTCCTTGAAGAAGCTCTCTGCCATTCCAGCAATAAAGTTTCAACTTTGATCTCCAGCATCTGCAGACCTCACTTTCTCCTGGATGATTAGTTTGCAATGCAGAATAATAGCAACAATTTCTGCACTGATTGACGTTACTTTGAAAGAGTGTCCTTCTCAACTTCTCTCCTTGCCTGAGGCATGGTAACCCTCAGGTTGAACTACTATCAGCTGATTCTCTCCGATGAGAGAGCAGCCCTCTGATCTGGTAAGACAATGGGGACTTCAAGTTGACAATTTTGGCTCTTCTTGTAATTTTCTTATCCATATCAAATATTCTTGCTTATTTTTAAAATAGCCATATCACGTTATCAATGTCTTTGCAATTTGGAGTGACAGAGTCATAGAGATGTACAGCATGGAAACAGACCCTGCAGTTCAACTCATCTATACTGATGAGATATCCTAAATTAATCTAGACCCATTTGCCAACGTTTGGCCCATATCTCTCTAAACCCTTCTCATTCATATACCCATCCAGATGCCTTTTCCATTTTTCCACTTTTTTTAGATGATAAAGGACCACAATGCTTTCAGCAGTCCAGAAAAAGATAAAGCGTGGTTGAAATGCTAACTTGAAGTTAGATTTCTTAGCGATTGAACTGTAGTAACTTGATGGCTTTCCTCCATAACACATGAACACCATATATCCATTGGACTGGATTTTGCCACAAGCAGCAATGATTTGCACTTGGCTGGAGACGTTTCTCAGATTGTTGCATGGCTAGCTACTGTCAGCCAAACATCCAAATTACTTTCCTATATGGTATCTGGGATCTTTGAGAACAGGTAAGGCATCGGATAGCTCCTTCATCAAATAGATTGAAGAATGATTAATGAGCAAAACTGATCCAGGAAATCTCAGCTAGAATGATGAGTTCAATGTCTCATCATGTAACATAAGAGGGAGAATGATCAGATTGGTAGAAACAAAAGAGACAGAACGAGAAATGTAAAGAAAACACTTTGACTTTTGTAAAATCAAAAGAAAGGAACTTCACACTCACTCAAAATTAATTTTCAGCATCAAGAGTTTTGGCAGCAATTAAGCATTAATAAATCATTAAAAAGTTATTTAGACTAAATGACATACTGTGGTGAGTTCAAACAATGTCCATAATGCCAGTGCATGAACATTACAAAGTTTGATGTTTTTGAATGGAGAATTAAACATTGTAATGCTATTCCAATACATCTTAAAGTGAAGCAACACATCTCAATGGGAATGTCTGAATTGTGTAACTGCATATATGCATTTTGTCGGAATTTTCACTGTAAAATTTACCCCTTGTTTGTTCTTTTCCAGGCTTGGAACAGTTGTTCTGATAAGTTATGCAAGATGACTTAACAAAATGAGAGTACTGACTTTTCTTTAATTATGTATAATTAGACTAAAGTAGTCCAACAATTCTAATCATATCTATTAGCCTGTACATTTCATCTTAGAGTGAATGAGAAAGACATGATGCTGAGCAGATAACAAAGGAATTGTACAGTTTCTCCCTGTCGCTCCTGCCACTTTCAGGTAATTGTAAAATTGTTATCTGGATTTCATAATCTCCTGTGCCCTTTATTGCAACTTTTAAATTCTATAAGGCAATCACACCCTGTCTTTAATGATGTGAATTTTATTTTTTATCTATAATTTTTGAATTTCCGTATTTTTATATTTTACAAAAATTTTACGGAGTGTGGCATTCCATTGGAAGATGTGCAGAAAAAGATGCTTTTGATGGACAATGTAGCAAGTTTGTCAAAACAATGACGATGGATTATATTTATGTATATATAAACACTAATGTAACAAAGCATCACAAATGTTTCACGTGAGAGCTATAAAACAGAAAAAAATTAAGAGACACATAAAGATGTTAGCTCAGCTGACCAAAAGCTTGATAAAAGACGTTGGTTTAAAGATGGCTTCAAGGAGAAGATTGAGGTGTAGGGGCAGGATTTCTAGAGCTTGAGACCACGGCATCTAAAGGTAGGGCCATCAAAGATGGAACAATTATGAGAGGTGTTCAAAAAGCCAGAATTACTGGAGAGCATATATCTCAGAGGATTCTGAGCTGGAGATGTCAGTGAAGGATTAAGGGTGTTGAAAACAAGGTGAATCAAGACATCGCTTGACTCGGAGCCAAATGTAAGTTAATGACTACAGAGGCGATGGGGATATTGAACTTGGGGTAAATTCAGAAACTTGCAATCATAATTTTAAATCATCTCAATGAGGGTAAGTTTTAAATGATTTTCACACCATTATGAGAAATATCAGGAATAATTAGTGCTGACAGTGACTTCAGTAAGGCATTCGACAAAGTTCCCCCTGGGAGACTGATTAGCAAGGTTAGATCTCATGGAATACAGGGAGAACTAGCCATTTGGATACAGAACTGGCTCAAAGGTAGAAGACAGAGGGTGGTGGTGGAGGGTTGTTTTTCAGACTGGAGGCCTGTGACCAGTGGAGTGCCACAAGGATCGGTCCTGGGCCCTCTACTTTTTGTCATTTACATAAATGATTTGGA
>NC_057738.1:28845789-28861655 GCF_004010195.1 Chiloscyllium plagiosum
GGGTGCTGGCAGGTGGGACTAAATTGGGTTGGGATATCTGGTCGGCATGGACGGGTTGGACCGAAGGGTCTGTTTCCATGCTGTACATCTCTATGACTCTATGACTCTAGGTGTAAACACCAGCAAGATCAATGCAGAGGCAGATGCCACACTAGAAAATCACTTGTTTTGCCTTGCAACATCTAATGTGTCCAGTGGGGGTTTTGTGACAGTCTGTGTGTTGACCTTCTCCAGCCCAGAGAGAGGTGGCTGGACAGTTTCTGTAGAGGTATTTTGGCTGTGAGGGAGGGACAAGTTACCAGTAAAAGATGGTGTTGTTAACTGTATCTCCCTGACCAAGCCTGCAGAGGCGGAGAAGAAAGGCGAGAAGCGAGGCAGGGCGGAGGTGCACGTCAGTGCAGTTCAGGGCAGAGGCAGCCGAGCGGAAAAAACGACTCACTCAGGATACAAAAACAAGAAAGGGTTTGAGGCCGTGGAGAGAGAGAGAGAGAGAGAGAAAAATCCCCTTCGTCTCTACGTTGACGCAAGCATTACCACAGGAACAAATGGACAGCGCTTGAAACAAGGTGAGGAATCCGTTTGTTTTGTACACATTTACTGGATTCATGTAGTCACGTCAAGCCAGAGGGAAAAATGTAAATGCCCTTTTGTTGTTTGTGAGTATCTGAAGTGTGAACTGGAATAAATGCTCCTTGCCGGAGTCAGTTGTTGAAGCCTTTCCTAGTGTTTTGTTTTTCTTGTGTAGAGGTGTCATGGAAGTTTTTTTTTAAAAAAGGGGATATTTTCTGATTCCGATCGCCTCTAATTTCTAATGTTTGCACATCCTTGCAGGTTATTATTATTCGAAGATCAAAATATCAATTTTCTTTTGCTTTGAACATCAGCTCCCCAACTATTTGACATACTTTGTGTTATCGTCTGGTCGTGAGTTTTCAGTCTTTTGTAAATGATAAGAGTCGTTGATGAGCAAGGAATTGGAAGGCAGACTCGGGGCTTGTTTAAACTGATTTTTTTTTGTTATTGATAAGAAGTAGTTAATGTGAGCAATAGTGGGCTTGCTCAGAGCTCGAATCCCCTCTCCTATATTCAATGTTGCTGGCCTTGCTTTTAACACTCACGCATTTGATCAAATTGATCAAGCGTATTGAAGGGTGAAAATAAATACTTCCTTCTCGGCCACATTAAATACGAAAGGTAACACGAAACCCACACTCGGTTAAGATTAATTGCTGATGGCATGGGACCGGATTGTGTGTGAACCCAATTAACCAGTTCCCCGATTACATTATTGTGAATAATTTGACTCTTTATCAATTCTTTCTGGTCCACAAGTTGTTGATTTAAAAAAAAACATTGTTAGTACCACGCAGCTAAGCTTGTTTTGTAATAGATATTTAATATCTTAGCTAATGTACTGTAGATATTTTCCTGATCCACCTGTTCAGAGACGTTATAATATTCCTCTGGAGTAGGTGGGACTTGAACTCAGGCCTCCATGTTCAGAGGTAGCGACACCACCTTTGCACCATAAAAGCCCTTTATGCTGGATCTTACCCTTTGCAAAAAGTAGCCGCAGAATTATCTATTTAGTGTTAAAAGAGGTGGGAAGGGGTAACAAACAAAGGATTGTTGGTTGCATTTATATTTTCATAATCTCTGGATATTCCCAGTGCATTACAGCTGGTTAAGAACAATTGATGTATGAAAAGGTAAAGGCAAAGTTGCCATTGTGCCTGGGACCATAGGGCTGTGAGGAAGTGTTGATGGTTTAACCTGAGGGTCACCATGTCTCAGGTGAGGTGAGAGGTTGAGAAGGAAACTCATTGTGTGCCTTGTGTTCCATGAAACATGACAACCAATTGACAAACATCTGCTAACAGCAACTTTTTAATAAATGGATAATCTGTTTTTGTGATTTGATAAATATTGAACAGTACTTGTTCATCTTTAGGAAAGTTGTACATCTACCTGAGCAGGCAGGTAGGGCCACAGTTTAATGTCTTATCCAAAAGACAACACCTCAGACAGTGTAGCACTCCCTCAGTACTGCAGTGGAATAGCAGAAACCCTGGAGCAGAACTTCAGTCTCGAATGCAGTCACTCAGAGGCAAATGTGTTATCCCTGAGCAATGACTAACATATCAGTGAGATGGATGTATATTTAGGGATAGGAGGGGAGGCGGTGAGGGGACAAAGAAAAGAATAAAATACATGAGATTAACTCCATCCCTGGACATTAAATCAAGTAACAAAATTAAATGTGTGTCATGGTCAATGATAGTGATATATTCCTCTCATCCATGCGTATGTGATAGTATACTCTCCACTTGCCTGGCTGAGTGCAGCTCTGATAACACACAAGCTCATCACCATCCAGAATAAAACAGCCCACTTGACTGGCACCTTGACTTCCACCTTCAACATTAACTCGGCCCACAGTGGCAGCAGTGACTACCATCTGCAAGGTGCACTATAACAACCCATTAGCAGAAGGCCCCATGATCGAAATGCATGACCACCCAGGAGGATAAGGGCAGCAGATACATGGGGACATCACCATCTGCAGGTTCCCCTTCCAAACCATCCTGATATTCCGTGGATGAATTAGAACAAAAACTTGCCCAGTTTGAAGTACAAATGTGGCAACAAATAGTTTTCCAATATGATGACAAACATGGAATGAACTAACGATCTTGACAAATGAAGGGATTGCTTCTCATTAGAATAAAATGTTATCATTGCTTTGCTAAAAGAAATGAAATGATCTTCAGAATGTTTCCTGTTTATTTATTTCCTAACTCTCTGGTAGGTCATGACAATAAGTGGCTGTCATTTCAAGGGGCTGGATGGTTGACAGCAGTCCAGTTGGAGACATGACTGACCTGCTGTTTATTTCTTTTATATTTGGCTTGTATTCTACTACCTGTAGAAAAGGCAATGTTGAGTATGCCCTGTCTGGGCATGCATTGTTGCCATTAACTATAAACAATTAGCGAATGCAGCCATTCCAGGTCATATAGGCCTTGAGTTTGAATGGCAGTAATTACAGATTTTTTCCTCTTTGATTTTGACTGTTTGACCTTTTGTTCTGGAAGGCAGGGGCTAAACATTTCTGGGGCAAGATTCATAAATGGCAGAAATCCTCTAATTTGGGTCAATAGTCTCTTTTGTTGTGAGTTGTCAATGTTAAGTTTCATCCTATCCTCCCTCAACGTTCATATCAGTGCATTCTATAACAAATATTCATTAGTTAATAATCAACAAAGTTAGTTCTGGTTTTAATTTTCCTTTCTCCTAGTTGAGTCCAAGTTTTACATTTTCATTGCTAACCTTGTTGCAACTGGAACACTCAGTGTGGACCAGAAATCAGATCTGTTAAATCAGGTTGAACCAATTGTGTACCATGTTTTGAACTTAGGGATTGACTGAGTCACTGGGGAACGTAGAAATAAGAATAGGCCATTCATTCCCTTGAGCCTTTTATGCTGTTTAATTAGATCATTTTTTTAAATTAACTTATTCGGACATCTTATGACACACCTCTGGAATAGGTGGGACTTGAACCCAGACCTCTTGTTCTAGAGTTAGGGACACTACCACTGCACGACAAAAGGCCTCAATTTTGATCATGCTTAATCTGTACCACAACTTCATTCACCTGCCCTCAGTCCCTAATATTAGATAGATAACCTATGCTAACCATGAAGTGTCAATTGCAAGAACTGAAAACTTAACAAGGTGTGTTCATAACATGGTCAATCAGATTGATAAACCTTCTACCGCATACCAATGGTAGGCAGTAGGAGTGAAAGATTCCTGGTCAGGCATGTGATGGACAGTAAGGTGGAACCTCTATCATAGACACATCTATATGATATACGTGATAGGCTGGAATTGTTTGCCTCAGAGCGGAGAAGGCTGAGGGGTGGGTCTGATTGACGGGTACAAAGTTTCAAGGGGCATAGACAGGGTAGAGATGGAGAAGCTTTTCCCCTTAGTAGAGGGGTCAGTAACTAGGGAGTAGAGTTTTAAGGTAAGGTTTAGAGGGGATTTGATGAAAAATCCTCTCAGAGGGCTGGAACTGGATCTCTGCAACTCCCAACCCTGAAAATATTTTAAGAACTATTTAGGTGAGCACTTGAAATGCCATAGCATACATTGGCTACAGACCAACTACTGGAAAATGGAATCAGAATAGATAGATCTTTGATGACTGGCACAGACATGATGAGCTGAATGGTGTTTTTCTGTGCTATAAAAACTTTATGACTCTGAAAGCACGTGTAACTTTAGAAATGTTGATCCCAGGGAAATCTGCAGCTTCATGGCAGTCAGTGAGACTGAATGAAAGTGATCAGGTTAACAATAGCATATAAGGTCTTTCCAAATCTCATTCAGAGTGGATTTGAAATGGTTCATTTCTTCCTGTTCTGGTTGTTGACGAATTATCATTTGACCGAGTTACTGAAATATTGTCACCATCTGTAACAAGGTATCATTATTTACCCTCCAGTCCCAAGACTACTGGCTGATCTTGAAGTTTGATTCATGAGTGCCTTTTGACAAGTAAATCACAGCAAGCTCTTTGGCAATCATCACCGATCCTAATCCTAACCACGTCCGACATCTGTGTATGTGTACTTCCCATCAAGGATGATTTATGTAATAATCAGCGATTCTCCATGTTTACTGGTTTGTGTCACTAGTTTGGTCAATTTTAGATTATCAAACTGAGAGATTAATGTGATTGATATTTGCCCATTTGCCAGCAGGAGGGTCATTTTCAGATTGCTCTTTAGTACCTTTGGTATAGGGGCAGTGATGTTGGCTAAAATCAGCCAAAGTAGCCTAGACGAGGGATTCAATCTGTGCGGCACAGTATTATAGCATACCCTGCATTTACCTGCTGCACCATCATCTGTAAGACTGATTTTCTGAAATTGTGAAACCGCAACAAGTGGAACCCAGAAGATAAGTAGTGAAAATTGCAGACAGCACAGCTGTGAGTTCCCCAAAATTATGTCCCATTGTCTTCAGGCCAGAGATGAACATTCAGAAAGTGGGCCTTATAGTGTTTCAGTTCTATTAAAGAAAATACATTGGTGTTTATCTTTTGTCTAATTCAGTAAAATTTGCATGTTTCTTGAGTCATGTTATGTTTGGTTACAGATATATGTATTGCAAATCCCATTTAGGTCTATGCATTGCAATAGCACTTAAGTGTTGAGAATTATCTCCATTACCACAGTAATTGTATTGTTTTAAATGCATTGTTTCAGGTCAGGAGTCTTTTCTTTAAAAACAGAAGTCATTCCTTGATCTAGAGAAAGGGTTTAGATTAAGCAAGAGTTGTTACATTTATGTTTTTGACAATTATGAATTTTCTGCCAGTTTACCATATGCACTGGGACTAGCTGTGAACAGCTTGCAGACAAATGAGGAAACTTCAGACAGATGCTACAAGGAAAGGAAATAGGTTTCACAAGAATATCTGTTTCAGATCAAAATAAATTCACAAAACAATTTTGTTTTCTAAAAGAAAACAACAACACATTACCATAACATTGTTCAAATGGCGAGCTGCAGTCATTTTGATCTAGATTTAAAGATATGGAGGCAGGATGAGGGATGCTAAATGCTCTAACTCTCGACAGATCAAAAATATCTAAATCGTCAAACTATTGTTTTTGAAAATTAAACAATGTTAGCTTGAATAAAAGGATGTTCTCTTAATTCAAAATCAGTGGAGGAAATATTACATCCTGATAGATATACGTAGCACAGAAAATCACAGATTGGCCCATGAGTCTGCAGATCGGACTACACTAATCCCATTTTCAAGTTCTTGGCTCATTACCCTGGAAATTGCAGGTGAATATCTATAAACTACTAAAAGGTTATGAGGATTTCTGACTCAGCCACTCTTTCAGGCAGAAAGTTCCAGAAACTGCCTCCAGGCTGGGTGAAAACACTTGTCCTCACGTCTCCCCTTAACCTTCGACCCCTTCCTTAAATCTATGCCCCTCATATTCTTATAACCACTATCAGGCCCCCTCTCAACCTTCGCTGCTATTTATTTATTTTTCTACTTTATTCTAAAAACAATGGTAATGCTTTACTTTTAACTTTGCTTCTCTATGTTACTACTTGCTCCAAAGTTTGTAAATAGATACCTTTGTATCTAAGATGACACCAACATTGTATACTTTTCACTGTATTCCGGTACTTCCATATTTGAGTACACGTGACACTTAAATCAATTCCCAACCTATCCTCATAGCTCCCACCCTCCAACCCAGGTAGCAGTCTGATAAATATCTTTTGCACCCTCTCGAATGCAATTACACCCTTCTTATAATGTGCTGATCAGAACTGCACGCTGTGCTTCGGTTGTGGCCTAGCCATTGTTTTATACAGTTCCAATATAATCTCCCTGCTTTTGTATTCTATGCCTCAGCTAATAAAAGCAAGTATTCTGTATGTGGCCTTAACCATCTAATCAACAGCTCAGCTACCTTCAGGGATCTGAGGATGTGCACACCACAATGTACACTGAGGATCTCTCTGATTTTCAGTGTTTTCCACGGACCCATCACTCAGAGTAATCCATTGCTTAGGAAGCCCTTCCCAAGTACAGTATCTCAGGCTTCTCTGGAAGGAAGTTCCATTCGCCACAACTCTGCCCATCTGATCAATTCTTTCATGTCCTTCTGCAGTTTATGGCTGTTCTTCTCACCATTTACCACCTTACTAGATTTTGTGCTATCAGCGAAATTATATCAAAATGATTAATGTCTAAACAGCAAGGGCCCCAGTACTGAATCCTGTTGAGCCCCACTGAAAATACACTTCTAGTCACAAAAACCATCCCTCTATCATCACCCACTGCCCCTCAGCCAATTTTGGATCCTGCGTTTCACTTTGCCTTAGATCCCATGGACTTTTGCTTTCTTCACCAATCAGCCACAAGGAACCTTATCAAAAATACTTACTAAAATGTATGTAGACCAATAAAATGCAAATTCTCATCAACACTCACTGTTAACACCTCAGAAGAAAATTATAATCAGGATTTTCCAATGTGAGCTTCCCTTAACAAATCCTTCCAGACCATACCTGCTTAAAACGTGTCTCTTCAACTGCAGATATATTCTGTCCCTCACAATTCTTTCTAATAATATCCTTACATTATTATGCTGACTGGCCCGTAATTTCCTGGTCTATCCCTTTCTCACTATTTTAATAATGGTACAATGTTAGCAGTCCTTGGACACATCCCCACTGGCTGAAGAGGATTTGACAATTACCACTCGGGTCCTGGTATCTCCTCCCTCAATGCCTCATCTGAGCTTGTGAATTTAACATCTTTTAAGACTGTGGAACCTGCTGGTACTGCTCTCTCTATATATGTTAATTTCTTATCATATTTCATTTTGCTCCCCTGATGTCTACACTGTGTTGTTTTCCATTGTGAAAGCTGACACAAAGCATTCATTGAACATTAAGCCCTTTGCTTCTGGGTCCACACACAGTTTACTTCTGTGGTCCCGAATGCATTCTATTCTCTCCCTATTATTCTCCAATTTATAGATTTTAACAATCCCTTAACTTACCCGGTTCTCTAGTTTTGGCTCCACACATAATAACTTGTCATTACAGGAACATATTAACTCTGCGCTATCAGTATTTTCTTCTTGAGTGCCTCCCACTGCTTTGACACTGTTTTGTCTGTAAGCTTCTCCCAGTCCACTTGAGTTAAATCATATCCTCGCAAAATTAGCCCTTCCCCAGCTTAGAATTTTTATTCCTGGCCCCTGCCTCGCATCTCCCATTTAATATTTAGGTACACTCCCCTACAATTACTGCCTTATTATTATTGTACTCCTTGGAACTTTGATTACATGTTCTGATCCTTTCTCTCTTCCTTTTATTGTTTGGGGGTTTAGAGAACACACCCACCAACATGTTTGCCCCTTTTGTGTCTTTTACTTCTATCCAGTTGGCCACACTTTATTATCGTTCCAAGATTTCATCCCTCCTCACTGCTATAATTCTTTCAGCAATATTTCAATGCCTCCTCCTCTCTTCTATCCTCACCCTATCTCGACTGAATACCCTAAAAACCAGGAATGTTGATCTCTCAAACCTGCCCATCTTTCAGCCAAGTCTTGGTCATTGCATGGTAACATACTCGCATATATCTGTGCCATAAACTCATCTGTCTTATTCCTCAGATTCCTTGGATTAAACTATATTCTATTTAGTCTTGATCAATTTAGTTTGTTCTTATCTATCCTATGATTTCTCTGACTGACTTGCTTTCTAACTGCTAATTCAATCTCAGCCTCGCTCACTATATTATAATGTCTTTTTATGTAATGTGAGCATTTAGGTCATTTTGATTATGCTTGTTCAGTTACAAAGTAATCTATTCTTAGAGGTGGACATTAACATCATTAACCACCACAGATTCTGTCAATATGACAATTGATGTCCTTATTGTCTCTGTACTGGTTGCTAAGTCTGAAGTTCCCTTGGCCCTACAGTTTAGGCCCCCTCCCTTATTACTGAACTTCTTTCTCTTGTGTCATTAAGTTTTGACCATATTTTTGATCGTCTCTTTGAACAATGGCATGTCAACATCTGTTTCTCCTCTTTAAAGTACCTTGTCATATTTTCAGTATTAAAGATATAATGTAAATGCAGATTATTCAATGGTTAGTACCACCGTGGGTTATGGTAAACATAAAACAATCCTTGTTATAATCAATTGATGTTAAGATGTATTTGATCAATCTCAACCACAACCTTTTCACACTGGTAACATCTAGTTAATGAACAATGAAATATTATTTCATTTGTTAATTCCTTTCTATCTAATACTAATACGTTTCTCTTAAAACACATTTCTTCAGATTACTCTGCCAATTTTCTCCACATCATTTCAGTCCACAAGGATTGACTCTTTGGTGGGTATTACACTGGGAGTAAAAATAAACTTAATTTGTTTTCAACCCCTAATGTGGAAATGATGCTATTACGATGAAACTTGATCCTGCCTTTTTCCACATTTGACATTAAACAATTTTTCTTTTGTAACATGGGCATCAGAAATGAGAACTTTGGCTGATTTTCTTCTTACCCCTATGTTTCTAATTCACAGGCACTGAGGCATGTTGTGGCCCTACCTCCTGGGATCAGGTTGCTCAGGATAACTTGCTTGTTTGCTGATGATGGATATACTGTATCTATAATATGACCATAGATGTAGAATGTCGCTTTTACACTTTCCATTTGTGCACATGTCTGCAGCCTACTGAACTGGCCATGTTAGTTAATGCAGAGTTCAGCTCTTGGTGCATTTTTATTGAACTCTGAACTGGTCACGTATAAGGTATCAAGGCTACAGTGTCAGACCAACCTTTTTCCAATCACTACACCTGGAATGTAAACCATGTGAACACGATTGGT
This sequence comes from Chiloscyllium plagiosum, assembly GCF_004010195.1. Lineage (NCBI taxonomy): Eukaryota > Metazoa > Chordata > Chondrichthyes > Orectolobiformes > Hemiscylliidae > Chiloscyllium > Chiloscyllium plagiosum. The sequence goes on from NC_057738.1 coordinate 28,855,261, forward strand.
TAGAGATAGGGGTGAGTAAATATATCATCTTTTGATTGGAAAATAATATCTATAGGAATAGTCGATTGGAAGTTTGTTATCTGTTTAAAAAAAGTGTAAAATCTTTGTTCTTGCAATAAAGGTTTGAGCTGTAAGACATTTTTAGATACGTACCACTCCCATGCATGCATGAATAAATGTTTAAACAAAAAAAAGCTGAACCTCATACGGTCTAAGGGGAAATAAAGGTTTACACTCACCCTTTCAAATGGCAGCATAGATTCAGGACATGAAAATAATGTTCACTTTTAAATCCATCATTGATAGGATGGCTAGGAAGAACTGCAATGACGTAATTTACTTAAAACAAAAGTTGGACACGAAGGTCTAATTTTAGTGTACCCATGTCAGATTCTGTTGTCAGAAGTTTACATAGTGACAGTGGCCTTGACCCCTACCCCCAGTTGAAAAGTCAAGTGCAAACCCATCTCTGCCTGGTTGGGAAGCCCTACAGCACTTTAATCACGATTGGGTCACTGATTGACTGACTCAATGAGAGATCTCTGCTTCCATCTAAATGGAAGACCCAAGCAATCAACTGGCTAACAGCTCTCTAGAGTCAAGATTAGAGTGGTACTGGAAAAGCACAACAGGTCAGGCAGCATCCGAGGAGCAGGAGAATCGACATTTTGGGCAAAAGTCCTTCATTAGGAATTGTAGAGAGAGGAGGAGAACGTCAAGGTAGGCATCATAGAACATAGAAAAAATACAGCACAGTACAGGCCCATTGGCCCTCGATGTTGCACCGATCCAAGCATCCTTGGAAGAGGATTCAGAGTAAGGTTAAAATCAACTCGGTGGAAGCCCTGATGAAGGGCTTTTGCCCAAAACGTCAAATTTCCTGCTCCTCGGATGCTGCCTGGCCTGCTGTGCTTTTCCAGCACCACTCTAATCTAGATTCTGATCTCCAGCGTCTGCAGTTCCCACTTCTCCCAACAGATCTCTATCCCCAGTGGTATCCTCTGCCGCAGTTGGGTCTGTAGAAACAGAAAGCCTCCATGATCCATAATGAAAGGAAAACTTAGGGTTACTTTGCTGCCACAGCCCCCAAGCTTCTGATCCCCTCCCCTCCCACTGGCCTGTCAACATGCCCCGGGAGACAATGGGGCTAGTGAATGTAATGTTATATGACACTGAGCGGGATCTAACTCATGATATGTAGTATGTCCAACGTGTTGTTGAGCTGCCAGTGCAAAATACAGTCAACCTTGAAGACAGATTTGAAGGATCCTGTTTTCACTACTTCTATCATATTTTAAACATGTGATGCACCCGCTCCAACTCTAATCCCTTCCAGTATTGCCCCTTCATCTGCCACTTCCCACTTTTTGTTCACTCCACTACTTCTTCTGAAATCTCTCACCAACTTGCATTAATTGCCTCTTCCCCATTGGGCCTTCTCCCCTACTCATTTTCTCCCTACTCCCCCTCATCACTTCTTTGCATCCCAGTGAGTCTAAAGGGTTGCAGGTACAAAGGGATCTCGGGAACAGATTCACAATACAGTATTATTTAGCACTAAACTATGTGGCTTAGCCAATCCATAAAGTTTGTGTCACATGTAGAGGGGTGATTAAAAAGGCGCTTAGAACGCTTACCTTTATTGCTTTGAGTCTCTGAGTTGGGAAGTCATGTTGAGGTTGTACAGGACATTGGTGAGGTCTCCTCTGGAATACTATATCCAGTTCTGGTCATCCAGTTATAGGAAGGATATTATTAAGCCTGAGCGGGTTCAGAAGAGATTTACCAGTACGTAGCCGATTATGGAGGTTTTGAGATATTAAAAAAAGGCTGGATAGGCTGGATCTTTTCTCACTGGAGTGTAGGAGGTTGGGAGACCCTCTTATAGAGGTTTATAAAATCATCAGGGGTATAGATATGGGTTAATGGTAAGTGTCTTTTCCCGAGGATGGGGGGGTTCAAGACTAGGGGGCACATTTTTAAGGTAAGAGGAGAGAGATTTTAAAAAAGGCATGGGGACAAATTGTTTACACAGGGTGGTTCATGTGTAAAATGAACTTCCTGAGGAAGTGGTGGATGCGGGCACAGATACAATGTTTAAAAGACATTTGGATAAGTACATGAGTAAGAAAGGTTTGAAGGGATATGGGCCAGTAGCGGGCAGGTGGGAATAGTTTAGTTTGGGATTATGGTCGACATGGACTGGTTGGACCGAAGAGACTGTTTCTGTGCTGTATAACTGTATGACTGTATAAACCAATGTGGTTCATTTCCAGCGAACCGAGTTTGAAAGCAGAGAAAATATGTTGGTGCTACATAGGAACATGGTTAGACTACACCTTTATTGCAGTGACATAATTAGTATCCGTAGCGTGAAATAGAAATAAAAGCACTGGTGAAATTGTAAAAAAAAAGTTTTGAAAGGATGATACCACAACTTAGAGGATAAAGAAAAGAATGAACAGGCTGAAGCACTTTATCTGAGAATTCCTCAATATTTTTGCAGTACATACTCTAGTAAACTTCCAGCTTTTTTTTAATCATCAGTAAGGTTTATATTCCCTGTGGCCAAGTCCAAATTATTGATAAATGTTGAGCACTGAAGTGAGCCCAACATAGACCCCTGGGGTGCACAATTTCCATTTTTAGTCTAACTGTTTCCTGTCAAACAGCCCTCTCTCCAAGCAGTTACATGTCCTCAAAACATATTAAAGCAAGTAGTACAAATAGATTCAAGAAACAATTGAATAAAATTGAGAAGCTTGGTTCATTTATGAAGAAAAAATATTTTGCAGGACTGCAGGGTAAAATGCTGGAAGTGGGACAAAATTAGTTGTTCTTACAAAGACCTTTTACACAAATTAGTTTTTTTTTCCTCCTTTTCTTAAAAGCATTTGTTGTGTTATGTACTTAGGAGAACCCATTGATCACCTTAAGCATTGATAAAGGAAGTAGCCTTGGCAACTGTGTTGCGTGCAGGTTCTGTCTATCTTTTCTCCTACCCTCACTTTCAACAATTGAGCAGAAGACTTCCATTAAATTGATCCCTCGGGGTAAACCACTGCAGCAATTTGGAGTTATTTCTATGCAGGATGGCTAACCAGCAGACTCCTGCTCTTACAACCTGTCATTAGGCAGATAGGAAGGATATGCAGACTGCCTGTCATTATGTTCACCATGCCACGAATGCACCTTTCATGGCCAACATGTTCTAGTGTGGGACTTAAAGCTACAAGTTTTGGCCCAGATGCAAAGTGGTAACAGTATGCCACAAGACCTCACTGTAGGTGTTCTGGAAATACTTTAAACATTTGTTGGATTTTCTGATAATTCTACAGATGTGAACATGTTTTCTAACATGTATGGTACACCAGATAAAACATTTTGGAGTAGAGTTTCCACTTTGCGCACAATTTGAAATGCAACTGAAATTGTACTCAACATGTTTTGCTTCAAGTTTTTGCTAAAATGTGTTTGCATATTTACAATGGTAAAATATTCCATAAAATAGAATTTGGAAAAATTCTAGAACATAGTCATTTAGTTTTCATTTCATTAAGAAACATTCCTTAATGCAGTTTACGAAATGTAGGAGCAAATTGTCTTCAAAGATAAGAGTTTAGAATCAGAAAGATGCCCAGTCCACCACCTGCCAATAAAGTTATTGAAGATCATATATCATATAAAACCATATCAAACCATTTTAGCATTTTATTGGCATATTAGTTTTCATTGTAAATATCTTTTGATACGAAAATGTTTTAAAGCCTACTTGTGCTTGTGCAATCCAAAACAAAGCTTAATTTGAAGTGTCTTCCAAGATCAGTGTTATCATAAATATCTGGCAATTTTGCCATGAATTTGTGGGCATGGGCCCAGTTTGAGTGAACTGAATCTTGAGCCAGTGTACACAATCAGGAAAGTGGATAGCATTCACCTCTGTTGTAAATTCAATGATCTTTTCTGCCAGTTGCATGAAAGCTGGGTGCAAATAGTCAAAGTCCCTCCCCTGCCTGTCCCCAATTCCTCCATGTTCTTTCTGTAAGTTTGTTTGCAAAAAGAAAGTAGAAACCCGTTGCAATATGTGAGACTGGTCAGATAACAGTGAAAATGGTTGGAGTATTGGAGGAAAAACACAGTGAGAGGTAAGATATTTAAGCCATGGACAAGTTAAATATAAGAACATCAGCAGGAAGGGGCTGGGGGCGTCATTGTGAATGGAAGTTTAAAATAAAATCAAGGCTTTTTTTTTAAATAAAAGAACATGTAAAAAGTGGCTTTTTCTGTTTGTGGTCCTGTTTAAAAAAATATTGTATTTGGAATAGTTTACATCTGCTTTTCATAGAGTCATACAGCATGGAAACACTCCCTACAGTCTGTGCCAAACATAATCCCAAACTAAACTAGTCCCACCTGCCTGCTCCTGCTCCATATCCCTCCAAACCTTTCCTATTCATGTACTTACCTAAGTGTCTTTTAAATGTTGTAACTGTGTCCACATGCACCACTTCCTCAGGAAGTTCTTTCCACACATGAACTACATTCTGTATAAAAAAAATTGCTACTTATGTCTTTTTTAAATCTCTCCCCTCACATATTTTAAAATAATGCCCCCCAATCTTCATTTGCCCCATCTTAGGGAAAAGATACTTACCATTAACCCTATCTATACGTCATGATTTTATAAAACTAAGATTGCCACTCAACCTCCTAATTTCCAGTGAAAAAACTCCCAGCCTATCCAGCCTTTCTTTATAACTCAAACCTTCCATACCTGGCAACATCCTGGTGTATCTCTTCTGAACCCTTTCTAGCTTAATAATATGCTTCCTATAACTAGACGCACTACTGCAGAAGAGGCCTCACCAATGTCGTGTACAACCTCAACATGTTTTTCCAACTTCTGTACTCAAAGGACTGAACAGAAGGCAAGCGTTTGAAGAATTATATACCTGAATCTCTCGGTCCCTCTGTTCCACCACACTACCATCTTGCTGTTATCAGGACTGAAACAAAGGAAACCAACTTATAAAGACAACAACAATTTATACAACATGTCAAGAGGCTGGTAATTGGTTAGACCAAGGTTGGTATGGAAATGCAGCAGGAACTGTTAACTGTCAATCTTTGTTAGCTTATTAAACTCTTACCAAGAAGATAGACAGCAACCGAGATGGATAGTCTTCATGATCCTTTGCTCAAAGATAAAGCTCCAACATTTGGACAGATTTGATGTGTGAATTTATGTAGTTCCTAGTGTGTACAAATGAAAATGGCTAACCTGACTGCTAATCTTAGACTGGCGTAATTCTTAGTACAGTCAGAATTATTTAATAAATGTTGTCCAATAGCAGAATCACCTCAACAGGCCAAGATATTTGCTGAGTTATATCTCTTTTATTATCAATTGTCTCACCACAAGCTAGTGTTCATCGCTGATGTTGAACAGTGATAGCATGCCTAGTAGATCAAATATGTGCATATTGTGGAACAAACAACAACTTGGCAGATGTTCATATGCGGCATGAATGCCTGGTGGTGTTGAGTAAGCTTAAGGAAAATACTACCTGGAAAACCAGCAAGTGACTGAAGTAGTCATACTCAACAATCATGACTACATTGAAGAAATGCTATCCTCAGTGATGGTTTGATGATGATACCAATAAGATCTGCCATTGTACACAACTGCAAAACCACACTCAAAGGCAAGTTGCAGAAGTGTTTGTTGGACTTTGTAGACATGGTGACCTGCCTGATGATATATGACAGAATCTGTCCTCATGGATTACTGTATTCATGTGCTGCCTAAGACACAAAAGCAATGTCCCTTTCTGCACTATTTTATCCATGACTGATTCTGCACTGTATGATTTGGCCAAACAGTTGACTGAGCTATGCAACTGGTATTAATTGAGTTTTCCACCTGTGATAAGAGGATTCCTTCCCTTTCACAAAGAGTACCCAAGACCTACATTTTGACAGCAACAGCATATCTATGCAAATGTTTGACTTTGTTAGCCAATTCCTCAATAAGCCATTCGAGGAAGCTTTAGACATTTGCATGATATCATTATATGATGATGATCTAAAATGTGCTGTCGATCTTTGAATCCGTTTTCATTGGGCTCACAAACTTAGCAACTCACGCAGTTGACTTCTGTTTCAACAACGCCCTGTATGACCATGCAGATAGTGAGGACTTCAGATGCTGGAGATCAGAGTCAAAGAGTGTGGTGCTGGGAAAGCACAGCCGGTCAGGCAGCATCTGAGGAGCAGGAGAATCGACATTTCATGCATAAGCTGTTCATCAGGAATGAGGCTAGTGGCCTCAGGGGGCCAAGAGGTAAATGGGGGCATGTGGGGAGCTGGGAAAAGGTAGCTGAGAGCGCAATAGG
>NC_057738.1:28861745-28892989 GCF_004010195.1 Chiloscyllium plagiosum
TCCAACCCGGCATCGCCTTCTTGAACTGTCCTACCTCTGCATCTTCCTTCCCACCTATCTGCTCCACACTCCTCTGTGACCTATCACCTGCATCCCCACCTTCCACCACCTATCACATTCCCAGCTACCCCCCTTTCCCCCCCCCCCCCCCATTTATCTGTCAGCACCTTTAAGCCACAGGTTCATTCCTGATGAAAAGCTTATGCTCAAAACATCAATTCTCCTGCTCCTCGCTTGCTGTCTGACCAGCTGTGCTTTTCCAGCACCACACTCTTCGACCCACGTATAACCATGGTATTGCAATGGGACTGGCTGTTGGCCAACTCTTGATCAGATCTTTGTCAGTTACCATGATAAAAAGATTAGAGTGGAATGAGCACTAATCTCCTATTCCTTGAATGCTTCCAATATTAGGTCACATGTTTGAGACATTTGGATTTGCAACCCATTGAAGCATTTCTTTGCACAGCTGATTGATGTTTTCAGCTCTCCAGTCATTTAGAGCAAGATATTTGTAGAGCCTTAACTTTCTGCAAATCATTTAATTGTCTACCACCATTCCTGTTTGGATGCAACAGGTCTGCAGAGCTTAGAACTGATCCATTGTAGGATCATTTAACCCATGCTGCTACTGTTATTTGATGTGCAAGTAGTAGTTCTGTGCTGTAGCTGCTGCAGATTGGCACCTCACCTGTGTTTATGGCTGGTAGAAGAACTGGCACAGCCTCCTCCACATTTTATTGAACCAGGGTTGATCTCCTGGCTTGATGGTAATGGTAGAGTGAGGGATATATTGGGCTATGAGGTTACAGGTTGTGGGCAAATACAATTCTGCTGTTGCTGATGGCCAACAGTGTTCATGTATGCCCAATTTTGAATTGTTAGCTCTATTTAACATTATGCCATTCACCATGGTAGCAGTGCAAAATAGCATGGTGGGAGGGTATCTTCAATGTGAAGACAAAACTTTGTCTCCATAATGATTGTGTGCAGTGGTCACTTCTACCGATAGTTTCACCAATGGTTTTATCTTTGACAATACATTGGTGAGGATGAGGTCAAGTAGATTGTTGGCTTCATATCCACGTGTCATTGACATAGCAATCATTAATCAAGCAGTGCATACTCAAGGTCAATAATGGTGTTGCTGTGTCAGCCTTTGTGACAGACATTGAAGATTCCACACCCCTCCCTCCGACCCCGATCCCGCCACCCCACACCCAGAGTACTTGTGCTTTTGCCACCCTCAGAGATACCTCCAAGTGATGTTTAACATGTGGAAGCACTGAATCATTTGCCGAGGTGGAACAGTGGGACACTGGAGGTGATATTCAGCAGAAAGCCTCTTCAAAACATCAAAGAGAACTTCAACAGAAACTTGTTAACTTAAATTAAAATTGTGATTTTGGAAACTCTCTCCTTTTTAAACTCTTCTACAAACCAAATGGAAAAAAAAGTGAAATAAATAAAATTGACTTGTGACAGACCTTTAATGTGGCACTAACACTTAGATTGTAAAAGACAAACTCGGTGTGGAAGGCCTGATGTGGATTAATGGACACAGTGTGCTCCCTCTCCATGGCCAGCACGGTACAGTCATAACCAAAACGTGAAGTAGGCAGTCAGGTATAACCACTCCCTGCTCGGTCTGTTGCCTGGACTTATTTGTAGCCACAGTGGCCAGACCCAGGAGCAGGCCCACAAGGAGGTCCTTTGACCTTGCTGCCCGACACTGCACTGCGCAGCCAACATTTAGACGTTTTGGAGCTGAAGCAAAACCAAAACAAAAGTACAAAGCAGGCCCCTCTGAGAAGAAAACAGGATAGTAAGCCAAGTACTATCACCTTCGGTGGGACTGCAACATGCAATACCCTACAGGTGACCTTTTTATATGTGTTTGAAATTGATATTTTAATCAACATACTCAGACATTACATACATCAAGGGCAGTCAGCACTTAAACTGGGCTCTAAGTTAGGGACACTGCCACTATGCTGCAAGAGCCGTCTATATGTCTTTGGGAATTTTTTATAGATTAGCCTGTTCAGTGATGTTATTACACACCTCTGGAGCTGGTGGGACTTGAATCTGAGTTACCTAGCACAGAGGTAGGGACACCACCACTGCATCTCAGAGCACCAATATCTGTAGTTGCAATACTTAGTCATTCACCACTCTTAGTCTGTGTATCGCTAATCTTAATAATGCAATTAATACACCATTAACATGTTTTGAAAATGTGTTGCTGGAAAAGCGCAGCAGGTCAGGCAGCATCCAGGGAACAGGAGAATCGACGTTTCGGGCATAAGCCCTTTTTCAGGCCCGAAACGTCGATTCTCCTGCTCCTTGGATGCTGCCTGACCTGCTGTGCTTTTCCAGCAACACATTTTCAGCTCTGATCTCCAGCATCTGCAGACCTCACTTTCTCCATTAACATGTTTTGCCCAGAGTGACCCAGTTCTGAGGATGGGTCACAGAGTCCAAAACGTTAACTCTGATTTCTCGCCACAGATGCTGCCAGACCTGCTGAGTTTTTCCAACAATTTGTTTTTGTGATCATAATCTTATTTCTAACCATTAGATTAAGTCTGTACCTAATGGTGTGTGATAACATTGTTTCCTATCTTAATAATACATCCAAACCATTTTTCTAGCCTCTTCCAATCATGTCCCAGGTATAGTGATGTAGTGGTAATGTTATTGGGCTAGTCATCTAGTCATAGAGATGTACAACATGGAAACACACCCTTCGATCCAACAGTCATCAGGCACCTTGCACTATTGCTCCACAGGCATGAATTTAAAGCTCACCACAGCCGCTGGAGAAATTTAATGCGTAAATCACTTTCTCATAAAAGTCCATCTGTTTTAGTAATGCTCTTCAGGGAAGGTAATCTGCTGTCCCAAAGTAGCCTCAATGTGACTTCAGCCTCTCAACCATGTGGTTGAATACAGTCAATCAAAAGCAAAATACTGTAAATGTTGGAAATCTGAAATAAAATCAGGAAGTGCTGGAGAAATGCAAGTTCTGACGAAGAGTCATACTGGACTTCAAAAGTTAACTATCTTTCTTTCTGCATGGATGTTGCCAGACCTGCTGAGTTTCTCCAGCACTTGCTGCTTTTATTTACAATTGAAGGCAGAACTGTTACAGAAAAGTTGAAAAAGAACAAAACTGGACCAATTGCAAAGGCACTCCCTCTGCTCAGTTGATGAACTAAGTTTTTGTCACTAACAACTGGGGGTTTGTGCCAAATATAGGAGAGGTATCTCCGGATTGGTCAAGTAGCACCCTAACTTGGTCATACTCAGTGATTAATACCTTACTGGCCAACCCACCAACAAAATAGACTCAATAGAGTTACTGGCACAGTGACAAAGCTTTTTATCATTTGGCTTGATGCCATTCCATGAGTTTTGATTCTTTCAAGCCTTGTTGAGGAAGAGGCAAAATCAAGGACTGTATTCAGGCTTACTTTATTACATATTAATTCTCAAACTACTGCTGTTCATAGTAATCAGATTTACAAGGCTCCAATCTTTTGTTTACATTATGGCATCCATGATGTAGTCTGATCCAGTGCATTGTTCTAGAGTCTAGAGTGTTGTGGACTTCTTCCAGGGTGTTCCTTATAGGGCAATCTAACTCTCCTCACACTGTGGTATTTATCCTCAGGGATGTGCAGCTCCTGGTGTCATTATAAGGTTGCTTTAGTGTTCAGATGCCCTTACAACACAATGACCAGTTGTGAGGGAGTGATCCTTGAATTCCTCACAATGACTGTGGACCCAAGGAAGTCTAAAGGAATCCGATCATAATGTGGGTGGAAACCTCCTCTGATTGCCATGTATTATCCTTCCTCAGCTGGTGAATCTGTACTTGGAATTTCACGTTCAGCACTTCAGGACAGGGAAGCAAGGAGAACAGAATGTACTCTGGGTGAGTGCAGTGTTGCTGCTCAGAGTTTCTGTGCATGCCAATTAACATTCTGATGGGTTAAGTTTAGGCTTGGTTGCAGAAGCTACTGTCATGATTGGATCTTGGAGGTCAACCCAACAAAAAAAAAATAGGGCGAGAGATTTCAATCAGAGGGAAAGATTTACTTTACCTCATCCTCACTAATCTACCTGTCACAGATGAATCTGTCCATGACAATATTGATAGGAGTGACCACTGTGTAATTTTTATGGAGACAAAGCTTTGTCTGCACTTACCACCATGCTAAATGGGAATAGATTTGCAGCTCACTGTGGGCCATCAGCTGCAACCACAAGCTATAACCTTGTCACCTGGCACTCTCTCCAATCTCAAATGCAATTCATTGAGAGACACAGGAGCATCATCCAAAGTACCTAAGATGAGATGCCATCTGATGAAGCTACAATACAGGAACCAATGCATCGTAGACAGCAGAAATAGCATAGACAGCTAAACAATTTCAAAGCCTACAGATCATATCACAGCTCTAGAATCCTGCCTCATCCAGAAACGAATGGTGTTGGACAATTTTAAACTGGTCATTCTACGAAGTTCATATCCTCAATAAAGGCAAAACACAGCAAGTCTGAATCACCTGCAATCACCTTCAAAAGTAAGACAAATCTAAGCAGAACAAATGCAATTCACCAAATTACTACCCTATCAATCTACTCTTAACCATCAGCAAAGAAGTTTAAGGAGAGTGATACTCTGGAATAAGCTGCCCATCACCATCTATTTTGCATTCCAGGGTGGTATTGGCTCCAGACTTCACTGCAGCCTTGGCCTAAACTGGCCATAAAACTGAACAAAGTCCAGAGGCACAATTAGAGTGACTGCCCTTGAAATCAAAGCAACATTTGACTCTGTGTGGCCTTAGAAACCCGAGCAAGATTGAAGTTGGTGGGTATCAGGAAGAAATCTCTCCAGAAGTTGGAGACATTCTAGGTACAAAGGAAGATCTTTTTGGTCATGTCAGATCCAAGGTGTTGCTGCAGGAGGAACCTAGTCATCTTCAGTTGCTTTATCAATGACCGTCCATCCATCATCAGGTCAGAAGTTGGGATGTACAACTCCTTAGCTACTGAGGCAACCTGTATCTGAAAGGTCTAGACAGCATCACTTACACCTCACCTCTGGAGTTTAACATGCTTTTTATGTTTGGACCACAGTCATAATGAGGTCAGGTACTAAGTGACCCTGGCGGCACCAAACTGGGCATTGCTGAGTGGGTTGTTGCTGAGCAAATGCTACTTGATTTGTTGATGACACCTCACTTTACTAATGATTGAGAGTAGATTAATGGTACAGTATTTGGCAAAGTTGGATTTGTCCTGCTTTTTGTGTACTAGATATAGCTGGGCAATTTTTGTCATTGCCAGATAGATGCCAGTGTTGTCACTATACTGGAACAGCTTGGCTGGGGTGTGGCAAGTTCTGGGGTACATTGCAAAATGTTGTCAGAGCCTTGGCCTTTACAGTATCCAGTGTCTCCAGCCTATTCTTGGTATCACACGAGGTGAATCAAATTGGCTGAAGATCGGCATCTTTTGACTGATGATCATTACGAATTCCTCTGCTTCATCGTCCGTACTAATGTGCTGGCCTCCTCCATCTATGAAGCTTTGGATAGCTTTGGAGGCTCCTCCTATTATAAGTTGATCAACTGCTCATCACTGTTCATGTCTGAGATGTCGCAGGGCTGCAGAACTTAAATTTGATTGGTTTGTTGTGCTATCGCTTGCTGCCTGTGCTGTTTGGCACACCATCAGCCCTGTGATGTAGCTTTAGCAGGATTACACTTCATTTTTATTTATGCCTGTTGCTTCTCCTGGCATGCCCCTCCTGCACTCTTCATTGAACCAAAGTTGATCTGCTAGCTTGATGGTAAGGGTAGACTGGGGGATGTAGTGGGCCATGAGGTTGTTGACAGAGTCATACAGCACAAAAACAGCCCCTTGAATCCAACTTGTCCATGCCGACCAATTCTCCCAAACTAAACCTAGTTCCATTTGCCTGCATTTGGCCCCTATCCTTCTAACCTTTCCTATTCATTTACCTGTCCAAATGTTTTTTAACCGTTGAAACTGTACCTTCATCTACCACTTCCTCTGGCAGTTCATTCCATATACAAACCACCCTGTGTGCGAAAAAGGTTGCCCCTCAGCTCCCTTTTAAATTGTTCTCCTCTCACCTTAAACCTGTGTCCTTTAGTTTTGAAATCCCCTACATTAGGGTAAAGACCTTTGCTGTTCGCTTTACCTGTGCCCCTCATGATTTTATAAACCTCTACAAGGTGACCCCTCAACCCCCTGCTCTCCAATGGAAAAGAATTCCATCTTATCCAGCTGCTCCTTAGAACTCAAACCCTCCAGTTCCAGTAACAATCTTTTAAATCTTTTCTGCACCCTCTCCAATTTAATAATCTCCTTCCTATAGCAGGGAGACCTGAACTGTACACAATACTCCAAAAGTGGCCTCTCAACTGCAACACGACATCCCAACCTAGACACTCAAGGGTCTCAGCAATGAAGGCAAATACACTAAATGCCGCCTTAACCTGTGATGCAACTTTCAGGAAACTATGTACTTGTACCCTTCGATCTCTCTGTTCTACAACGCTGCTCAGTGCCCTGTCATTTACAGTTAAGTCCTGCCTTTGTTCATCTTAGCAAAATGCAATACCTCGCAGTTATCTAAAATAAACTCTACCTGCCACTCCTTAGCCCATTGGCCCAATTGATCAAGATCCCTTTGTAATCTTAGATACCTTCTTCATTGTCTAATCTGCCACCTTTTTTTTGTCATCCACAAACTTGCTAATCAACTCTGATCCCTGTGGAACACCACTGATAACAGGCTTCCAGTCCGAAAAATGACTCCTTCACCAACACCATCTGTCTCCTACTATCAAGCCAATTTTGTATCCAACTGGCAATCTCTCCCTGACTCCCACGTGATCTAACTTTACTAACCAGTCTACCATGCTTGTATGTTACTGCAGATAGCCTATGGTACCCTACGGATACTAGATCTGTTTGAAAACTATCCCATTGAGCAATGGTGTTAGCATCATGCAACACTACATGGCTAGTGCTTAGTGTGGAAACAAGCCACAGCTTCCACCAGGATGATGTGGTTGTTACTCCTATCAGATCTGTCATTGATAGATGCATCTGCAGCAGGTAAATTGGTGAGGATGAGGTCAAACATGTCTGCCCCTCTTATTAGTTCCCTCACCATGCAGACTCAGTCTTGGACCTATGTCATTTAGCACTTGAATAGCTCAGTCTGTGCTGCTGCTGCTGTGCTACTTTTTGTGATGGATATTGAGGTACACTCTCCAGAGTACATTGCAGTGCCTTACCAACTCAGTGCTGTTTGCAAGTGATTTGAACATGAAAATGTACTAATCCATGAGCCAGGTGCAGGTGTGGGAATGGGGAGGTGGTAATCAGCGAGACGATTCCTTTCCTGTGTTTAAGCTCATGCCAAGAGACTTCATGAGGTGCAATGCTGAGGACTCCCAGGGCAACTCACTCCTGAGTGCAAACCACAAAGCCAACACCTCTGCTGAGTTTGTCCTGCCCCAGGACAAGATACCCAGGGATAGGGTGCTTGGAATATTGTCTGTAAGTGTGTTTTTATTTTGAGTATGCCAGGCTGTGGATTGGTGAGTCTGAGAGAGCTCTCCCAATTTTAGCATTAGTCAAAGTAAGGAGGACTTTGCGGGATTAGCAGAGTTAAGAAGTCCTCTGAGGTTGTACAGGACATTGATGGGGCCTCTACTGGAATACTGTGTCCTGTTCTAGTTGCCCGGTTATAGGAAGGATATTATTAAGCTGGAGAGGGTTCAGAAGAGACTTACCAGGATTTTGCTGGGAATGGAATAGGCTGGATAGGTTGGGACTTCATTAGCTGGAGCGTATGAGGTTGAGAGGTGACCTTACAGAATTTTTAAAAATAATGAGGTGTATAGATAAGGTTATTGATAGTTGTCTTTTCTCTGGGGTGGAGGATTTCAAGACTGGGAGCACATTTTTAAGGTGAGAAGAGAGAGATTTTAAGGACATTAGGGGAAAATGTTTTACACAGAGGGTGGTTTCCATGTGGAATTAACTTCCTCAGGAAGTGGTGGATGTGGATACAATTACGATGTTTAAAAGACATTTGGATCAGTACATGAATAGGATAGGTTTGGAGGGACATAGTCCAGGAGCAGGTAAGTGGGACTAGTTTAGTTTGGCGTTGTATTCGACTTGGACTGGTTGGACGAAGGGCTTGTTTCTGTGCTGTGTGACTCTATTAGAGGAGTAGGCTATTTGGCCCCTCGAGCCTGCTGCATTATCCAAAAGGATCATGGCTGATCTGACGTTCTTCATATCTACTTTTTTGTCCTTTCCCCAGAAACCTGATTCCCTTCTGACCAAGAATCAATTTCAGCCTTAAATGTACACAAGGACTTTTTCCCTGCAGCTCTCTGTGGGAAGCTGTTCCAAATACACTCAATCTTTAATTGGCACCCCATAATTCAGAGACTATATGCTGTGGTCCAAGATACTCTCATGAGGGGAGACATCATGTCAGTTTTTACCCAGGCAAGCCCCTTAAGGATACTGTATGTTTCAATGACAATCTCTCATTCTTCTAAATCCAATGAGTCTCGACCTGTTTAGCCTTTGCTCAGAAGACAATCCCTCCAGTCTGGGATCACCCTGGTGAACCTTCTCTGAATTGTGAGATGCACCATTTGTAGTGCATGAACTTGCTGTGGGTTATTACAATTTGGGTGGCTTCCTGTGCCTTTTAAAAGCGTGGAAGATTTCAGCATCAGATGCAGTTGGCAGACCAATCTCAGCAGCGTTGATCTGTCTTTGTAACAGAATTTTTAACACAGCAGTTTCAATGAGACACGAAAATGGGAGGGAACCTTTTGCAGTAGTTTGACTATCAAAGGATTGAAATGATCATTGGGGAATGCACTCATTTCTCACATAGTGTAGGAATTGATTCTGTGGCCATTTTCACACATGAAATTTACCATCTTGTGCAAGGAGCTCATCTTCTGTAAACATAAATTGATCTGAAGCTCTGTTGTCTGCATCGTAAATCTCATCAAATTCATTCACCACTTCCACCCTACCCTTGCCCCCAGGTTAGAAATGGCTCGGTTTTAACATTCACATCATTATTTTCAAATCCTCCCATAGCTTTGCCCCTTTTTATTTTTGAAACCTCTCATTTTTAAAGTTATTTTTCTAATCAACCTATTCAGAGATATTATTACACATCTTTGGAGAAAGTGGGACTTGTACCCAGGTCTCCCAGTCTAGCGGTAGAGACACTACCACCGCACCACAAGAGGGCAACCTCTGAAACCTTCTCCAGTTCTGCAACAAATCTGTAACACCTGCACCACTCCAGTTCTGGCATCTTGCCAATCCTTGATTTTAATTGCTTTATCACTCGCTGCTCTGCCTTCTGCTAACAAGGCCCGAAGCCTCTTTCAACCTCTCTGCTTCACATTGCACAAGATATTCCTCCACAACTTCTCGATATCACCTTATCTGAATCTGTTACATCTTGCCCAATTAAATTCCTGTGAAGTGTTCAGGAAGTTTGAGTACATTAGAGGCATTATCTAACTGTAATCGGGGTTAGATTTATTTTAACCTCGCCCTTTGTTTTACAATTTTGTTTTTGCTCTGCATGTTAATGAGGATTGATATTAACGCAGCAACATCAGCTGGGTATATGATAAAAATGTTGAGTGTTGGGTCTGTGATTAGTTAAATATCACAGTAACAAAGGAAATCAACTGAATGACCGTGCAGGAAATAGCATGAACTAAAGTCAAAAAGAAGTGCAGAGAGAAGGAAAGAAAGGGAAAGAATGATTATATAGGTTTAGAGAAAAAGATAAAAGAAAGATGAGAAACAAGATATAAATTGAGTTAAACTTCTGTGAACAATTTAGTCCGTGCAGGAATGAAACTCCGTGGTTTCAGCTGATCCCTTTCTGGGCCACCATGGCTTTGGTTTCATGTCAGGATCAGAATTCATTTGATTAACAGGGTCTTCCAAACATGCAATAACAATCTCAATTATCTGTGGCAATGTCCATTTATATCTAAGACATAAATCCAGCAATTCCGTGCTATACATCTCTATAACTCTATGACCTTATTCATGAAAAGATTGAGGACAAGATGCATTTTTTATGAGCCTAACAGAGAAAGTCCCCAAATTGACCATCTCATAGAATAACTAAAAGCAACTCATGATGTATCTTGTTTTGTCAGAAATTTAATTTATTTTTACACATTAATAGCTGCAGGCACTGAGAATTCATTGTTACCTCTGCAGCAATGCTGGTCAATTATGTCTAACAATGTTTAGGCAGACTGAAGATGCGTCAGATAGCACTGATAACAAACGTTATATTACAGAGCAGAGAGCAGCTCGACTGTTTCTTGAAGTGATGTTCTTCCCATGCTGGTGAAGATGACACAAGTTTACTACTGAGTTAGCAACATAGCTAGAGGGGAATTTGAACCACTTGCAGTTTTGCTATGTTAAATGAAAGTCTCAAAACTGTGGAGCACAATGTTCAGAAGCAGTTGAGTTGAGGAAAACTGAACCTATGTAAATCATGATTTAATTGAAGTGAACTATTATAAACCTGTCAGCTTCCAAAACTTCATTACTCGTCTGGATGTTTGTAATTATGAAACAAATGTCTTATGTCATTCAAATATTTTCTTTCGGCTGTTAGTGTTCTAGAAATAAAAGTGATAATTCAAGACTGAAAGTGAGATAGGATTACGGGAAAGTTTAACGTTTAAAAAAAATTGTTCGCTCATTCCTACTGGATCATCACAATACCAAGTATATTAGATTAGATGAGATTAGATTAGATTAGATTAGATTAGATTCCCTACAGTGTGGAAGTAGAACTAATCCAGCAAGTGGCGCCCTGAGCACAAAGGCACAGCTTGTATGTCATGCTAAATAATCTGGCCCCAAGGGAAAACCTTGAGATGAAATAGGGGACAGCCCTTAAGTGAGTTGTCTGTGAATTTCTTTGACTGTGTGATTAAGACATTGCTGCTAATATTTTCTACATTGCCAATAGCTTATAATAAGAGTATATAAAAATGGCTTAGCTTTCCTTTGAGATTTGAGTCCTCTGCTGAGTTTCCATTGGCATAGTCTTAACATAGAATTTAAAGCACGGAAACAGGCCATTCAGCCCAACAAGTCTATGTTGGTATACTAACCTACTGTTCTCTTTCTAACACTGCCTATTTGTCCTTCTATTCCTTTCACCCTCATGTGTATCTAGCTTCTCCTCGAACACATTAATGCTACTCATCTCAACCAACCCTTATTATAACGAGTTCCAAATTCTGTCTACTCTGTAGATAAAGAACTTTCTTTTGAATTCCCTACTGGATATGTCAGTAGCTGTGGTTTATGTGCCCTGATTCTGGTCTCACCTTTTTATAATTCATTCATGAGATGAAGGTATCTCTGGCTAGGCCAGCATTTATTGCCCATCCCTAACTACCCAGAGGGCAGTTAAGTGTCAACCACATTGCTGTGGTTCTGAAGTCATCGGCCAGATCAGGTAAGATGGCAGTCTCCGTCCCTGAAGGACATTAGTGAACGAGATGGATTTATCCGACAATTGCGAATGGCTTCTTGGTCAACATTAGGCAGATATTTATTGAATTCAAATTCCACCATCTGCCATGGCAAGCTTTGAACTTGGGTCCCCAGAACATTATCTGGGTCTCTGAGTTAACAGTCCAGTAATAATACCACTAGACTACTGCCTCCCCTGCCAGGGGAATTATCTCCACATCAGTTCGATCAAACGCTTTAATTATCTTTAAAGACATCTGCCAGGTCACCGCTCAGGTCATGAACTCCTGTGTTATAACTTGGAGATCTTCAGCTGTTGACTAATCACCTACCAACAGGGGACAACCAAGCTTCTGCAGCTTATATGCAGAAGATATGTTTCCACATAGAGAATGATACTAATAAACAATAACCCCTTCCATTTTTCTGTTGGATTGCTTGTAAATGTACTGTGGTTCCACTTGTTGCTTTCAGCAGTTTTGACCACATGATACAGGAGTAGAATTAGAACATTCGGCCCATCAATCATGGTTGATATGTTCCTCAGTCCCGTTATCCTGCCTTCTCCCCGTAACTCTTGATCCCCTTACTAATCAATAACCTATCTATCTCTACTTAAATACATTCAATGACTTGGCCTCCATCGCATTCAGCAGCAATGAATTCCACAGATTAACCACTCTGTGACTGAAGAAATTCCCCCTTATCTCAGTTCTGAAGGGTTGTCTCTTCACTCTGAGGCTGTGCCCTTGGGTCCTAGTCTGTCCTACTAGTGGAAACATCTTCTCCACATCCACTCTATCCAGGCCTCTTAGTATTATCTAAGTTTTAATGAGTTATCCCCCCTTCCTTATAAATGCTATCGAGTACAGACCCTATATTAACATCAGCAATTAAGTCTCTGTTTACAGCACAGCTGGCTTAGGAGTCTAGTGGCACAGTGGTAGTACCCCTACCTCTGGAGTAAAAGATCTGTGTTTAAGCCTCACCTGCCCAGACAAGCATAAAAATGCCAGAACAAATTGATTACAGATATCTATGGCACTGATGGCCAGCTAGTGCTTAGTAAGAGATTAGTCTGATTTGGCACAAAGCTTGAATATTAAAAGACTTGAGAGTCAGTGTTTTCTTCAGATTGTCCCTTACACATCATGGACTGGATCTTTTATAGAGGTCTGAATGAGGGTGGGCTATGGTCAGAAATCTGAGAGAATTGCATGAGATGTTGGGTGAATCCTTTTCTCAAAGTCAGGAGCAACTGCTTCCAATTTCAAACAGAGTTCCAGACACCAAGACACAATTCTCATGCGGGAGCAGAAATATGTATGTTAATAGGGACCAGTGTCTGTTGTCAGCCTCATTAATTGCAAACATCACTTCCTTTCCCAACACGAGGGAACTAGACACGAACACTTCCTGACATGAAAGTCAGGGCAGTTACTGGGCAAATCCAGCTCACTGCTAGCTTCTCTGGACCTCCAGGTACCTGCTCCGAAAGCGGAGTGCAAACTTCCCCTTTATCTGGCAAGTCCAGAGTGAATGCCCCAATCTGTACAGGGCAACTCTGGACTGACAGTGCTTGACCAAGAGCACATGGCTTTTTAAAGATGCCACAGGATCCAGAAAGCTGGTCTAATCCAGAATATCTCAGTATTGGTGAGCTCTTCCAACTACAGTGAGATGGTAAAATCCAGATACCATCAAACGAAAGAGGTGCGGTTGGAGCAGTGTGATGCTATGGCAAGAAATCTCACTGGGCCCCGAGAGAAACATCTGGTGAAGCTTAATGAAATTGACACTGAGCTGAAATATTGTAAGATTCAGCCCAGTGAAGTTTTATTTTTGCAGGATCAAGTAATTAATTATAACTTTTTGCTTTGTTTATTTCTACTGTATTTTTACTGTATCTACTGTTGATCCCAATCACCAACTCAAAAATAAAACAAATCACAGCATGACCTGGTGGGAATATATTTGCCATGAAGGTGACTGAAGAAACTCCTCTAAGGCCAGTAATTCATCACCAAGTCACCCGTTATTTACACATGCACAGTACATGATGCTGACCCGGCCAGCTCAGAGCAGAACTAGAGTGAGCAGAACTACTGACCCTCCTGTGTATTTTTTCTTCTTTCTCTTTTTCTCTTTTTTTTCTTCTTTTTCACAGTGAAAACAACAAGTGTGTAATTCCTTATTTATGTTTCACCACCAAGAAGAAAGGAAACATCTGAGTGGCCAGTGAAGAGCAGTTCCCTTCTCAGAGGGCAATGCTGCGTGATCAAACAGTAAAGGGGAGGGTGGAGACTAAATCAAAATAGAGTTGGAACCCTCCTGTTTATATTTTTTTATTTTATTAAACAATTACAAAACAGTTTACAAAAAACAGCTAACATTAACAGCTGTATACAAAGAAACAGCAATTTTACAAGGGAAAAGAGCAGCAAAGCCAGGCCCCAAACCCTACGGTTCAACCAGTTTACAGGGAAATGAGAACAAGCCTCAAATCCCACCCTCCTGTTTTTTTTTAACCCCCACACTACTGTCTATCTGCGGTAGTGCTTATTTTTTCCCCAGCACCCATGTGTGTGTGCAGGTGTGAGACACAGTGAAAGACACAAGGTGCACAAATCTTTATTCTGTTTCCACCACCAGGAAGAAAGGAAACACCCGAGTGGCCAGTGACAAGCAGTGCCCTTCACATCAAAGGGCAATGGTGTGTGATCAAAACAGTGAGGGGGAGGGTAGGGACTAAATCAAAATAGAGTTGGAGGGGGACATAATGCACCCTCCTGTTTATATATTTTTTTAATTTTATTAAACAAATTACAAAAACAGTTTACAACAAACAGTTACATTTACAGCTGCATACAAGAGACAGCAATTTTACAAGGGAGAGGAGCAGCAAAGCCAGGCCCCAAACCCTACCATTCAAACAGTTTACAGGGACATGAGGACAAACCTCAAATCTCCCCTCCTGTTTATAATCTGTCAGCCAGGACTCTCTGATTGGACCAGGTTAACAGCCCCAATGAGGGAATTCATTCTATGATGTCCACCTGACTGACCTTGTTTCAATTATTCCAATTCACTAATTTAGTGAATTAGATCATACATTGTCATCGAGGCAAAACAGTGCAGATGTTGTAAATTGATAATGATGGAAATCCGAGAGGAGAGAATAATGTTAACCATTCAGCTGAGTGATTACCATCAAATTCAAACTTTGGATTGGATTTTTGAATTAGGTGTTGGAAATGCCAGTTGCGCTCTTCCCTATTTTCGAAATGCAGGGTCAACGCATGACTGACTTTGCTGGGATTTTTGATGTTCTCACACTGGTTTCAGAGTTGTGCTGGGTTGAGGGAAGGGACTGGTTAGAAGGCTGGTTAGAAGACTTGCCCTTATTCTTGGAGACAGGAGCCCAGCTCCAAACATCATTTAAAGGCTGACAGAATCTCACACCCTCATCCATCCATGCCCCCTCCTTGAGCCTTCAGATTCTCCCAGGTCCTGCCAGAGTCTCTGAACCAGTATTTGCTTGGCACAGTAATTTAGAGCAATGCAGGAAGCAAAGTGTCTTAATTTAAATGCAGTTGGAAGCACTTAAACCTGTGCTAATCTAATAAAACTCACTTAAAAACAAGTTATTCTTTCTGAAGAACCATCTTTGCAGTATTGATGAAATTAGATCCTTTGAGTGGTACCATATTGTGAAAGATGCAATTATGTAACCTGAAACCACATAAAAGGCAAATTGTTATTACAATCTCTTAAAATTGCTAATAATTCTCCTAAGCAGTTGTGTCAATAGACCTGCTGAGCTCAGACCATCAAATATTTGAAACACAGCCATGTATTCATAGTGGTCATAGCTGTCACATTTGCAAGATGCAGTACCCTGAAACTGCATAGTACAGGAAATAATCAATACATTCTCATTTTAAAGCATTATGCTCATCAATTAATGGATGAAAGCAGGTACATAGATTTTTATTAAACGTTTTCAAAGTCAGAGCTGCATGTACATTTAAAATATGATACCAAACATGGCAAAAATGTTTACTGACCTATTTTTCTACATTTTTGAACACATCATGATACTTTCTGAAATTGAAAAAGTGTTGTTATGAATCTCAATAGCTATACAAAGTTGGCTAATGTAGGGCAGAAACTAATGATGAATCATCATAATAAATTACAACTACTTACAACAGCATCTAACTGCAGCGTTTGAAAATGTCAATACATATAACACTTATCTGTCAGAATGTTCTGGACTCCTCAGGACAATTCCCTCAGTGGCCCCAAACTCTCGAAGGCAACCCATTTATTCTGGTGCTTGCAAAATCCACAAGATGAAACAAAACAATATGAGGGAAAAATTGCAATTTTCCTGTGGTTCTCACATTCGGAACCATGACCTTGGATGCTGTATCTGTGCATTTTCCACCCACAGGCTTCCTAACCTGGGAAATGTTCACATGAATATTACAAAGGCAGAGGAAAATAGTTTTCTATATGTTGCAAGCCCATTCATACCAACATGAGAAACGTTAACTCTGTTTCTCTTTCCACAGATGCTGGCTGACCTGCTGAATTCTTGCAGTACTTCATGTACATATGCTATAAATTTGGTGAAACTGCAGAATTTGTAGGGATGGCCTTTCTTCTGCCTCCACTGGAGGCACAGGTCATGCTATGTATTGAAAGTCACTCTGATTTCCATGTTTTGAGCTATTCATAATGGTCAATGATTCTCTGACAGCATTGTTTGGGGACATTGAATCCTGTTGAAGGAAAGCATCTACTATTGAGTTGTCATGATGCACTTCAACAAAGCCTTTGTGCGCTGGACTGATTTTTCTGAAGGAACCTAGGTATTGCATCAAGGCATACTGGTTCCCATTGCTGTTTAGACCTGCACTGAGTGAAGGCCCAGGTAAAAGAAGCAGATGTTATGGCAACGTCACTCCTGCTTCATTAGCATGTTATTATGTGTTTTTCTCCTGCTATGAGTACAAATGTTCCAGCCCCGGAACTACACAAGAAGCCTAATGGAGGTGGAGACCTAACATCAAGGTTTGCCACTCCATTTCTTCATTGCTTTGTAGCTGGACAGTCATATGGCAGGCATGGAGCACAGGGACAAACAGCCTCTTAAATTTGTCCTGAAGATTGAATGATAAAATGATGTTTGTGATATGATTCATGAACTTGCCAGTTTAGGCTTTGGTGCAGAATCAAATCTGGTCCATGAATCCTTATCCTTGTCACTCAGTTGATTTTCAAAGACTTAAAAATATTTTGCCTTAGCTGTATTCGGAGGCAATTTACTGTCTCATTAGATTGTTTTGTACTGGGCACTACAGTATTTCTGTACTGTGGGACAGTCACGTGGCACTTGGTGATTGCAGTGTGCAGAAAGTGTGCGTGTATCTTGGAGTGTCAGAAAATAGAGGGTACAGTGGCTGCTGTCACATTTTTAACAAACGGAATCTTGAAATCATACCATCGCAGCAAAAGGTTTCAATGGGATTGAATAAGCAGTAAAAATTGAGAGTGCTGAAGTTTAGCTGCAAGTGAGTTTCACCTTGAGACCAAGCCCAGTTTTAAATCTGGCTGTTTTAATTTCCATGTGAGATGTCGCTGATCAGGTGGGAATCTTCTTAAGCTGTTTCAGCAATATCTGTGTGATTGTATGGGTGCATTGGTCATTTATTTGTCTGTACAATGCCACCTTACAATGTATGGACTGCTTTAGATTGTTGGTATGGTTTATTTTGGTCTATTCTGCCTTGAATTGTGAACTTTACTCCAGATATGAAAGGCTGGATGTGCAGACTGCAAATTAATGCTTTTATAAATCCAATCTGAAGCAGTTGCTTCTGATGTTTTTTGTGTCTTTACGTTTGTATTATGCTTGTTGAATAAATGTGTTACTTAATTACTTAAACTCTCAATTATTTTCTGATGTGTTGGTCTTGTGGTCAATGTTTCTGGGTGCAGTGGTGGTTTTTCAGGTGAATTAAAATTGTATTGATTTCAGTAAGTAGAATTGCAAATCATATTTGCCCTTAATCATTTCTGTTTTGATTGTAGCAGTTGTGTCAGAGTTTAAGATTAGTTGTGGTCCCTTGATAGTGTTGTATGTTATGTTACAGTGTTATCTGATATGCCTGTTGGTTTACATCAGTTGGTTAATGCTCCTTTTCTTCTTAGTTTCACAAAATATTCTTAAGAGTGTCGGTCTTTTTTTATGATTTTAATGGCATATATAGTGTTGCATTCTGAACTGTAGCACAGTGAGCCTGAATAGGCAGTGTAATAGATGGAATACTGGAATGGGGTAGGAGTCTGAATAGAATCAGAGGATTGTAGGTTAAATTGATTTCAGAGACTCCTAAGCTGACACGCCAGTTCAATACTGATGGAGAACATTCTTTCAAATGAGATAGCAAAAAAAGCTATGAGAGCCCATGTTCTTACTCAGGTGGACATGAAAGCACTCTATCTCACTATGTTGAAGAAGAGAAGGAGAGTTCAGGATCACATTTATCTTTCATTAAATATAATTAAGCAAACAGATTATCTGGTCAATAATGTTGCTGTTTATGAGAGTTTGCTTTGTGCAAATTGGTGCTGTGTATCATATATTACAACAGTGATTACATTTCAAAAGTTTTTTTACTGTAAAGGATTTTGGGAAGTTCTGTGGTTATGAACGGCGTTATATAAATGCAAGTCTGTTGTTTCTGTTTGTAACTCTCTAAGTGCAGTCACAGTCCTCAACCAATGCAACTTAAAATGAAATGAACTGACTGCTAATCCTGTTGTTATTTATGGAACATTGGTGTTTGCTCTTACAGAGATGGTCATAGCTCATGGTTCGGCAATTCCTTGAGTTGAGTACTTTGAGATGTTTGATTTTATTTAAATGCAAGTATTATTTCTGAATCATGATGGTAAGATTTGCCTTCTGTTCTGAGTGCCACAGTGTTCTCTGCTTTTGAGATTTGGCATGCAAGTATCAAAACCAATGCTTTGATTGGCTCGCGACCGGAGTTGGGAAACACTAAAGTCCTAGGTACCGGAGTAGGTGAAAGTATAAAAGTTTTCTATTGTGTGTTTCATGTGCTGCAGCACATGATTTCATAACGAAAGGCCTTGTTTCAGAAATGTCCACCACAAGTGAACATAGCTATATTTTCAGGAAGAATTGCATTATATTTAAAGTTAGGAAAATAAATTTTATTTATGCTCTAGTGTAGTTCACTGATGCAACTTCTACAACAAATAAAATCAAACTTAAGCACAGTCTGGATAATATTCTGCAAATTGACTTGCATAAAGAAAAGGTGATCTGCAGATGTATTAGTAAGAGCAGCATTCAAGAAAAAAATAATTAGAGTCCATTGCTCTGATTATAGTCTTACTGAAACCTGCCCTTTATGGGATATCTTTCAATCAGCCACCTTGTACAATGTGCCCCTTTGCACTGGACTAATAATAAGTCTGAATGAGTATGTTCAAATCTCGTTGCCTTATTTAGGAAGGCAAGAACACATGGGGTTTCAATGGTATTGGTTTTTCTTGCAAATATGGACATGAATTCTGTTTTAGGAGTAAAGACCATCCGGTTGTTTTTTCCGGTGAAGTTTTCAGTACAGGTTTCAGGTTAATGGTGCAGGTGCCTAAATATAAGCTTTCAGGCAAAAATATTTATATATATTGGATCTATTAATACCAAATAATTAGATTTTGGTATTTCTTATTGAATCTATCCACAGGAATAAATGCTCATGCTGAAAATGACATTAAATATATGCATTCCTACTATCTATTGACTTTGCTAAACCTAGAAATGCAGGTAAAACTAAATCTCACTTATTTTAGCCATTTTTTGTTGGAAGAATGCATTTCAGGCCTGAGTTATTATTCTTGACAATCCAGAAATCTGACTGACTGACCAAAGATACCTCCACTAGAAATATTAAAATTACTGATGATTTTTGTAAAGGAGAAGGCATTCACGTTGAAGACTGGTATTAAAAAAAAAATATTTTTTGATAAAAACATTGTGCGTTTCAGAGTGGAGTCTCAAAATCCTGCAGAAAAGAGCAAAGGCATCCCAGCATGCTGTTAGAATTTTGACTTAATGAAGTATTATGCAATGAGATTTGTTTCGATGCAGTCATACTACAGAAGTGTGGGTCTTGCATAACTGGCTATAAATTGAATCTAAAACAGCTGCCATTCTCTAGGTTTGGTTGCTGGAAAGACTTATTTCTTCTAGTTCAAATTTATCTCAACATGTCTTTGTTGTTATAAATGCACCGATGTCTCACATTTCCAAGTGTATCTCACCTTTATCTCTTTTTGGCTTCACTGTATTTATTTCTTTTTTTGTTGTTCCCTCTTGCCTTCAGTGTTGAGATAGAAAATGGTGTTCTATATTTATATTTCATGGTGTCTTTTCAATGGCATTTCTTCTACAAAATTTGTTTTTTTTTATTTAATCATTTAGTTCTAAAAAAGCATTGAAATGGGAGATATTAGTCTGCTAAAATATGAGAGGAAAAACATGTTTATTATTGCCAGAAAAAAAGTAATTGATAAAATTACATACAAAATATGTATTTAACTCATCAAGAAAGAAATACTTAAAAGAAGCCAGTTTCATGTGGTGCCTCAATGAAATTGGTTAAGTCCCCTCAAGAACAATTAGTCTCCAGAGCTTTAAAGTTTCTGGTAATAAGTCTGCATAAAAGCAAACCTGTGATTAAATTTCCCACACCCCCGCTGAACGAAATCAGCAAAATTAGTTCTAAAGATTCATCTTTCACTCTGCTGTCATTTGTACTGCACAGAAAATAATTTGTTGATAGAAAAATGACTTTTATACGTATGGAAAGTTAATGGCAAACATTGACTTTATATAAAAATGAACTAGGAAGAGTTTTGGATAAAATTGGTTATGAAATTGTAACAATTGTCTTATGTAATTCTTAATATCTGAATCAGGATCTTAGTTATTCCTGTTCTGCCATGTCTTAAATTGCCTAAAAGATCGCTATTTTGATATGAACAGATTCTACCCTTTGGGAATTATTGGTTTAGCAGCTGCTGAGTTCATCCTATGAGGTCAGAAGGTAGAATCACAATTATCTCTTAGTGTCTGATAGATCCAGTTACCCTTGAGCATTATTGTGACTAACTGCTTTAAGTACCAACAATTCTTGCCAGTTTGTGCTGACGAAAATCTGACTTTCATTTTCAAAAATTGCATGGTCATTTTGCTGTTGAATGTATTTACATTGCTGCCTTTCTGTTAACATGAGGTACAAAAAAATACTGATAATAAATTACTGCAGTATGGCAACATCACACTATCACGAGACATTGGCTTCTCTTGAATATTTTTTGATATTTCGATATAAACTGGCAGCACAAAAGATTAACACCATTCTCACATTTCCATGCATGTAACTTCAAGAAAAAAGTGTCAGGAAATTCTTTCAAAGCTGGTGTCTATTTTTAAATGACCCTATTTGAAGTAATCAAACTTCACTATTGCAACTTAAAACTTATGAACCATTTAATTATATTGTTTTGCTCTTACACTAGAAGGTAATATTGTAATTGCTTTATAACAGACCCATTATAAGTTCAATTAATGGAAAATTTAATGAAAACCAAGTGAAAAATAAACCAAGGGTGAACATTGATTATAATATTGAAGTTGCTATCAACTTTGAGATTGCACTTTTAGCAATCATTATAATAAGGAATTTACTTTTAATTTCTCCATCTATTCATCATGTTAGGGCATCTTCTAAGATCTAAAGTTTAAGATTTAAAGTTTAGTTATAAATGTACAAAAGTGAAAAATGTCATTGAAGTTCATTGCCCACAAAATTATTCACATGCGGTGAATAAAAATGTTTTCATTCTTCTGGTGGCAGCTGTGTAGGCTTGTGTTAGATTGTTATCATATTCTACTTTGACTAAGCTGTCAGTAAAATCAAAACTATATATGTATGTTTAAAAATGAAAGAGAATGGGATAAAATGGATATTGTGCTGTATATCTTGTGCACTCCCATTGATAGTTTCATTCTAATTGTCAGACTTGATTCTATTAAACCATTTTCTGTTGGCCTGCATATCTATGGGCAAGATTTTAACTATGAAGGAAGCAATTGCTCTGGTTGCTCATGTCATGCATTTCAACTACGTCTGTGACAATGCTCTGTTAAACACAATGACAGTTTCATTAGATTGGGGCATTTGTTACACATGAGTGTGAGGGATTTCACGAAGTTTGCATGGAGTCTCAATACCAGTTAGTGGTTGACAGCAAGGCTGGCTGAGATTGGGGACATGGAGGAGTGGAGGACAAAGGAATCAGACACATGGAGGAGTCAATTGACAAAGGTCTGACATACTGAGTATGATGGAGCTTTGGTAGGGACAGTCAGTCAAGGTATGAAGGTTAGGGCCTAAAGGTGGTGTCAGTATTGTCCAAATCTGCATCCATCTCAGGATGTTCACTGGTAGAATTCTTACAGGGCTTTGTTTCAGTTGTTTTTGGATTTTATCATCTGTATAAGGTGAGGCCAGCTGGCCTACATATTCCACCCATAGAATGGAGATTACACCAATGGAAACCAACATGAACATTTAGCAAAGAGTGAATGCAAAAGCACAACATCACTTCTTCCGTAATAAAGGAATTGCCCCCAAATTCCCTGTATCCATCAATGTATACCAATCATAAGGCAAGGCCAGTAATTTGAGCTGCCTGGTGAAACTACTCTCAGTAAATTACAATGTTGCACACATGAATAAAATGAATCAACATAATATGAAGTATTTACAATTGCAGTTTAAGTTTGAAAAATATTCAAATGACCTTCATGCTCTGAAAAAGTCTTGTTAATGCGAATGGAGGTGGGCAGGTGAACAGTCCTCCCTATTTTTCCAGGAGTCTCTTTTACAGCCCGTCTTCTCCTGCTCCATGGTCAGCTGACATTGGGTTTCATTCCTGAAAAGCTTCCCCTGTC
This sequence comes from Chiloscyllium plagiosum, assembly GCF_004010195.1. Classification (NCBI taxonomy): domain Eukaryota; kingdom Metazoa; phylum Chordata; class Chondrichthyes; order Orectolobiformes; family Hemiscylliidae; genus Chiloscyllium; species Chiloscyllium plagiosum. The sequence continues at coordinate 28,884,433 of NC_057738.1, forward strand.
TGTGTGATTACATATCTCTCCCATCATACTCCCAGCACTTCACATTTTTAATTGTAATCCCATGGGAACTAGAAATAGAATGAGAGAGGTTCCACCATGCCAGTTAGAAATCTGTTTATAGGCCCCAAAACAACTCTTCACAAATTGTGCATATGCATGTGTGAAGTTATGCCTTCAAGTGTGTAATATTTTTCTAAATGTACCTGATTATGTGCAGCCTTTTACTTTAAAACAGTATTCTGTGTGAATGTACAGAAGCATCTTAGCTGTTAATATTATCTGTATTTCCTGTTAGCAGTGAATTGTTGAATACAGAGCATTATGTAGAATTTACAATACAGAAACAGACAATTTGGCTCCATTTGTTTATGTTCCACATGAGCTTCCTACTTCATTTAACCTTATCTGGATATCCTGCAATTCTTTTCATCCTCAGGTACTTTTCTATCTTTCCTTTCAATGTATCTGTGTAGGGAAATTATTGGAGGAGATTTGAGGGGATTGAATTTACTCACATTTGGGAAAATATGAACTTATTAGCGATAGGCAGCATAATTCTGTCCAGGGAAGGTCATGTCTCACAAACTCAATTGTGTTTTTTGAAGAAGTAACAAAGATGATTGAGGGTAGGGCAATAAAGGTTGGACTTTAGCAAGATCTTTAACACATTTCTCATGGCAGGTTGGTACAAATGGTGATGTGACATGGGATCTGTGGTGAGCTGGTAAGATAGATACTGTTATGGACCAACACAAACCCCCTCAAAATATATTAAATAGTAAGTCTAAACCCTAACTTTTTCTTATTTTAAAGGTAAGTGTAAGGCATTGCGTTCCAGATGCAATTCGATTGGTCAAACTATCAGCTTTAAGCAAAGCACGCTTTATTTTTACACTGCAGTTAAAATATGACAAAATAAAATAAAAGAAAAACATTGGCTGAACTTTAACTCTATTAAAATGCTTAATGGAATAATATTTATTAACTGCTACTAATTAACTGTTCCAAAATAGTAATATCCCATAAACACACCCTTGGCAAAGGCAAATTCAGTAAAATAGTTTGCCTCACATGCAATTCTAGCAGCAGGAAGAGCTTTTAGCCTTTTAGCTGTAACAGAGAGAGGAATAAGAGCTTCCACATCTAGCTTCAAGACTTTAACAACTGCTAAAAGCTAAAACTAAAAATCCTGATTCTGTGGGAGCTTGACCCCACCTATTCAGGCTGCTTCAATTGTTCCAACTTAAATATATCCAAGGCCTCTCAAGCTGTTTACTGCATTAGCTTTGAACAAACTGCTCGATACCTCTGTAATAATTCTTCTTCATTTTTAAAAAAAGGTCAAAATGCGCCCCTTAAAGAAACTGTATTGTCATACATACTCCCTTTCAAACAAAAACAATCAATATATAAAGTTGCCTTCATTTTTATAACCCATTAGCCTTATGCTGTTAGTATACATGTGCATTACATTGACACTAAATATGCAAATAGTCACTACTACAGTCCATTTCAGTCCTTTTTTTCCCACCACTGAATGCCTCCGTCTTTCTTCATCAAAGTCGTGACAACATGTTGGCAATTAAGTTCTCTTGTCTTGCTACATGTATAATTTTCAAATTGAATGGCTGCAATAATAAGCTCCACCTAAACAGTCTGGACTTTTTAATCCTTAAATTCTTCCAAAAACTTTAAGACACATTAATGGAAATATAAAGGTTAAGATATTGCAATGCCAACACCAAACTCAATGTCTCCTTCTCAAATGTGGAACATTTTTGCTGACGATCATTCAATGTTTTGGAAAAATGCTATCTATCTGTCTTCTTACAGGAGTCCAGCACTGACATACACATCACTTGCAATAATAACCGCTTTGAATGGCTTTGCGTAATTCACTGTGGCTAATATTGGGGCAGTGATTAACAAAGCTTTCAAGTTGTCAAATGCCTTCTTGATGTTCCTCCTTCCACTGAACTTTTCTGCACTTCTTCAACAAATCAGTCAGTGGAGCAATTACACTGCTAAAATTCAGTCCAAATATCCAATACAAAATATTCTGTCCCAGGAATTGGAGTACTTCCCTGTTTGTCAATGGTATAGGAAACTCCCCAATAACCTTTGTTTTCATAGCCTGTGGGGCTGTCTGTCCATGTCAAATAATATTACCCAGGAACATGAGTTGGGCTTTTGCGAACTCAGTCTTAATCAGGTTTATCACCAAGCCTGCCTCCTGAAGTCAATCAAACAATTCTGATAGATGCTCCAAATGTTCCTGCCACATGTTACTAAAAATCACCACACAATGGTGTAATCCCAAAATGAGTTTATTGGTTATTGTTTGAAATGTGACTGGTGCATTTTTCATACAAAATAAAATGATTTCAAACTGGTACATTCTGTTCAGTGTCACGAAAGCCGAAATTTCCTTACCGTGCTTATCCCACCTTCTCAATACAGTCTTCCAAATGTGGAATAGGATATGAATCAGATCTTGTAACTGCATTGAATTTGTGATAGTCCACATGTAATCATTGAGTACCATATTGTTTTGACACCAATACTACGGGTGCGCTCCATTCACGCAACTCATTTTGATTATTTTATCTTTGAGCATGTGTTCAATCTCTTTGAACCTGTGCCAACTTTAGAGGGTTGATGCCTATTAGGATGTTGTTTAATCGGAACAGCATTTCCTATATCTACATCATGTTTAATTAGATTAGTACTTCCCAGCTTATTCTCATATGTCTCCCGATGTGATTATAATAACTCTGTCAGATCATTGCAATTTTCCTCTGGAAGGTAACTCAATAATTTATCCCAATTTTTGAGAAGTTACTTACTGTCCAATTTCATTTGAGGAATGTCCAATTCAGAATCCTCTAAACTTATTTTTCACTCTGTGTTGTCACAAGTAACATATTCTGCTTCAGGTTTCTTCCCTTATCAAAATACCTTTTGAACATATCCACATGACATAATCTGTGAGATGCCTTTCTGTCTGGCATTCTTATCAAATAATTCACTTCACTCAATTTATTTTTGATTTGATAAAGAGAAAGTGAGGACTGCAGATGCTGGAAAGTCAGAGGTGAAAAGTGTGGCGCTAAAAAAGCACAGCAGGTCAGGCAGCATCCAAGGAGCAGGAAAGTCGACATTTCGGGCATAAGCCCTTCATCAGGAATGAGGAGGGGGAAGGAGGCTGAGAGATAATTAGGAGGGCTGGGGCTGGGGCTGGGGTGGGGAAGGTAGGTGGGAAGGTGATAGGTGGATGCAATTGTGATAGGGATAGGCCCACTAAACCTTGCTTTTAAAGGTTCATCTACCACTGGGAGTAACACTTTATCTCCACAAGCAAAATTACAAATTTTTGTTGTCTGCTTCCTGTTTTATCACATGCTATGCTACTTTCAAACGCTATCTAGACAAATCACCTGGTCTATTTCATCTTTCCCTAAAATTTGACACATAGTCCAAACATATAATCTCTGAATTCTGACTCGCCAATTTTTCCTTAATTAGTTTCAGTGGTACTCTCACCTCAAGCCCAAAAATGAATTCAAATGGACTGAATTTGGTAAATGCATTTGGGCCATTCCTAATTGCAAAAAATACAAATGGAATATCCTTATCCCAATCCTCTGGATAGTCTTGACTACAAGCCCTCAAATGATCTTTAGAGTCTGATGCCACCATTCTAATGCTCCCTGCAATTCTGGATGGTACACGGTGTTCATAAGATATAGCAGCAGAATTAAGCCATTCGGCCCACTGCATTTGCTCTGCCATTCGATTATGGCTGTTATGCTCCTCACCCCCATTTTCCTGCCTTCTCTCCATATCCCTTCAACCCATTACCAATTCAAAATCTGTCTAACTCCTCTTTAAATTTACTCACTGTCCCAGCATCTACTGCACTTTGGGGTAGCAAATTCCATAGTTTCTCCTCAACTTACCCCTTATCCTAAAACTATGAGCTCTCTTCCAAGAATGCCCCACAAGAGGAAGCATCTGTTCCATGTCTATTTTAATCATACCTTTCATCAACTTGAATATCTTGATTTGATCACCCCCTCATTCTTCTAGGCCTAAACAGTTCAATCTCTCTTCATACGACAAACTCCTCACCTCTGGGATCAATCTAGTGAACCTCCTCTGAACTGCCTCCAATACCAGTACTCCTCCCCTCAAATAAGGGGACAGAAACTGTGCACACTACTCCAGGTATGGTCTCACCAATACCTTGTACAGTTGCAATGCATTTAAGTTGTTTTATTCCTATGCTATCCATAACTTCCTTGAATAACGTTGATTAAAATTTGACCAATATAGTTCATTATACCTCATTTGTGTCTGTGAGGAGTCCGTATCAAGTAAAAAAAAGTAACTCTTCTACAATCCTCATTACTGCATAATAGACTGGAAATCTAGTAGACGCATCCATTATGATTCTCATTTTCTGTTTTAGGTAGCGGTCCTATGCATCAATTAAGACTCTTGTAAAGGGTTCCTCAAATGAGGGAATGGATATTAAAGGTGCCATTTTTATCACTTCCTTTTCCAATGACCTGATATGTATGACACGTCCAGCAAAATTCAACCACATCCTTATGCAGTCCAGGCCAATAAAAAAAAATGTTTTAATTTGAGTTTCCTCACTCCCAGATGATCTCCTACTGTTAATTCATATGCTAACCGCAACATCATCTTTCTATAACTGAACGGTAATACAGCTTGATGAACTTCTGCCCATTTCCCTTCCACCTGAATATGTGATGGTTTCTTTGAGACTTCATTTTTCAGATAGTAACATTTGGATATCCTCTGATTCTTCTGTATATACTGTTTGATACAATTGTTTAAGTTTTTCTTCTTTCCATTGTGATTCAGCTAATTTCTGTGAACTAAAAATATCCACTTTGTCCTCTGCCTGTTCTTGGTTTTTTTTTCTCTCATCCATTTAAGCAAACACTGTTTCTGATAATTGAATTTAACTTCCTTATCTTTACTCCTTGATTTCTCCTTCTGCTTCAAACTGTGGCTTTGTGATCTTGTTACTATGCAGTCAGGAAAGATCCTAGGATACTTCCAATAACACCCCAGTTGCTTGAGTTCCCACTGGCTTTTCAACCACAGAACTCCCACCTGTGATCCAGCTGTATCATTACAAAGGATAAACTGTATTTCTGGAACTGAGAATTTCCCTAATACTCCTACCACCAGTTCACCACTTTTCACCTTCTCTCCAACCTCACTTTGAGTAATGGATCCCTGTTCTTCTGCCCATGATTTCCACATTTTTCCACTTTTTTTCTGGCAGTACTCCTTTTGATTTACATATCTCCTCATCTCTCACCATCAAAGATTGACTAGCTTCATTTCTTAATTTCTTTACCTACTCCTCTTGCATATATGAGTAAAACTTACTGATGCAAGTCAATTCTTTAAAAAAAATGGCACTTTCTTCTCAACCAACTCCTGATTAGGTTGAAAATCCTTTTGCAGCTTTTTAGCTTCCACTGTGCTTTCCTTTACCACTTCAATAAAGCTCAACAGCTTCTCCTGCTTCTGTCTTCCCAGTGCTTTTTCTAAACCACCAATACTGCGACCTCAAGTAGCTTACTTTGCTGCAGTGAAAATACCTGAGCTTTTTTACTTTTCTTTCCCTTTCATGGGTTTCCTTTTTACCCTATGATAAACCATCTTTACTACCTTCAATAAGATCTGTTATGAAGTTGAAAGACTGTACTGTACCTTTAAGAAAGAGTGAAAGTTGTTTTGCACTGAGAGCTTGCAGACACATGTCATGTGACTGACCAGCACTCTCAGAGTATATTGAAAAATTGAAAATATGGTAACATTTTGGCTGTGAAACAAATACCGGAGTAACCAACCAGTTTAAATTATGCCCCAAGATACTACAACCCAATCGAATTTGAATTTAATGTTTTGACAACATCGAACCAATGAGATGACCTGATGTTTGGAGGTATAAAGAAGTATCATTTTGAGAGTTAGCCAGAGAAAGCAACTAACTGTGAGTAAAACACTCTCTATCAAAAACCTTTTCACCTTTTCATATGAAGCATCTTTGCAGTAAAAGACCGAAGACGACCCATGGAGATCTACAGCCAGAGGAAGACAGACACTGGAGACAACAGCACCTGTCAGGTTTTGAAAATTAAGTTGCTGTAATTTAAGTGGAGACGTTTATTGGAACAGTATATTGTTTTAGAGTTGGAGGTAGATAATAAACCTTTAAGAGAAAGGAGGCTTAGCTGTTGTTTAATGTTCAGTTTTTGAGTTAAAGAATACATTGATATTTATTCTTTAAATAGTGGAAGTTGGGAATTGTCAGTCCCTCAGACTTTAGCAGATTATGAGGCGAGGTGAGCCATTCTGAGTGTTTGGTTTAACTAGCAGAAGAGTTCACTGCTGTGTCATAACAGATCTCCTTTTCCCTCACCGTCCGAAGATTTCTCTTCTCCCCAATTTCTATCCATCACAGATTGAAATTGATGTCAGAAGCCAAACTTTGATTTTTGAACCTAGTCATAGTCATCTGTGATTTCCACTGCTAATCTTGCGGTCTCTGCTCTTCCACATGAGTTCTCACTACTTCAGGAAGTGAATTTTTGAACTCCAAAACAATGCTCCCTAAGAGCATTATATATTTGATCTATTTGCAATGCCCTTATCCACCTATTAAAATTACTTATTTGATCTTTTCAAATGCTTTGTATGTTTGACCACTTTCCCCTCCTTAGATTCCTAAGATTGTCTGTAGGTTTCTGGTGCTAGCTCATACGCACTTCAGCTCATCACACTCCCCAGATATGTCCTCTGATAGTGATGGGAATACCTCATTTGCTCTACCTGACAAGGTCATTTGGATCAACAATACCCATACAGTCACCAGCCATTTCATTTGTTTAGCCATTTTCTGAAATGAAATGAAAAAGGCTTCTTCATCTTTCCCATTGAAATTAGGCAACGCTTGGATATATTTAAACAGATTCCCACCAGGCCTTTGGCTGTAATGGGATTTCTCTCTATCACTGTCCCCATCACTATTCCTACCTTTCACCTCTACCTCCACCATTTTAAGCTGACTTTAAGTTTTCACTTACAACCTCTGAAGTTTAAAAACTGTCTTTCTTTTTCCTTTTTCCTTTTTCTCTCTCCTCTGCTTTTAATCATAATTTAAACTGCTTCATTTCCTTTTCTCTTTTTGTTCTGCAATGGCTATGCATTCTTTTTCCTTTTCCACGCCCTTGCCTCTAATTCAAGCTGCTTCATTTGCAAGTGAAGTTTAGAAATTCCCAATGATTCTGATTACACTCCTGGCAATTGTTGTAAATGCAGAGCTATTACTGCAGGTATTTCCCTTACCCTCACAGGCTCAGGCAACTCCAACTTTAACTTGTTTGCCAATTCTGAAAGTTTTGCATTGATCAATTTTCTGTAAAACACCCGAAGTGACTTCTTGCACCGCCAAGAAATTCTGAACAACTGAAAGAGCCATTATTATACAAGACACACCCTGTTTAAATCAACAGAATGCAACACCCAAGAAAACAACACCAACACTCCCCACTCTTTTGACTGCCTTTGAATCCAAAAATCCTAGACCCAACCTGGACTTAGAAATTTTGATAATGACAAGAATCCTCAATTTATTATGGACCACACAATGCCCCCCCCCCCCCCCCCCCCATCCACCAAATATATTAGGAAGATAGCCTGGATCCGAACATTTTCTTATTTTGTAGGAATTGCCTTGTGGATACAATTCAATTGGTCAAACTACCAATTGAAGCAAAACACATTTTATTCATACACTATAGTTAAAATACAAAATCAAAATCAAAGAAAAAATGGCTTAAATATAACTCTATTGAAATACTTAACAAAGTAATAAACTACTCATTACTTTCCAATGTAGTATGTTCCCAAAAGCATACCCTTAGCAAAGGCAGAGTCAGTAAAAATTCTCATTTGCAACTCTCACAGCAGGATGAGAACCCCAGCTTTTAGCTGTAACAGAGAGAGGAAAAAGAGATTCCACTTCCAGCTTGAAGACTCCAACTGAAAATCCTGGTTCTCTGGGCATTCAGGCTGCTTCTATTGTTCCAACTTTTGTAAACAAAAGCCCAAGGTCTCTCAAGCTGTTTACTTTATTGGCCTTGAGCAGACTGATGAGTGCCTCTGTCTCAACCTTTCTTTATTTAAAAGAAAGGTCCAAATTCACCTCTTAAACTATTAGCATTGTCACAATATAGAACTTTATTGCTGGAACAGCGCAGCAGGTCAGGCAGCATCCAGGGAACAGGAGATTCGACGTTTCGGGCACAGGCCCTTCTTCAGGAATGAGCAGAGAGTGTTCAGCAGGAGAAGATAAAAGGTAGGAAGGAGGGACTTGGAGGAGGGGCGTTGGAAATGTGATAGGTGGAAAGAGGTCAAGGTGAGGGTGATAGGTCGGAGTAGGAGGGAGGCGGAGAGGTCAAGAAGAAGACTGCAGATCTTTGAGGGGCCCTATTCTCTCCCTAGTTAC